>NW_017306576.1:93614-161470 GCF_000935625.1 Nanorana parkeri
TATATATATATACCAGCAAACGTTCATGCACTTTACTAGTAGCAGCAAGCACTTCTGCAACACATCAAATAGCACAAACATCTAACAGCTGTTCTCACAGCCTAGGAAATTATATTTGCCACTTTAGGTATCCAGTGAATCAACATTCAGAGAGTGTGTTCTGCATCTGGAGTAAAAAGCGTTTGCTTAAATTATGCATGCGGTGCTCCATATTTGCCTAATAAGAAAAATATAGAGGAACCTGTACTTAAAAACACCTGTCATAAAAGGGCACATGGGTAATAATTACACAAATTTACTGTAAATATGAAATTTGTGTGATCAAGCCACCTGTCCAAATAGCTCAGTAATTTGACTAACCACAGTACTTACTGACTTTCAATGTGCAAATAAATTCTTAACTAATTCTGGCACATAGAATGATTTCACCATCTAAGCAGCAAAATATTGCTTTATAAAATGTCTCTGTATGCAGCTTGGTTACATCAGTGGCTTCTGTAATCTCTAGCTTTAAAGTAAAACACTTATAATGCTGGCACAGTTTGTTCACTATTTACTGACTGATATTTTAAAGAAGAATTCCAGGCACCAATTTTCTTAACCCCTGCAGTAGGGCTAGCGCTGTACTGCAAGGGCTAGTGTTCGTTTTCATCTAGGGACACAAATAAAAAAGGTAAACTCACCTTAACCATGGAGCCAGCTTGCTGCTAGACCGGTCCCTCCAGCCTGTCTCCTCCTCTGCTCCAATGATGCAATGTCCCTCAGCCTTCTCACATCCTCTACACTGTATACAATGGGGTGACTCACAGTACCTTAGGCTGCCAGAACAAAGAAGGAGAGGGGCTGAAGGGACCCATCTAGCAGTCTGCTGGCTTTTTGGGTTAGGTGAGTATATATTTTTTATTTTCAATTATCGTGATCCACTAGCCCCACTGCAAGGGTTAAGAAAATTTTAACCTAGTGTTCTTCTTTAGGGCATATTTATATAAATTGGTCAGTTACAGGTACATTAGCTCACTTGGATTTAGCCACATTAGCCAGGCATTCAAGATGTATGTTATTTGTAATCTAATCTGTGGTGAGTGGAGCTTTTGATTGTCTCCATATGCAAATGAGGAATTAAGTCCTCATTTGCAATGTTTCCGATGTGCAGCAGGATAGGCTGTTATGGGTCTTCATAGGGAATCAATGGGAAGTCATAGAGATTGAGAGGAATGCATTATGTACCCACAGAAGGTAATGGTGGTGATGATCACAGATTGTGGGTTAACATGTCATCATGAACCAAATTGTGCAATTAGAATACAATAGGAATTAATCCCGTTATAAATGTGTATGTAACTCACTCACACAAAAAATACCAATCTCTACAATTATTAATACCATGATCAGTCGCACAGATGTAGTTTAGAACTGTGAAGAAGGGCAGTAGGGTAGAAACACTACTCTACTGGATGGGGAGATGCTCTCAATACACAAGTATTCCTAGAGTATCTCTCAATACTTGATAGACAAGCAAGATAGAGACTCTAGAGAATAGGCATCACCAGGAGAAAAAGAAACACAGAACAATGACTAGGAAAGGGGTGGGGGGGTTGTTAAGCTGAAACAGCTAGGAGGTAGTAAAAACTGCATATGCTAAATAAATAATATATGGCAGTAAATATATACAATATCTCTTAGGCAATGCAAAAAATTGTGAACTGTTGGTGCTGATGATTGACAAGGATTGTGATTTAGTGGGAATATCAGAAACATGGTTAGATGATAGCAATGATTGGAAAATGGATATGAAATGTTATAGTGTGTTTATAAAAGATAGATAAGACAAAAACAGTGGAAAGGGGCCTCTCTGTTAGTATCCAACCATAAATAAAAAGATCTGCGAAGACTGCTGCAGCCTTCAGTCCACATGGGTATGTGTACATGGTGAAGGTTGATCATCAACATGTACACATGGGTATGTGTACATGGTGATGATTGTAATAAATGATGCTGCTAAAATGTAAATGCTCCTATGAACATAAAAGTCAGCAGCACTAATGTACTTCTTTTTATGGATATTTTCAACAATCCACACAACAACTGGGACATTAATGTGTTTCTAGTGAAGGACATAGATGTGTGTACACATTACAAGGTACACATACCTGGCACAAGTGTTAGCTGAACCAACTGAAGGGAAATGTCTGCTAGATTTGGTCATTTCTAACAAACAAGATGTTAAAATGCAGCTTGTGTAACATTTGGACAATAGTAACTACAACATGTTAACATTAGAAAGGTTTTGAAATAAATCATTAAAGAAGGGGTTTATAGAAAATATGAACTTTAGGTAGACAAACAGGGTTATTCACTATAGGGTGAAGAGTTTGGAGAAGGCCGGAGAAGTGAACAATCCAGGACAACATAGCTGAACTGGAAAGTAAACTGAATTGGAGAATTTTTCCAAATCAGCTATTTTGGACTAGATTGTTCACTTCTCCTGCCTTCTCCAAACTCTTCACCCTTTTGTGAATAACCCTGAAAGTTTCAAAGACTAGATGCACGTAATCTTGTTGACTGAAACATGGTGTTAAATATATGAGGAAGGAGTCTCATCATCTGGGACCTCTACAAGATAACTTGAGGAATGCAACTTAGGACAAAGCAAGAGCTGAACTCTTACATAAATAATTCCATCTGTTCTCACAAAAAAGTGCCCACATAAAATTAGTAGAAAGAACACAGATGACATCTATCTCGAATATAATTAACTTCAGTATTTGATAAATATCTTATTTTACCATCACCATTACCAATAGTATAAAGGTAGAACTACAGTCTGTAACAATAGACCAGTAAGTCTAACATCTGTTGTGTGTCAATTAATTGACAGTATTCTGAGGGAAAGGATATAAAAATTGTAGCGAACAATCTCATAATAGAGAATCACCATGGATTTATGAAAGATAGGTCATGTCTAACTTATAGGATCAGTTTTTATGAAGTGGTAGGTTTAAATCTGAATGAAAATAACATTGCTTTGATATATTTATAAATACTGTAAAGTATTTGATACTGTTGGTACATGAGCTGATGATGCAAAGATAAAGGGAGAATGTAAATTCAATAAAAAATCAGGACAAGAGGACCTTGATAAAAATAACAGCATTACATTTTTAAATGCCCAACTAAATTTAATGTTAAAAATGCAGATTTAACAAAGGGATACAATCACTCCAATACATTTATTGGAATACAGTTGGAGTACACATCATTGGAGTAGTAAATGAAAATAACAACACGCTTAGCATAACAATCCAATGCCAAATGGCCGTTGCAAAAGCAACCACAATTTTGAGATGTATAAAAAGTGAGATGAAGTATTAATACTAGATTTCCTTATTATAAGCCCATTTTAGGTAACCACATTGTAAAAAGTAGATAAGTACAAGTACAGATACTTTTCCAGCTCCAAGACTGGAGAAAAACTAAAAAGCTAGGAGGCAGCTGTCATTTTTAAGGAGCATTGGCTACAGGGCTCCTGTGATTTGTGCATCCATGTTTTAATGTATGATTTGTTTATATATATATTGTGGCAGTGCATGGCAATGCCACGGTGTAGTATGGCAACTTTGGCACCCAGGACTCTCAGCCAGAGGGACTGAGAGGGTCCAGAATGTGAACCATTTTATAAGGAAGAACCTGGCTTTTCAGATTCCTCTGGGTTTTCCTAATTGTAGCTGGGATCTGGAGATTTCTTAGAGCTCTGGGTGGGATGAAATCTCCAGTCCTGGGGCCAGGTGTTGCCAATGACCAGCCTGGGCTGATCCGGTGGCTGAGAGCAGCCTCATTAGGAAGCCAGCCCAGAGTTCAGAGGAGAGTTGCGGGTGTGCAGGGGGCACATGGCCACAGGCAGACTCTGCTGCATGCGCGAGCACAGGTGACACAGCCAGGAAGGCTGGAGAGGTCAAGAGGGTTGGGGAGGCTGAGATACCTGCTAGAGAGACAGAGAGAGACTGTGACCCATGAGGGGTGAATACTGAACTGCTTGGAGCTGAGGAAAGCTGCTGAGCAATGCTGATGACTATATTTACAGAGAAATACGGTAAAGTCCTGGGACTATCACACTGGGAGAGTATGGGACAGCAAGATGTCGGTGAGACCAAGACACAATGTTTTGATGAAAGTCCAAAGAACTGCTATGCTTCATTTGCTGAAGAAAGGCAAGTTAGTTTGTGAAGTTCATGGATTATTGACCTTTTGAATGAATAAAGACTGTCCTTTTTATGTTAAAGTCAGCTTCAGGAGTGGTCTCTTAGTTTGGACTATATTCCCCAAACTATCACAATATATTAGGGATGCACCAATACCAATTTTCCAGACCAAGTACTGATACTTGTCCAAGTACTCACAGATACAAGTACTGATACATTTTTGTTTAGTGTCATGTGACAGTTTAAAAAAAAAATACAGACTAATGATTTCAGGACAGTGGTGGAGCGACAGGACCCAGTCACAGCTGCAACTGCTGTGACCCTGATATTTCTCATGAAAAATGCCAAGTATCTGAACTGGTATCTGAACTGGTATCTGAACATCCCTAGTAAAAAGCAGCTTTGGAAAGAAATAAGTGCTTTGTTTATCAAACTATTGATCACTAAGTCAGTGATGACAGTAATGCAGTGACACCACAATAATACACCATTAAAGAACCAATAGGTAAGGGGTGGGTAAAGAACTCTGGTTTGCCTTTTTTTCTTTTCATAAAGAACTATCATACTTATAAGTGAAAATATCAGTAGTGGGAAGAGAATGTTAAAAAAAATGAAAAAATTAACATAACATTAGTGTTTATTTAATCATATATTATGTATTCCAGGTAAACAGTTGATTATAGAAGACCTATAAGATCAAATGGAGGTGTTTGCTGCATTTTTATTTGAACTAATTTGTTGTGAAGGAAACAAGCAGGTTTTTCTATAGTTGGTAAAAACACTGAACTACGTTTTATGGGAAGAGATAGTGGAGGATAGTTAATAAGGTTGAAAAGAAGAAAAAAAACAAGATACCATATGTAGCCCTATAGTTACACAGTTAGGTTTGCTTCTCTTCTGGCTACTGTCAGTTTGGTAACAAAATGTACCTGTTTGGTAACTTGCGAATGAGCCTCTGCAAAACTGGGAGATTTTGGACATAGCTGAACAACTTTTTTCTGGCACTCAGTGTGGGACCCCAAATGAAGATAACCCTTTTCCAAGGTAGATTCAGTTTTTCAGGTCTTTAAAAAAAAAAAAAAACTTACTGTAGGTGGTTTTTAAGGCATTATTTGTACAATTTTGTAGGCAGAAGAGTAGAATAACCAAAACTAGTAGCACTAGTAGTCCCTGGATGTAAGCTCAGACTTCCTATGTACACAGCAGGCTTAAGTAGTTTCAAATACAAAGAGGATTCTGCAATGCATGCCTCTGTCACTAGTTTCCTTCTTGTATGGTTACTTATGTTTGGTAGATTGTCTGTTTTCTGCAGATTTACAAGTGTACCATAGTCTTCCCATTCTTGTGTAGCTTTGGCTTTATGCTTGGGGTAATTGTCTTTCTGCAAGACAGATCTCCTAACCAGCCTCAGGTTTCCCGCAGACTGCTTCAGGTTTTCTATAGGATTTTTCTGTATTCATTCTGCTGTCTACTCTAACAAGTGTTTCAAGGTTTGCTGCAGAGAAGCTTCCCCACAGTCTGATGCTACAACCATCATGATTCATGGTGGTGATGGTACATTTATGATTGTGCAGTGTTTGCCTCTGCCTTAAGTTAAACATACAAGTTTAGTCTGATGGCCAGAAAGCTTAATTGTGGTGTTCTCAGACCAATGAACCTTCTTCCAACTTATATTCCTTTTGAATATTTTTTTTAACATTGTGTTTGAAAATTATTTGTATCCACCCCCTAACCTGTGTACCAGAGTTGATCAGAGTGTTCTTTCATATCAGGTTGATTGTTGACCCTCTGCATTGCAAGACATATGTAGTCCCTAAAGAGAGCAAAGATGTGCAATCTAAGACGCTGCCCAGAATTGAGCAGCTACTGAATTGCTCCTAGTCTGTGATACTTGGATACAACTAACACCAACAACATGGGGTACAAAGCCAAGAGATGAGTTCATGCTATAGACATGCAAGAGTTCAGGGCTGGTGGCAAACAGGGATCATCCCAAAAAAATTAAAAGATTGGGGAAATCAGACAGAAATTGTGGTCAGAGGCTACCCTGGTCATTAACAGGAATCATTAACAGGAAAAGGAAAGCAAAGTAAACTAAACGGGAGGTTTGTTTATTAAAAGACAAATAGGATGTTCACTTTGGAAAGGAATGTGCACTTTTCAGGGAAGGTTTCCTCTTTGCTTGGTGAATGTGGTAAAATGTATCTTCGCAAAGAATTCCCAACCACATGAAGGGAAACTAAAAAAACATATTTTGCTTGTGTGTGATTGGATGATAGAAGTCAGCAAAGCTTCACCTCGTTCACTAAGCTAAAAGGAAACTTCCCAAGCAAAGTGCAGATTACCTTGCAAAGCAAACAGCCTATTTGCCTTTAGTAAATCAACCCCAGAGTTTCAGAGAGACTGTATTGCTTGGGCATCTCACTGGAGCTGATCACTGCGTGTGCGCATGCCTGTAAAACACTTCAGGTGTATTTCCATTTTTTGCAACCAAATTGGGATAACTCCTATTTTATATTTGTTACATGTTTCCATTCACATAGCATAAGCTGACAAAAAAAGTATTTTTTTTAGAATTAAAAGGATTAAAAGTTCTACTTGTTTGTTGACCCTATCTGTACTGTGCTGGTTAATTTTATTAAGATTTGCAAAGCAGATTTGAACAGAGCCTGTCCTAACAAAAGTTTAAAGGATTACAGCCCTGGCTTCTGCATTCAAATATTAATTAAGTTAGGGAGAGAAATTCAATCCACAGAATTTCACTCCCAAACCTTTCTATTTGGGCAAATCACTGTTAAGGTGCTGAAAAAAACCTGGAATCTGCCATGTTGCCTGCTGCAACAAAACATCAGGTCCTCCATCAGGTCCCCACTAGTGATTGACAGCAGCAGATGGCAGGTGCAATAGCTAGTTTGCTATTGGCTATTGCAAATTGAAATAGCTAATAGGATTCTAGCAATGCATTCCTATGGCGAAATATTTTTTTGACGGCAGCAGAAGCACTGGCCAATAGAAAACAGTTGGTCGGAGCTAGCTGTCACTGCTAGCTCCGCACAATCGTTTTCTATTTATTTTTTTGTACTTTTTAAAACTATTTTTCTGTTCTGCTCGGTCCCCTCAGCGGCATTCGGTTATTCACTCACTGCTGTTCGGCATCTATAAGAATAGATCGAACAGCAGCGAGTAGCCTGCCAGAGGTTCGGCTTAGCCGATCCAGATGTTGGATCGGCTGAGTCGAACTCCTTCTGCACTTCGGGTCGGCCGAACATGCTGAGCATGTTCAGCCGACCCGAAGCCACACGAAGCCACATGATGTACGCTGATTTCAGCCCTTATATACTGCTGAAATCAGCCGTACCAGCCTGAAGTGAATAGCCGAACAGAGTTCCGCTCACTTCGCTTCAGGTCGGTCGTTCACTCGGCTGCCTACGGCAGCATAGTGAATAGACCCCATAGTTTTACTCCAGTCGCTTGAAACCCCATGACTCCACATGGTTATATCCTATTTAACTAGTTATAAAGTGTTGGAGAAAAATCAGCTGACCAGTGATGATTTAGGTGTGTGATACTAAATGTTAAGTGTACTTATGCTGTCAATTATCTTGTGTTTTGACTAGAAAGTTTAGACATTAAGGGGGTGATTTACTAACCTAAACACACGCACGCACTAGGTGCGTGTGATTTTTACACAGCATACCGTATTTATCAACCAAAAAGTCTCTAAAAGCATATTTCCACTAATGCCATATATGGAAAAATCATGCACGTGATGCATATATAATGCTGCTTCACAGTTTAGACAAAAATGGTTAGCTCATGCATTTACATTCCGGCATTCATCAACACAAGCAACACAACATAGAGCTAATTTACACAACATCACCTTGCAAATTCATGCAGGGCTTTGCACAACACACCTGCTGGGTGTGTACACACTACAAAGGTGTTTAGATTCCACCCATAGATCATGCTGGGAGGGAACACACTACAGAGGTGTATACATGTTTGTGGTGTGTTTATAAGGTTAGTAAATCAACCCCTAAATGTCTCTTTCTGTTGTTCAGTGTCAAAAAAACTAAATCCACGGTGATTCACTATTCAAATAAGATAAAACATGAATAGTTTTTTAGGTACAAATTCGTTTTTCCTCTGCTTATAGGAAACTACAGAAAACTCTGTTGAAAAAATATCTGTAGAAAATAAACTAAGACAACTGCACTTGCAGTATGTTTCTTGAAGATATTTTGCTGGTCATCATATATTCATAATAACCAGTAGGGTGTTGATTGCATTTGCATGATCTGAGCTTTGTGGTGTTATTAAGCTATGCAGAGCGAGATGTTAAAACACCATTGTGTGTGTGGTAGACAATAGATGTCTCATCCCCACCTCTATTCAAGCTTGGCTTCTCCATTTTAACATAAATTACCTCTTTCACACCTCTTTTGAATCAGTCTTCCTCCTTGTCTTGGATGCATACTTGACCATCTTCAAAGGAGTGACCTTTTTACCTATGATCAGGGCCTGTGCAAGGATTTTTGCCTACACAGGCGACGGTGAAATTTTCTGACCTCCCCCCCACACTGCCCCACCACAACAGCCCCATACAGCATACATTTTAGTTGTGCTCCATTAAGCTATAGAGGCTCTCGCTCTGGCGCACCCTCGGGTGGGCTGTGCAGGATCTATGGCATGCTCTGCAGGGTCCCTCTCAGGTGGGCTGTGTGGGGTCTTAGCTATGTGTGGGATCTATGGTGGGCTTTGCAGGATCTCAGGTACCTAACACGTATAGCGCAGTAAACGTTTTTGTATGTAGGCTCACAAGCTGCCTACTTTGCCTAGCAGCAGTGCCTGCCCTGGTGACATAACACAAAATTCTATACAGCATTATACAGAATAAGTACAGAGTACTGTAACAGTACATAGAACTGCATGTAGAGGCCCCCCCCCCGCTTCCTCGAACTGCAGTACAAAGCTCAACTAGCCTCTTCCTCTGGGATCCTCCCGCTGCTGCTAGCCTTGCACCCCTTCCTGCATGTTCCTGCTCTCTACTTACACAAATTAGGCAGCCGCGGGGTGGGCTGGTCAGGGTGCCTTCCCTGCACCTCCAACCAGCTTCTCTTATCTGCCGCTGCTGGGGCCTGGCCTCCTGTACCACCGGCTCGGCACTGCTGGGGCCTGGCCTCTTCCACCTCCTCCCATCACCTCTGCCATGCCACCCCTGGTATGGCTGATACCCATGTAAGGGGCTCGGTCCTGAGAGAGGCAGAGGGAGAGTCAATTTTCTTGTGGGGGGCAATTGCTCTGTTACCCTCCCCCTCCTCCCTGGATCCGCCCACTGGACACACACTCCATCAAGCAGCTTGGGACCAGTGTGTGGAGAGAGAGTTAAAAAAAACACACATGCTGCAGTTCAGGATCTGGAGACAAAGAGGGGTGAGAGTTTAAAAAAAACAACACACAAACACATGCTGCAGCTAAGGACCGGGAGATGGAGGGGGAGAGAAGTAAAATAATGAAAAAATAGGCTGCAGTTCAAGAGCAGGAGACACAGGGGAGAATCAGTTTTTAAAACACACACAAGCTACAGCTTAGGAGCAGGAGACAGAGGGGGGAGAGACATAACAATCTTACCTTAACAGTAAAACAGATATGAGGCACTCCACAGAGGACACGTTTCATGGCTGTCAGACGGCAGGTACAGCCACAGTGCGGGATGAGAGGCTCAGGGGTTCTACAGAGCGTGGAGTGTCAGGCAGGTACAGCCACACTGGCTCAAAAGTCACATGCAGCGGCACAGGCACAGTGGAGGGAACCTAGGGGCGGAGCTGAGCTTACAGGGGTCGAAGCTCGGAGCCCCATACTGTGGCAGCGGCCACTCACTGCTCTGATTTTTCCGCCCTCACCCCTTCAGCGGCCTTACAGTAGCGCCGGGCCTGCCTAGGATGTAGGTATATAACTGAATTCTGACCTGAGGGTTTGGCTCTTCTATGCTGTGCCATACACTGGTGTAAACGCTGTTTTGTTTCACTGACATACAATTCTAATCACCCCTCACTGCACTGGACTGTGTACATAATGTTGTTCATCTTGTGTTTAAGAGTTGGGTCTTTTGGGTGAACCAGTTGTTGTCTCAGTGTGTTACTGGGTTTAAATCCTTCTGAGTTTCTCAGACACTCCAGCTACATATGGATGCCCATATTCTTTAATTTTTCATGCTTTTTACCATAACTGGTAGTGTGTAGTATTTTGGTCTCCATTCAGACTATCTGTAGCATTAAGGCAGGCACAATAAAAAAAAAACTTTGTGGGGTGAGGTGCATTGCTCTTTGGCAGTTCTTTCAGTCCTACCTGGAACATTTCTTTCAAAGATGTGGTATGCTGAATATGTGCATTGTGGTGCTGTAACTCACCAAACCTCTATATGTTCAGGGCCGTAGATAAATTTTTTCCTGGGGGGGGCTTCCTCAAATTATACAAGGTTTGAAAAAATACACCAGCCATATCATTCCTAAACCAATCCTTTACCCTGAGCAATACCGATTTTGTTGTTTGACACCATATTGGATAAAATCATGTTTTAAAAAGACTTAAAAGACTTATAATTGGTACCTACCAATGCACACAGACCGCTTAGTATACACCTATTGGGATTTTTTTTACCAAAAACATTTAGCAGAATAAATTTTGGCCTTACTTTAGGAAGAAATTTGATTTTATTTGGTATTTTGTACAACAAAAAGTAGAAAATAAAAAAAATGTCCCACAATTTTTGGTCTTTTTTCATTTATATAAAAAAGTTAAAAAAAAAAAAAAAAAATCAGCAGCAATCAAATAGCACCAAAAGAAAGCTCTATTTGTGTAAAAAATTAGGTGCCCGGGGTAAGTCTTCCATTAGTGCCCCCCCACAAATCAATCCATAGTTCAATGCTCTAGAGCAGGGATCCTCAAACTACGGCCCGCGGGCCGGATACGGCCCGCTAAAGTCATTTACCCGGCCCGTCCATCATGCAGAGCAGAAACAAGGAGGATCGGGTAAGTGACCTGGCCGCAATATACAGCATTTGCACCAGTGACCACATCCCTCGCTCCCATCCACGGGACTATGTCTGACTTACAGCCATCCCCTCCCTCCTCCCCCCGCTGTCAAAGAGCTCTGATAACCTGCGCAGCGGCCGGCATCTGACATCCTCTGCTGCTGTGCACAGGAGAAGAGGGAGGAGTCAGCAGGGAGCTGTGTTAGCAGTGTGGAGCCGCGGAGGAGACTGCATGCGGGAGTTTTGCACAGCCTGTGAATGTCCACTAGATATTGACCAGAAAGGTAATAAACATTCTTCTTCACAAGTTTGCTTGTGCAGGTGCTTTGGAAGTGCATTGGAGGTGAGAGGTTAGGGAGGGAGCCAAAGAAAAAAATATTGTATAAGGGTCTTTAGTTGCTTATGTCCACCACTGTACTGTACATGTGCTCACTCAGCTGGGATCCGGCTAGGCTGGCACAGGTTCTCTCTCTCAAAGTTCTGGTCCAGGCCTCATTATGCTGTGACTTGGTGGGGGGCTCATCCTGCTGTGCCCTGGTGGGGGGCTCATTCTGCTGTGCCCTGGTGGGGGGCTCATTCTGCTGTGACTAGAAGGGAAATGGCACCTTGCCTTTCTGACAGATGTAACAGAGCTACTCAATAGTTTAAATGTGCAACTTCAAGGAAAGGGGAAGCTCATCTGTGAAATGCATTCACATGTGAAAGCATTTGAAGTCAAATTAGACCTCCTCATTAAACAAGTGAAGGAAGAAAACTTCTGCCATCTCTCCACAACGCAAAGCCTGTTGGCGGAAAGCAGTTGCATTCCAAACAAAACTTGTGTGGATTCACTGCAAATGTTGCAAAGGAGTTTCAAATTAGATTTAAAGAGCTTCAACTCCATGAACAGGACATACAGCTTTTCAGGAACCCATTTTCTGTTGACATTGAAACTGTAGATCCAATTTACCAAATGGAATTGGCCGAACTACAGAATTGCGATTCTCTGCAGGACGTATTCAAGTCAAGCGGCCTTACTAATTTCTATGCATCTCTCCCCTCTGAGACATATCTTAAACTCAGGAACCATGCTCTCAAAATGACAACCATCTTTGGCAGCGCCTATGTCTGTGAACAGACTTTTTACAGAATGAAACTTCTGAAATCTCCAACCAGATCCAGACTAACTGAGGAACACTTGCATCACGTGTTACGACTTGCAGTGACAAATATGGAACCGGACATTGACCATCTCATTAGTCAAAAGCAGGCCCATACTTCCCATTGAAATACTATTAAGTTTATGTTAATTACAATTGTTCTTCATTTTCAATACTGTATTGTTTATTGCACTATAAATAAGATATGTGCAGTGGGCATTGGAATTCATTAAAAATGTTTTCAAACTATAGTCCGGCCCCCCAACAGTCTGAGGGACAGTGAACCGGCCCCCTGTTTAAAAAGTTTGAGGACCCCTGCTCTAGAGTCTAGACCAACTGCCTATGTTTTCCTCTCCTGATCCACCTTCAAATCACCTCATTCTCCAGTGCTGCTTTGTTAATTTAGGAGCCACTTCTGGGCTTGCTACTATTTTCCCAGCAGTGTCCCTTCTAATCTGTCATGGAGGAGAGACTTGAGTGATTTCAAGCCTACACTCTATGGTGGTTCAGGAGGGTTTGAATCCCCCCCCCCCCCCTTGTCTACGCCCCTGTATATGTTAATAAGCACTTTACCAGGTAAAATATGCATTTTGCCAAAGCACGCACAGATCTGAAACTACTCCTGTAAACTTACAGATAAGATTTGTGTCTAAAGACTGAGCAGTGCAGTGAAATTAACAGCAATAATTATGCCAGTCTTCAAATACAGACTACCTGTTGCGTGGGATTCACTGCATAATAAAATGTTATCACACTTCTTAAAAAACATATTAACACATTATTGCATATCAAATGTTAAATGGGATTGCCTTGTTACAACTTACCTAACAATATCTGGTATATTAACTCATAAGGACCAAATACAGGAAGTGCAAGTTAAGGTCATGCTGTAACTGTTTGCTGGCAGCATATGTAGATGGATTTTACCAGACTCAAGAGTCTAAGGAAATCAAATCTTCCAGCTCTGGAATAAAGCGACAGTAAAAAGCCCAGCTGTGGGCATTAAATCTGTAACAGTTACTTCAACAGCAACTGAAAGATGGCTTGTGTGAAGTACAGTATGATTCTACAATCCTCTTAACACTGAAAATGTTAAAACCTTCACTCTGTTAAAATAGAAAAAGTGAAATGTGCTTGCTTAGGTAAGGAAAAATGAAATATAGGCAGTAAAGATGAACAAATTGATCAGGCAGATCAAGCAACTCTTATCCTTTCTGGCAAATCATAATTCTATTTTCAATATGTTTATTTAGACTTGTTTGATCTGCTGCAAATCACACAATTCAAATTGGGAACTAGATTAAAATTATATAATATAATATTCTGCAAAGTTTTTAATGTAAAGAATGAGTAAGAATTGGCATATTCATAAGAATCATGGTTCATTGGAAAGGATCAGATTCAGCTAAGGTCGGTCAATTCTCCCAATTCACAGGGCAACTTCTAACACCCACAACTACAAATAAAACATTTTCAATGCGTACTTACAACATAATATAATAGTGTATAGAAAAAACATTGAGGGAAAATTCACACCAAAATTTGACCTAAACCGTAAGTCAATGGAGGTCCGTTTACTTGCTATTTCAACCTCAGTTGACGTCTGTTTCATTCTGTTCCATTGCATTGCACTAAAAAATAGTTTTTACCAGCGTAATGCAATGCAGCAGAATGGAGCAGTGTGAACTGCTCTCATTCACACCCATTGATTTTTTTGGGTTACCTTCTGTTGGCATCCATTGACATCCTTTGACATATGGATCGCAACAGATCTGGTGTGAATGGGGCCTAAAAGTGTGTTAGTGTGTGTTTATCACCCATCATCACAAGCATCACAGTGTTAAGATCTTGTTTAGGGGTAAAGAACCTATGGTGGTAATGGTAAAGAAGGCTCCATTTAGGAGTAGTTCCTGGCGATAAGTAAAACAAATCCCTGAAATGCTTTGCAACTGTGTTACACTAAGACATACCACTTGGTTTGCTAGCAATCTGAGTAATCCACCCTAGTCATATCTCAGAAAGTACCTCAGATGTTAGGTTCATTGGTCTGCTTTCTAAAGTATGTGCTATGCACTTATGCAGTCTCCTCTCTTTCTGCTTGATGTATCACTAAAGAGATTATAGCTTTCATGGCAGGTGTGAATCTTATTGGTGGTTCTAAGGAACATCTTAGTACCCACACATTGATAATCCAGTTTTCTATATGTGTAAGACAACAACAGGGGGTGTGCTTGGGAATATAGTTATCTACATATTTTAGATGTTCCTATCACAGACCAATCTTTCTAATAAAAGCTCTTTGCACAATTATTCACACTGGGCAAATGTGGAGAGGCTTTTGAGAGAAGGGAAGCAATAGTGAACAGCCAGGAATATCTATCTTAGCTGAAAGCTTTGTTCCCTGAGAGTGCTTGAAGTCTCACTGTGACATTAAGTAAACATTATTTCACATCTGTAGACATTTTACCTATCCCGCTGAGCAAAAGTGATTCAAGATATCATCAGATTACTAATAAAAGGTATCATAAGCCCATAGGCACCTCTGGGACCTGCTGTCTTTGCAGGCTTCCTTTATATAGGAGCCACTGCCAACATTCCTGTATAACTATAAATAAAACCACAGGCTTGCTGTCAACACTTCTGCAACCAACCAGTACCTGGCTCTCAGCTTCACAGTGGGGTCCTAATCTCTTTTGCGGGAGTGCAGTCAGTGGCCTCTGTATACACTTAGCCCACAAACAAACACAGTTTCCATGCTTTGCTTAAAAATATATTGCAACAATATTATTGTTACAATGTATTTTTTTTATTGAATTCTGTTATGTGCAGATCAAAGGTGTTTCCTTTGATCTGCACATGATGTCAGTTCAAACTGTTCCTGTTCATCCCCTTATTAACCCTTAATCATTATCTGTCCACTTTGTTTTTTTCTTTTTTTTGATCTTTTTTTTAATTTTTGCTTGTTTATTTTTGAAGCGATATGTTTTTAAAAATACATAAAATAATCCTTTTTTTTATTTTTAGCATAATACTTAATTATGCCCTGTACCAGAAACTTAATTATAGTGTCATTATAAACTAGATAAGCAGGAAAAAAATAACACTTTTGATATGTACTATAAAAGCTAACACTTTTTGAAAGCTTATATTTTTCAATTTTGTTATGATTGCAGATTGATTCTCTGTAAGATAATATTCTTCGTCTTGCAAAAAAAAAATGTTAGAAGTGCAGTATTACTTTATTTCCTTATGTAATGACCATGTTATTGCTGGATCAAAAAAAATATTTTTAAGCATGACAACAGGGGTGTGGCCAGTTTATGTGTGGGGCTTTAGATACTACATTTTCTATGTCTAAAGACTCCTGACTAGGGGTGGACTGACAACATATGGGGCCCCGGGGCAATAACAGATTATGGGGCCCCCTTGGGCTCTGCCCATATAAAAATCCACCTAATGCATTATTACAAGGGGTGGGCAAATGTAATTCCTCTAGCTGTGGTAAAACTACAAATCCCATCATGCATCTGGCTGTGGGAATCATGCATATGCAAAAGTCTTGCAATGCATCATAGGTCTTGGAGCTCCACCACAGTTACGGAGCCAGAGTTTGCCCACCCCTGAAGATCCTCTACAGTTTTGGAATGATCGCTATACAAATCTACACACGGCAAACCTTAGACCAGAATCAACACACTGCAAACCTCAGACCAGAACCAATGCACAGCAGACCTCAGACCCAAACCAATGCACAGCAAATCTCAGACCAGAACCAGCATACAGCAGACCTCAGACCAAAACCAATGCACAGTAGACCCCAGACCGGAACCAAAGCACGGCAGACCTTGGACCAGAACTAACACACGGCCGACATCAGACCAGAATGCACTGCATGGCAGATATTAGACCAGAACAAAGGCACAGCAGATCTCAGAACAGAACCAAGGCACGGCAGATCTCAGACCAGATACAAGGCATGGCAGATCTCAGACCAGAACCAAGGCATGGCAGATCTCAGACCAGAACCAAGGCACGGCAGATCTCAGGCCAGAACCAAGGCACGGCAGACCTCAGACCAAAACCAAAGCATGGCAGACCTCGGACCAGAACTAACTCACTGCAAACCTCAGACCAGAACCAACGCAAAGCTCTGCACACTACCACTTCCCTTTGCTGTGCACGGCTCTGCATGCAGGGTGTAACAGGCTTCACAGGCTTAATTGTGTTGGCTGCCAGGCTGGCACCACCCGCCATCTTTGTGACCATCTTAACCCCCCCTCCACTGGTTGTTATACGTCGGACTCCACTCACTGCACGCACACACACACAAAACACACACACAACACATAAGGCCTCACTCACACTGGCCGTACACGTGCATGTGGCATGCACGTCTGTCCCGGGCAATCCCGGGAGAGACAAGTGCTTGCGCGCAGCAGCCTGTTCTTCCCTATGGGCGGACACGGATGTACTGTGACATATGGACTCCCAGACTTCACATCTATGCGGGTACGGGGGCTCTGCACTTGGACGCAGACAGGATCCATCAGACACGCATGCCACCATACAGCTGTGTCCTCCCAGAGAGGAGAACAGGCTGCAGCGCGCAATTACACACAGCGCCTCTCCCACCCGGGAACAACTGTTTACAGGTGTGCACGCCGCATGGATGTGTGCGCCCAGTGTGAATGAGGCCTAATACACACACACACAACACACAATACACATACAGTAAACAAAATATACACGTAATACAGTACACACAATACAGGACACGCCATACAGTACACACGCACACACACAATACAGTACACGCAATGCAGGGCACACAGGCAATGCAGGGCACACAGGCAATGCAGGGCACACAGGCAATACAGGGCACACGCAATGCAGGGCAAACAGGCAATGCAGGGCACACATGCAATACAGGGCACACAGGCAATACAGGGCACACGTAATACAGGGCACACACAGCATTGCTATTCAACCTGTCAATAGTTCACTATAAGCAGCCAAGGGAGGAAGAGAGGAGAAGGCTGAGACAGGGAGAAGAATCCCCCCCCCCCCATGTACACCCCTATCGGCGGGCCTGGCCACAGGCCCTGTCCTGGTCGCGGGCCCTCGGGCAGTGCCCGAGTGCCCGATGGGTCAGTCCGCCCCTGCTCCTGACATGTAAATCTGACCCTTTTTCTGTGCTTGATGAAAATGTTCTTAGCCTAAAAAAAAAGAAATCTAATGCAGTTAACACATTTAATGACTGGTAAGCTGCAATATATTACATTTTTGTTGTTGAATTTAGATTTCCCTTAAAGTGGACTTGATTGTACCCAACAGTGCTCCATAGATAAATATTAGTTGGTTATTTTAATTAGGCAGAAAAAAATTTTTTATTTTGATTTGTGCTATCAAAAGCTACTAGCATATATTGAACAGGTACCACAGAACGAATGCATGTTTAGAAACTTCTTGCAAATAATAATGTATGAAAACATTCGAGATAATTTATTCAGCCTTGGGTTATAATATTTTGTATTAAGTGTTAATTAGATTTAATCATCGAGGGATAGATGGAACTCACTAGGGTACTTTGTTTTCATAGATGTTATATTCTGGATTTACTACATGTAATGCTACATGTCCTTTATTTGCACATGATGAAATATTAATTTATTCAGACGACCAACCAAATGTTATGGCTTTATTAGAAAAGTCTGTTTATCTCTTGCGACTGAACATTAACTTATTCTGAAGTCCTTAGTATTAATTTCCCTAGCCACCTCATAAACTTGTTGGAAATTAATATTCATCTTCAGTAAAGTAAAGAATGGATACGGTAATAAAACAGAGATGCTGGATAGATGAATTGAAGCCGTCGCTGTGAGACAGTTAAAGAGTTGTTATGAATGTTCTAGGGATTTTATAAAATATTTGTCCTTGGTTTTTCAGGGTGGGGATTCAATTACCTTAACTTGAGATGGCAGCCATTGTGGCAGCGATTGTGAGATGGCTGCTTTCCGGAAGTTACAGTGCTGGCATATTTATGCATTCACGTATCTACATTTTTATTCTTTTTGGTTGCTTCAGACAGCTTTAGATGTAAAAGGCTGGGCTTATGCAGTGTCATGGAGTGAAAAGAAGAACATCAATTCCCCAAATATAACAAAAAGCAATAGAAATGTCACTGAAGAGAGTAATAATCCTACATGTTTTGCTAGGCTCTAGCACCAGTAATTGTTAAAGTCATCAAGTGTAAAAACCTTGTCGTTAAGCTTTGGTTTTGAAAATGTTTTTGCATATTGTACATCTATTCTCTCACCTCCAATGATAAGTGCATTTTTACTTCACAGTTTTTATTTGTAGAATAATGTAAAAATAATAATAATAAGGAATCTGACATTTTTTATTAATTACTAGGCATATATGTTTACCTGTACCTTTTAATACATATTTTTAAAGCCTTTTTGTAAACCCCATTGATTGACAATGATAATATGCTTTGGAACATTGTGTAGCCAATCTCTTTTTCAGTTAATGGACTGTTATTCGCTTGTCATTTGATTGCTAGTATGATTGTTTAGGCCAATTT
Source organism: Nanorana parkeri (assembly GCF_000935625.1). Classification (NCBI taxonomy): domain Eukaryota; kingdom Metazoa; phylum Chordata; class Amphibia; order Anura; family Dicroglossidae; genus Nanorana; species Nanorana parkeri. The sequence goes on from NW_017306576.1 coordinate 112,576, forward strand.
ATTTTCTAGGGACAAAAAGTTATATTAAGCCTACATCCAGGTCTGATCCTAAGGAATATCTTAATATCAGTTTAGACCTTCCCAAGTATCAATTTATTTCTATATGGCTTTATTAAGGAAATTAAACATAATATATGGATGTGGAAGCAGTGGCATGACAAGGTACTTTTAGGTGTTGTTTTGAGTGTCCTGCTTCTCTGGTGGGCCCTATGTTCACAAAGGACCAGAACACCAATGGTTTACTTTTCGGAAGAAAGGGGGAAAGAGACCTAAAAGAGTGTAGACAAAAAAGAGAAAAGAGATGACATGATGAACAAGTAGTCTCACTCCTTTTTGTTATTAAGCAAGTCCTGCAACTCTTACCTTCGGCCTAAGTGGTTGACCTGGGTCTTTTAGGACCCTAGTAATCAGACAACAATAAAAAAAACTGTTCTAATCCTTTACGCACTTACGAATGAAAACTTGGCATAGGTTCTTTCCTCAGTCTAGAGAAAAGAAAAAGAAATCTGCTTGCAGTTCTACTTTAAATTACATAATATATGGAGAATTTAGAGTAAGGAAGAAAGATGAAGATTTTCAGAGAGCACAGAACTGTGAGAGAAATCTTTAGAAGCAAGAACATAGCTGAGGAGAAACACTAAAGTGGTGTACGACATATGGCCTTATTCATACTCAAGTAGTCTCACTCAGTATTTGGAAGCATATTAAAGAAGGCAGCATGAATGTTATTTCCCTTCAGTTTTTATGCACATTTCTACTTTAGTTTATGTGCTTTTAGTGCCTTTATATCAGTTATCATTGGCTCATTTGCATCACTTTACCTGTGTTTACCTCAGTTTGAGTTAGTCAAAGGAAACCTTTCCCAAGAGAAACATGGAGGCTGCCGTTGCTGACTTCCCATTCTATAAATGCCTCAAAGTCATATTGACCCTCTTACTTCAACTGTTTGAATACTAAGCTTGAACTGACATACATATAATGAATTCCGATTTTACTTTTATACTGAAGCCAAAAGGTCTGCATAGCTCCCAGATAACAAGTATTTTTAAAAAGTAGTCTGCAATGATTCCCATTCCTTTAGAAAAGGTTTAATTTAAACTGAGTTACTGAGTTTCCTACAAAAACTGACCAAAAATTACATATACTGTACTTGCATCTTTGACAGTGCAGGGAACTGGGTTAAACATAAAAGAATGAGGTTAATAACCATGTAATCAACACCATTTTTTTTACATTACACTTTTTTTTTTTTTTAGTTCAGTGCACATCGACACAAGCGTGTTGCTATAGTTAAAAACATTTTATAACTGAGAAAACAGCTGAGGGCAAAAAGTTTCTAAGTATTGTACATTTTAATGTGCAAATACTCCATGTGAAGATATTCCTCATATCTTGGTCCTTCTCATAACTTCTTATAAAGGGTCTCTTATTTTGACCAAAACCACCAGGGGCATAGCATTTTATGTGAGAGCACTGAATGTATCAGATGATCCCTGATTTTTTGTTCAAGAGTATTTTGATTTCAAATTGTAATAGAGAACTATTTAAGAAAAAGCAATTAAAACCACAAACTAATGCAGTTATGTATTTAGTAACTTATTTTTCTTGTAACCCCTTGTACAGCAGCAGTCAGTTTGTCCAGTATCCACATTTGCTGACAAGGAATATGCTGTCAAGAGGAGAAAACAGAAACATGGCTTCATCGGTCTGTTGCTACATCTTCACTCCAAATTGCCTCTGCTATGTGCTAGGGCTGTGTTAATCTCAGGGCTGCATAGAAAGAAAGAAAAATCACTTGACAGGCAAGACAGCTCCCATATAAGTATTTTAACTGTGTACTTAGCTGTCTGCCAGCTTTAAGCAGACTAGCATCACAAATGCATCTATTTTAGATGGTCTCCTCAAAAAGCATTCAATTAATAATTTCAGAGAAAGCTTGATAAGGGCTCACGTTTTGCGTTGTTGTGTGCTTAACACACATGCTGGTGCGTGGTGTGACCACACACTGCCATGCATTCCGATGCTTTTTTGAAGCACATTGCAGTGCTTGCCTTTTTTCTTTTTTTTTACTTCTGTGTATGAAATTCTATGTGCTGCAGCATGTCAGAACACAAAAAAAGGAATAGGTCCAATTTTATTCAGCACACACCCACATACAGTTAAGTTGGTGTTAACTGAAGGCATAGAACATAAGGCAAACTGCCTTGTTCTTGTGTTGGTACTCCATTGGGCATTACTGCTCAACATTTCACCACACCACTGGTATAAATGACCCCTAATAAGTTTAATGTGTAATTAATATTTTAGCAATATTGCAATTGTAAATCCATTTCAGCTCCAAATGTCCCCTTTTTGGAACACAGAAAAACCTGATGCATTGTTTAGCATCTGTGATTTTTGCAATAATGTTAACTATTACCAGTTGAAATAACATTCTGGAACAAAAATATAATATTACCTATTATTTGGGGTAAAATGTTTTATTTCTGGGACTTTGGATTTGTACTCCAACAAAAAAACATTAAACCATAAAGTCTTACCAAGCAAAGAAGAGCCTTCTGTGTAAAGGTTTTTGTCCATGTTACTATTTCTCTCTGATTACAACTCAGTGTGATATCACTGTCTTCCTACAATATGCTGTACCTGCACACTGTATTATTAAGATCCCACACAAAAATACCCCGGAACAACAACAGATTAATATTCAACAGAATATTATACAACTGGGTCCACTGTTGGCATGATTACACATATGGGAAATGGTGTCAAACACAGCTAATAATACAGTTGATACACTGAACAAATGGCATACATTTGTCATAAATCTTCAAAATTATTTATTTTAGAAATAATATGCAGTTAACAATAATAACAAGAAATTAATCTTTCTCTTTCCAGGCTGCTCTAAACTGATGCAATGCAAAATAATTGTAGGTTACAAATCCTTTGCTGCTCTAGTATATTGAAATAAGTACACCAACAAGACAAAGCAAATGTTCTTCGTTGCTTCCAAATACAATGGAAAAAAACTCAGGATAAGATCCAGACACAAAATCCACTTGCTCCGAATATATACAGACATATGTATGGTGGCTCTTCAATCACAAACTACGATTGAGTACTTGCATTTCCTGGCAGAAAATCAATTGTCTACATGTAAAAATAATGAGAGAGAACAAGCAGGCTTCAAGTGAGTGAATTAGAGAAAAAAGGATAATGCGAGCGTTCCTTAAGGTTGTATTAAGATAAAAGTATCATCTAATTATAGTAACTGGAACAGACAGAGAAGGAGAAAGTGAAGTGTGCAACAGATTACATTTTAAAGGGTTAGAACAGCCGGACAAAAGAAGCAGAGAATATGAGAATGGGCCAATCCTGTGCAGTCAGGCAGTGGAAACTAAGAAGAGTTCCAGAGGCAGCCTTTTGACGCTGCTGTATAATACCTTGCAATTGCTCATTATATTCCACAAAGGAGTTACCTTTACCTTTTCTCTGAAAAGGTGTAGGTTGAACGAAGGTGAAATGAATCAATTAAGGATAGCAGTATGACTTTTTAAAGAGCATTTACTGTATATATAACCATTAAGGTGGAAGAAAGCCAAGATTGTAGCTGAGAAGAGGGAAAGTGTAAGTCTTAAGTTTCTGTAAAATGAGAGGTTGAATAACTGTGTACAAATCAGTATCGCGAGAATGAAAGCTGCACATTGTTCAGCATAAAGAATAAAGTATATTCTGGGCAAGGCAATAATGTTAATTCAAAGCTGACATTTATATGAAAAATATGGGAACATGCATTGACATAAGTATAAAATATATTCTTATATTTATTATATAGATTTATAGTTGCCTGACACAGGCTTGAAATAGCAACTGTTCTATTTGGTAGAAGGGCTTGTATGTCTAAGAGATTTGTGTGGGCCATGTGGCCCTCCAGGGCTATCTAGCTTTAGTCAACCATGCTTTTATTAGCAGCAAACGTCATGGCAGTTTATAGGCTGTGCATTTGGCTTTATAACTGTACTGAGCCAGATATAGTGCCAAAACATCAGCACCTGAGTCATACTTTCTGTACACCAGTCTGCTGCCAATTTTTCATTCTTTTAAGCAGTACTACTTAGCTCCTCTATGGTAGACTACCTTAGCAGAGCAAGTCTGTTAGGCATAGAAAGCACAGAGGAAATTCTGGATGATATTTGGGTTTCCTCTAGGTACTCCGGTTTCCTCACACACACCTCAAGGTTAATTGGCTTTTGTTTAAATCGGCCCTGTATGCATGTGAGATAGCAACCTTAGATTGTAAGCCTTGAGGGCAGGGACTGATGTGAATTTAAAGTGCTGTATAAAATTGTCAGGGCTATATAAATAATTATTGTGATGGAGAGAATTTGACCTTATCCAAAGACGCACTGCCTAAACAGCCAATTGCCAAGTCCAAGCAATGTCATGTGAGAAGGAGGACATCATTAACTATGTATGCTGCATCACCAATACAGAAGCTTCACTGGGTATGTTGCACCAGGTCTATCAGGTAAAAGAAGTGATGTAGCAGTGCAGTGAAGCTGAGTCTAATTTGGTTGGAGGGGTGTGAGTATGAGAAAAAAATATCTTTGAGCACACCATTCTAACTAGTCAGTCCCAGTCATTTTTCCAAACTGTTTCAAGCCTAGTTCAAGGCTAAACTCTGGAATTTCTGTAAAAAATACCATTGCAGTGAGGTCCCCCCTCTGCTCACAGGTAATAAGGGCAACAGTTTCAATATATGCCAGAATATTATTTGTAATTGGGTTTAGCAAGGTCTGTTTATAACTAGAACAAGATATGGTGGAACATTTAAGTGAGGTAACTGACAGCAAGGGGAAGCTAATAGAAGTCTTAACCCTTTTCTACCCTGCTAATAAAAGTTACACAACTGAGCTAACCAGTCAAGAACAGGCACCAACACATGCCGACGCATTCCTTTGTCTTCCTGATCTCCTTTGCAACTGCTGTGAGTTAAGTGTGTAAATGTCAGCTTCCAATTCTGAAGTCTGCAATACTCGTACCAACTGCATTGCAGTGCAATACTCTGATCCTTTTAAACAATGCAGTTTCATATTGCAAGGGAAGTAAGCCATAGTTTTGTAACGACCCGTGTGTTTATGTCTGGACACTCAACTGCGGAGGTAGTTAATGTATTGGCGGGGCTCAGTTACGACTCCTTCCTTCACACTCCATGCAGTGGTTAATGGAGGGTTTGGAGTCAGTCACATCATCCCCCGTCACTTGGGCAACCTATTGTGTTGGTATGTATAGTAGGTTTAGGGCAGGTGTGTACAACATGAGTCTCTGGTTAATCCTCCACAAGCTAAGATGAACTAAGTTCTGCAGATCCCCTGAGTCCTGTTAGCATTCACAGCACATCAAGGTACATGCGTCTCTGGTTAATCCTCCACAAGCTAAAGTGAACTAAGTTCTGCAGATCCCCTGCGTCCTGTTAGCAGTCACAGCACAGCAAGGTATCACTACATAGATCAACACAAAGTCACTTCCACAGGTTCAGACAATACGTATGAGTCTAGAGATTTTTCCCAGATCAAGTCCCAGGTTCAGGTTATATCCTAACAGGCACAGACACAGCTCCCTCGGGAGCCACCAGCATAGAGCAGGTTAACAGTCAGCAGCAGGAGAGTCAAGGCAGACCTTGGCTGAATCAACACTCCCCACCTGTACAGCAAGTCCTCCAGCACAGCAGTACAATTAAACCTTCACAGATCTCCCAGTATGAGCAATACGTCTGTGGCAGCAAGACCCCTCACTACAATGTGGTTTGCTTGGCTACTTGCGGTTGTGGGGTCCACTGTTGGGTCTCGTGGTGCAGGATGCTAGAAGCAGTAACTCCTATGGGATGTTCGACGTGCACCGTTCACAACGGTCGGACGCTGAACAGCCAAATCTGCTCCCTTAAATCCCTCCTCGCCGAGCGTGAAGGGGAGGAGCTGGCTGCCGTCCTGGACGGCCCTGAATGGGAGGAGCTGGCTGCCGTCCTGGACGGCCCTGAATGGGAGGAGCTGGCTTCCGTCCTGGACGGCCCTGAATGGGAGGAGCTGGCTGCCGTCCTGGACGGCCCTGAATGGAAGGAGCCTGAAGCCGAGCTGGCCGTGCGCGTCCCCTCCACACAGCGCTGGACCGTGGACGGGTAAGTCTGTTACAAGTTTCCAGATTAGGAGTAATATTTGCATACTGAGAACTATGTTTTCTGGAACTTTTAGGGCTTTTAGCAAGTTAAAGGTAAGCATGGGCATGCATTCTTTGACTGGTTATTTCACCTTTGCACCGATTCTTAAAATCTAAAGTTTGGCTGTCTAACAGGGATTCATTGACAAATTAAAACAGCACATCAGTAAAATATTTTCCTTTAGCATATAATTCCTGATTAAATGTATCAGAAAATTTTCTTACATGTGACAGTGTCTCTGAATCCTCTGTTATTAGGACTTTCAGGAGTTTGATAGGCATGCCCTGCCTACATCTTCTCCTGTTTACATTAATGTTGTCATCAGGGGCAGGATCTTGGAACAGGAAAATCTATTCAACAGATTCTTTGTGCAATGGATGAAATAGCGGGCCTGGGCAAAAGAACAGCTGCAGAATGACTAAAGTAAGTGTTATATCATCCACAACTTATTTGCATCACACTGTTAGAAATATGAGGTTGCCTGAGTCTAGGTCCACTTTAGACTCAATGAAAATTGATTTCAGTTATATAATATAAAATGAAAAATAAGAAACAGTGTGCTGACATGCAAACAGTCACACTCAAACTCAACGGTGTCCAGAGACGGTACATAATTTTTGAAACATAGGACATGTTATATATAACATATAATGTTTCCTGTTTTATTTTTAAACTAATAGAGATATAATCAGAAATACGTGTGTTTTAACCAAAGAAGAACTCCAGAGAACTTAGGATAGAGATCTCAAATAAGGCATTGGTGTGGTGACCTTTATGTTTACTTCCTAAAACATTTACCATGTATTATATTCAGATTACTTACACCAAACATTTGACAAATTAAATAGTAAGTGAAATAATAGTTCATATTTTTGTTTGTTCTTTGCATATATTGTATAGAATGTGCTGTTTTATTTTGTTCCTTCTCTTTTACTAGCTCTATCCAGTCTATCCCCATTCCTTATAATCTGTTCATATGATCGTTTCACTGCTTATGTTCTTTTCAGCACAGTAAATTTGACAAAACTCATAAAATGTTTTATGGATGCTGTGAATGGCTATGCTCCATATTTTGTGGTAATAAACAAACCGTAATATATGCTGTAACCACTATTGACTGCAGTGAAACCCTGCATTTTCAAGTGCAGCTTTTTAATAGTGTGTATATATATATATATATATATAATTACACATACATTTATGGTAGCTTTCATTTACTGTGGGGTTTATGAGCTTAGCTAAACATTGGAGCAGTGTTTTTTCTTAGCGGATAATGGAATGTACTTATAGCATTAGGCTGTGTAAAACACCAGGATTAATTGCTTAATTCTTTTTGAATATATATATATATATATATGTGTGTGTGTTATAAGCTTCAACAGTTTTTGTTCTTAGGTCCTCCAACATCCCTTTGGATTCAACATAACTTTGTAGTGAAAGCAAGTCATTCAAATTGTGTGTTTTTATGGATTAAGGAAGGTAAACCCAACACCTGAATTGATTGGAACAACAGATATTGACCAGAGTACATGACTGCAATTGCCATTTCAAGATGTTATTATCCTGGAGATTTTAATTATTTGGGCTTATTTTGTAAAAGAGTTGAGAATCGCCACACAATCAATTGTGTGCATATCCACTTCAGTTATCCTGTCATGTGAAAAGCAAATTCCTCTTCACACTGAATATTTAATCATGCGCAGATGAAGTAAACAGGAATTTGCTTTTCACGCGACTGGATAATTGAAGTGAATATTCACACAATTTATTTAAACACTTGTATTCGCACTTGAATACCCGAACAGTAACTGCATCTGATAGGGTACAATCACTGTTCCACCGTGAATTTTCCACCCAGCTCAGTTAATTTTTAAATAATCTTTTGTTGAAGCAGCTGGTTCCGACAGTACTACCCATGGCTTGAACTTCAGTCGATTCCTGCTGAATCTGCCAAAACTCATAAAAATTCATAGAAATTCTGATGCATGATATGGACAATGTAGGACAGGTGTGCAAAAATGTGTTGCATATGAGACCCTAATAATCAGGAGATCTAAGTTCTCATCCCAGGCATTCCATATTCAGTAGCTATGAACATTTCTCATGATAAAAGTGAAAAGATCCCCGCAATAGTGGCCGACCTAAGGAACAAAGGGCCCTGGTGCAAGATTTTTTTGGGGTTCACCCTTCCTGCTCCCAAGGGGGGTGCCAGGACTGGATCTCATGGGCCCTCCAACACCCCTGGTGTTCTCTAACTAAAGTAGCTTACACTCTAATGTCCCTCCATAGTCACACACTTATCTTTAGACAATTATGTAGCTCTGACCTATACCGTAGTGCTGTACAGAGAACACTAAGCCAACTCATCAGTCTATGTACAGAGGAGTTTACAATCTAATGCAGAATGTCATCCTCTATAGAGGAATACAAATCCCAGCAATACATTATACAGCAATGCATAACAATAGTAAATTAATTGGTACATACTCTGTGCTGCTGCTCTGCTCTGGGGTACCGGCCTGATGTCTTGTGCAGAGGGTCTCAGGAGGGGTGCGGAAGGTCTCTAGAGGGGGAAATGTGCAGGCGGCAGAAGCCCTGTAAGCAGGTGCTGTGTGGTTCCCCAGAAGGCTGTTGTGTGGGACCTAACACAGCCGAATCAATTAATACAATTTAATTGCCAATGTCCAGTTGTAATGCAGAGTGCAGAGGTCAGCTGTGTAACACAGAGTGCAGAGGTCAGCAGGGTAACACAGAGTTAAGAGGTTAGCGGTGTAACACATAGTACAGATGTCAGCAGTGTAGCGCAGAGTGCAGAAGTCATCGGTGTAATGCAGAGTACAGATGTCAGTGGTGTAATGCAGAGTACAGAAGTCAGTGGTGTGATGCAGAGTACAGAGATCAGTTGTGTGACGCAGAGTGCAGAGGTCAGCAGTGTAATGCAGATTACAGAGTTCAGAGGTGTAACACATAGTACAGAGTTCAGTTGTAATGCAGAGTACAGAACTCAGCGGTGTAACGCAGAGTACAGAGGTCAATTGTAACTCAATACAGAAGTCAGCGGTGCAACGCAGAGTACAGAGGTCAGTTGTAACGCAGAGTACAGAGGTCAGTTGTAACGCAGAGTACAGAGGTCATCGGTGCAACGCATAGTACAGAGGTCAGTTGTAATGCAGAGTACAGAGGTCAGTTGTAATGCAGAGTACAGAAGTCAGTTGTGTAACACAGATTGCAGAGATCAGCGGTATAAGGCAGACTGCAGAGGTCAGCAGTATAAGGCAGACTGCAGAGGTCAGCAGTGTAATGCAGAGTGCAGAGGTCAGTGGTGTAACACAAAGTACAGAGGTCAGCAATGTAACGCAGAGTACAGAGGTCAGCTGTGTAAAGCAGAGCACAGAAGTCAGCTGTGTGATGCAGAGTACAGAAGTAGACAGTGTGACGCAGAGAGAACAGAGACATGAAGTGCACACAGTTAATCCGATGTCCTAATTCAGGTGGTCCTCATGCCCTCTTCCTCCCTGTGTGGTGGGGCGAGCAGCAATGTTTACTGTTCTCAGGTGAAGCCTCCAGTCCAGCATGAAGTCCCCAGCCTCCTCCTTGTCCCCTCACTTCAGGACCCACTCTCTCTCTCTCTCTCTCTCTACCAATGGTGGTGCTGCAGCCTCCCTCCCAGCCCATAGCAGCTAAAGTGGGCGGAGGAAGCTGCAGGTGGCCACAGAGGAGCCCGATCATTGAAGCGGGCAGTTATAAAGGCAGCCAAACTGGCTGTTCTCCCCCCGGCCACCACAGCTAGAGAGCGGCCAAGAGGGGTAAGGTGACACAAGTGATCTCCGCTGCGCCGACCCTTTTAAAGGGGCCCCCAGCCATTCCGCCCCTGCCTACAATCCCAGGACCGGATGCCAGTGGGCCCCCCTCAGGCTTGGCACCTGGGGCGGCTTCACTGGCTGTCCTGCTGGTAGGTCCGCCCCTGCCCCACAAGGATGGTCGCCAAAATACTCTTTGTAAAAGAACCTCCAGATTGTCCAGTAAGTTTTGCTAAAACTTTAGACTATCTACAGCATTGTCATCTATTGCCAGTAAGAGATCTGTTTAATTTCTACTGGAAAAATTCTAAAGAATGGAGACAACAATCTAGCTCAACATACAACATTTCCCATTTATGCATGTAAGGGTTTAAAGTATATTTAATGTTAATGTTAACAGTTAATTAAATAAAAATGAAGAAACATTTGTTAATAATGTAAGTAGTAGATTACTAATAATTACTCATTTGCGTGGTTCCCAAGCCATTAAAAGTTAAAGGGGCCAGTAAGTCTGCTGCATGTAAGAGAAGAAAATGTGCTACTTTGTACTGATAAGTAAAATGTATGAAAGGGCTCTTATGTGATCAATTATGTTAAAAGGATTCAATTAAGCAAGGCGTGAGACTGTCTCTTCTGTTCAACAATGTGTACAAAAGATAGACAATTCTAAAGCAGTGAAAAAAACTAAAGTAAATGTAATATATCCACATACAAAAAAATGAAATGGAAAAAATAGTTCATAGTACTGCATAGCGAGCAATAATAAAACCACAGCAAAATTTTGGAAAGAGTGCGGAAAAGTTAGATTATTATGTAGTTCACTCTGCAGACATCAGTCTTTAGTTCTTGAACAGGAGAGCATTGTCACAAGAAAAGGAAGAGAGAAAAATCTTTCTAGTGGCCAAGACTGGAAAAACTCACTAATGCCTCCCACTCTGCATGTTTTGCTTGCTGTTAATGTCACCCTCCAGAGAAGGATAATTAAAACCTATAAGGACACAACCTGTAATAAACACCTTAAACAATATTGAAAAAATATCAGAGTTCCTACTTAAATTCATCCTACCTATAGCAACCATGCACGTGCAATTCAAAGAAAGAAAATGCGCACTGCATATGACACATCTACCTGAACAACCTAATATATATCTCACTGAAATAACTATAACAAAATTACATATACCAATAGATGCAAATAAATATATCGCAATCAAAAAATTTGTCAATAGTCCATCAAAAGTCCAAAGTGCAATCCAAATATAAAAGTTACATAGAATAATGATATTCATCCAAATCAGACTTGATTTGAACAACACACCATATCCACGTGCCACCCCTAGATTAGATCAACTAACCAAATAAGTTTGACCATCAGATCAGTAATGTTTAAACAGTGCAGATCAGTAATGTTTAAACAGTGCATATGTTATAGCTCACAAACAGGAATTGCCGGGAAGCATGAAGAAGAGATCGCCGTGCGGCTGATTTTATTCATGAACTGGTGTGGTGAAGCACATATACTGTACTGTATACAGGTGAGTGTTTTTACATATTTTAATGAAATAAATGTTTTTAAGTACTTGTCTTCTTTTGGGACTTCATTTATAATGAGCACTGGAAGAGGTTGGAAAGCTGGGATGCTTGGAAAGTCAACTGAGGAACAGTGGCTCACACGCACTGTTTGACCATCACTGATCTAGTGGCAAAACTCATTCAATGAGTTGATTCATTTTAGGGGGAGCACATAGATATGGGGGATTGCCAACACCAAGTTTGATTTGATGAGCACAAGTAGATAAATATGACCATTTTATATAATGGAATAGGACTTCAGACTTTTGGCACACTTTTGGCACACTTTTGAATAATTTTTTAAATTGTGATTTATTTATTTGCATCCATTGGTGTATTTATGAATGTCATGATTATTTCACTATATATACATAAGACCTGACAAGGGCTACAACCATTCCCTATTTCAAAACAAAAGGAAAAAAATTGTTTGAATTTATTCAGTTCATACATTAAAGTGGAAGTAAGGCCTGGCAATCGGCAGGCCTTATATATAACAGAAGAGATTGTGTAAGTCTCTTTTGCCATAAAAGCTTCATGCTGCCATTTGGAAATACTTTTTTTTTTCTGTACACTGAGCCACACATATGCAGCTCACTGCACAGAACCGGCATGAAGAGATAAAGTAAATCTCTTGCACATGCGTAGGAGTTAAATCATCAGGGCCAGCCAATCAAGCAACCAAAGACTTGGAACCTGGAAGAAGACCGGGAGGAAAATGCCGGCGAGGAAGGAGCACAGTGCTGTAGGGGATCACTTTGGCAGGTAAGTCTACCATAATGCAAATTTCTTGTTTTTTGTTAACACTTTACTTTCACTTTAAGTAAATGTCTAATATTTATATTGTAAAGCGCTGTGCAAACTATTGGCGCTATATAAATCCTGTATAATAATAATATTACAAAGCTCACCGACATTAGGCTTGTGATTCGAAATATGTTGCTATTCTTAGCCAAGGTTTGCTTTCTGAGAAATGCAAAACACAATAATGTCCTTTACTTGCCAATCAAGCCTTGGCTAACTTTTTACATGTTAATTGTAACAGAGATGCTAAGCATGAACTTCTATGTTTGCAGATTAACTAGAAATGTGTTCCCTAGTCAGATGCAATGAATCATGTGAAATTATGCTATTTCAATATTTGACAAGCATTCCCTACCGCATTTAAGTGGTGACAATTAAAGGTTCTCGTTGATAAGTACATTTCAGGGAAAAAGCTTACCTTAGTGTACACCCAATTTAGTAAATTAGAAGCAATGTCTGGAGTGCACATAGGAATGCAGTATCCTAGGAAATGTTTTGTTTTTTTTTAATTTTTATTTCAGATTTTCATATTATTTACTTTCTTTTAGATTTAACAAAAGTTAGGGGTGGGGTTTAGTGTTCAGTAAAAAATCACTCTGATATTTTTTTTATTATTAAAAGTTGGTTGGTGTGGGTCCTGTTGAAAAAACAGCAAAGGCCAACTAAAGGCAAATAGGCTGTTCACTTTGCACAAAGATTTTCCCTCAGCTTAGATAATGTGGTGATAATTCACTTCACATAGGAGGCCCAATCATGTGGAAGGAAAATGTAAAAATTTATTTTTGTTTGCACATGATTGGGTGATGGAAGGCAGCTGAGCTTCACCTCATTCACTAAAACTAAGGGGAAGTTCCCATGCAAAGTGAAATACCCTTACAAAGTGAACAACCAATTTGACTTTAGAAAATCAACCCCAAAGTTTTTAAGGACTGTGGAAATACTAGACATGTAACCTCATGCTCAATTCAGATTTCTATTTCTTTAGTTTTTCGGATTTCAGATCCTTCCAAATTTTGACCGTGCCTCTAATGCAACCCCCAAGAGTCCCAAAAAAAATCGGATGCATCCGAATGTCCAGATTTAACAAAATTTGTATGAATATCCATTTGGAACAAAACAAAATGTACATGTCTAGCAAATACTCACTACAATATTTTGGGGGCTTTTTCAGTGAAATAATTACAATATAATGTTGATTTCTTGATTGAAAAATGGCATGGGTCCTGTTGAAAAAAAAAGTCTAGTCAAAGTGTTTAACCTTTTAATGCTATAGATATTAGGCTAATATTGGAACAAAACCCTTACATATGCTTCATTCCCTTGGTCAAAAAGCACATGGTATAGCAAAGTGGTCTCGCATCCACTAGTAATTCATGAACAGCTGTGTCTGACAAGCCACCAATAAGTCATTTATAAAAAATTGTAAGTGCCCCCTTCCGCCACCACAGCCATGCAGTATGCCCTGCTCTGTATGCTCTTTGCTGCCTTCTGTGGGGTACCACATCCAAATAAATCTGATTACAAAAGAAACTAAACTAAAGCAGACTTTTTAGGTACCCAATCAAGACAATACATACTATACCAAAATACAACATTTATTACAAATCAATTAATTACAGATAAAACATTATTATATGTAAATTCATATATGACTTTGCTTGCACTTTACCACTCCAGTTTATATGTCCCCATCCATTACCTATTAGCTTATAATCTGCAATTATTACATTTCCTGGTTAATCCAGACTATATAATTGTTACAGTGTCATATATTGGCTAAATAGGTGATCAGTGCAGATGTCTCAACGTGTTTCACAGGAGTATAATTGAGGCTATATTAAATAAATAAAAGCATACAAAAATATGTGCATGCATGCATATGGTACCTAAATAGCTGATAGTTTTACCATGGCTGATACTGTGCAAGCAGAGGCTGCAGACCACAACAGTGCTGTTGCCGATAAGTTAAAAAAAGACCTACACTGTAAAGCTCTTTCAATTTGCTGCATATGAAAGTGCACTAGACATGTGCACGAGCAAAAAATGTGTTTAGTTTCGTTTTGATTCAGATTTTGCATTATTTTGTTTTTCGGATTCGGGTCCGAAATTAAATTAAGTTCGGATTCGGACAAAATTAGTTAGCGGTAGTCTGGTCGAAATTTAGTTTTTGGACGAAATTTCATTTTTTGGACGAAATTTCATTTTTTGGACGACATTTCATTTTTTGGACGAAATTTGGTTGCAGCAAAATGACATTAGAAAAAAAAAACATTTTTTTTTCCTAATGTCATTTTGCTGCAACGAAACTTCTTCCAAAAAAAGAAATTTCGGCCAGACTACCGCTAACGAATTTCTGGAAATCAGGAATTTGGTTTCGTTTGCATTCGTTTTAGCTGTAATTCGGATACATCCAAATCTCCGAATTTTCGAAATTGCGTCCGAATTTTGTTTCGGAACGAAACGAATCGCACATGTGTAAAGTGCACACATACTGTCTTGACATTAGCCAATTTCTATCAAACTCATCCCTGAACTCCATACAGCATTCTAAAATTTGCCACGTACGCTGTCACATTCCCGCACGTACGGTCGGAGAACTGGTCGTAAGTGCGAGTGGTCGCAAAACAGTTAGGTCATTAAGTGAGGAATAGCTGTGTCTTCTGTTTGGACATTTTATTAAACTTGTAAGACATTGCAGTATGGTACTGTGAAAAAAGCTTGCAAACTGTTCTATCAAACTGTTGTGCCACCAGCACAGTAATATAAAGCTGAGGGCTCAAAATTTTTTCAGGAGAATACAATTCTTATAGCTTTTAGGTCAATTGTGGTTACTTTTGCCAGGTCAATTCAAGCCTGTTACTGCTGGATAAAAAAAATCATGTGTCTGATCAAAAGCTACCTAAAAAAAATGATTTCTCTGTAGTTACAATGAATTAGATTGGGCTGTTGTTGTTGTACTTAAGCCAAGTAATCATGTAAAATTAAAAAATGTATTACATATACAAAATCAGTGACGTCAGAATATGGTGTCGCCTATGTTGAGAATTGTACTGTACAATAACACAGCATACAGCTTAAAGGCATCTCCCAAGCATGTCATTGAAAGAATTAGTGTTTTTTCCATGTCACCCTCAAAGTCACATAAAAAGGAGGTCCCTCTCCCCACTAAGTGGTCTTTTTTTAACTCATTTTTTAATTGGTACATGTCCCCCATGGCACTGAATCTCCTCATACTTAATGTACAATTAAAGGTATTTGTTGGACTTTGTAGGGGGACTGAGGAATTGGGCAGGGGGGGGGGAATTCCAGCATTGTTATTTATGATTTTTCTACTTAGCCAACAGCAAGTATTTGTAAACTTAATATTTCCTGTCATGTAACATATTCATAAACGTATACCTTTCCAATTCATTTCACAGAATGTATCAGTTCACCTGGTATATCTGGCATCCATTGCAAATACCCAGGGACCTAAGGATCTGCACCATTGAGGTGAAATTTCATTTCAGGCAAACTGACTCGCTCTTCAGTTCATCCTTTTATTGACACGCTTTTCAACCATGTCTTTATGCACCCACAACCACATTGTCCTTATTATAACAATAGATTCTATAAAACCTGGCCATTAGACGATCGGCAGTCCCTGAGGCTAACAACCTGTGTGAGAAGCAATGCAACTCTGGAGTCACATGCTAGCCCTGAGCAATAACAATCACAGTGAAGCTCAACATATGCTTTAGTGTCCAACAACAAAAAGGTTTAGAGAAACTTGTTTAGTGTGGATGGGGGAATCGAGAGATTTTCTCTTGTTTAGCCTACGGACTGAATGAGAAAAAACTGCATGTATACATATGACTGTGCATGTATGACCACCTTTACTGACAACTCTAGAAACATGTCACCAGATATACAATCAATATCATAGTATGTATTTAGTATGAGTGTGTATATTAATCATCTCCAGTGGCCCGGGCATCCTCTAAGTGGCCGTACTTGGTACAAACCACCCCCCACCCAGTTACACCACTGTTAGACCACAGCTTCATCATATTTATGTTGCTATTGTGTGATCTGAACACTGTGGGGCTAATTAAGAAGGCAGAACAAAGAGATTTGATGATGTGCATATTGCAGTTTACAACAGTATCTAATCATCATGTTTGTTGACTTGTTACTATGGGTTACAGCTCCACACATTGCTTTTTTTTAAAAAAGAAAGCCCATCTGGGTTTTAGTCACTGATAAATAAACATTTGAAATGCTTACATGGGAAATGTATTATTCCGAAAGGAAAGGGATTGCAGCTACTAATAATGGTTATTTTGTATCATTCATTTATGTGACATAAATCAAATTTTTAATCTGTCCTTTACTCGTAATTAATTCTTGAATCACTGTTACTAATTTCCAAAAACAATATTTAAACTTGTCTGTGCTTCAATATTTTGATCCATAATGTATCAATTTTTAGAAGTCTTCCAGGTGCTGGCTAACTGCCAGACTGTATGAAATGAAGGGAGCAGCAATAGATGTTTTTTGTGTCCTTAAGCACATGTAGGAGAAGCATTTAGAAATGTGTAATATCTACGCTGAGCTATTTCTGACATACAGTATAGCTTTATTAAATCAAGGTTTCTTTTTCTTAAAGTGTATCTAACCCCAAAACAAAAATGTAATATATTGCAGCTTACCAAATCTTAGTTGTGGTGGTTGCATTAGTTTTCTTTGCTAAGGTTTTCTTCCTGCTTGTTTTCATCTGGTGATGGGGCCAGTAACACACTTCCTATCTTAGGGTGGCTCCACTCTATGGAGGAGCCATGGAGCCACCCTTGGACAGCAGCATCGTCAATGTGTGGAGAAATTATTGTTAGATGCACCAGAAGATTCAGATCGACTTGACAAATTAAATCTGAACTCCTGTTAACACTTTGTAAGTAGTTAATGCAACATTTCTTTTCCTTTTGGGATAAAGGTTTTACATTAGAGGTGCACCGAAATAGAAATGTAAAAACCGAAACAAAAAAACAAAATAAAAAAATTGTCAGGCCAAAACCGAAACTGCAAATGTTTTTGTTCAAATTTTTTCAAATTTTAAAAATATTTATTTTTTATAAACTTTTTAATTTTTTATATTTATTTTTATGTATTAATTCATTTTTTAATAAATATTTTTATTTTTTAGTTCACTTTTAGGGGCTTCGGGGGAAATATTAGGGGTCTAAACAGTGCCATTTTCGGCCGATATGTTTCGGAGGCCGATATATCGGTTCATCCCTATTTTACATCATGGAATAAATGCTAAGAGTTGTAATGACTCCATCAGTGTTAAATGGTGTGTCCCAACCCTCTATCAGACAATTCTGCTGGACAGTTTGGTCTATTAAAGGAAGTAGAAAAATAACAGACTTACTAACCCAGATCACCAGAGGAAAATAAAGGAAAAAAAAAATCCTTAAAAAAAAAGAAAACCAATGCAGCCACTATGTTTAAGAATTGGTAACATGCAATATATGATTTTTTTGCTTATGGGTTTAAATGTACATTAAGTGTAGTAAACCAAAGCAGCCAATCAGAATGTACTGTATTGCCATAAAAATAAGTACAAGATTATCTGACTGGGTTGCTATTTCCCGGTTCAGAGCTATCATTCCCCCTCAGTGGCTGGGGAAGAAGCTAACAGACCCCTGATTACTTTTAATTGAACCTGTCTCCTGCTCTGTACTATCTCATAGGGGGGCTTATCAACCCCCACTTGATAGCACTAAATTTTAAAAAATGTGGAAAAATGTTTTTTAAAATTAAATCAATAACTAAAACAAAAACAAAAAATGTACATTCCCCTACAATTCCACGTACACACACATACAAATGTAAACACTCACATCAGGTATGCCTACATACGGAAATGGCAATTGTGTCACACATATAAGGTATCAGCAGACACGCTGGAGTGAGAGGAATAGGTTTAGGGCCATTATTCACAGGTAGCTCTAAATTGATGGTCTATAAAGGTTTTTCAAAGCGTCACAAAATTTCAATACCATTATTTTATTCTACAGGGTCTTTGTTTTTCAGATTTCCTCTCTACTCCTATCCTGGTTATAAGTTATCACTCAGCAATTCTGACAAGGTGCAAAATATTTTTCCCTCATCTCGTGTACAATTTGTAATAATGAACGCAATGCTCTTTCACAGTTCATCCAAAACCTGAGCAAATCCACATGAATGTATTTCAGAAACTTCCACTACTTTTGGGCTCTGGAAATGAAAGTGTCTTCAGCTTTACTGATGTTTTTAGCCAATCCAAGTGCCAACAGCTGCTAGATTCAGGGGGAATTGTTTCATCAGGTGATTACATAGCTCTTAACTGTCCCTCATTTGGAACCAAATCCCTCTGCCCATCTTTCCTCCTCAGTTTTCCTCCTCCTCTTTTTGTTTTTTTTGTACAGATATATAAGAAAAGGTTTTAGTTCACTACCAAATGTGTTATTCTGCACTAAATGTTAACCTTATCTTTTAAATAATGATTTGCTTTTTTTAAAAACCAGAATAGAGGAAAAGTAATGGTAAAATAAATCTATGTTTAACTAATCATTTGTGTCATATACATTTTTAATAGCCCACATAACTGGGGCCATGGCAGGGATGTGTAATCTCTTTATCACGCCCCACAGCGCGGGGGGGGGGGGGGGGCGTGTTAGGGGTGTGTACATTACCCAAATACATTGTGCTGGAAGGTCCCTTTCTCATTTCAGAAAGTTGCAAGGTATGAGATAAGCTTCGTAACTGAAGCTCTGAATCATGTGATTCTCTCCTTTTTTTTCCAGTATATGGGCAGCCTTTTATGAACCATACTGTTCAGAAATCTTTCATCGTATCTTTCAAAAACACACAAGATTATCGTTAAAGTGAATCTAGAGGCATCAGAATCACATTGTAAATTTAGAACAAGCATTGTGAAATAAATAAAAGGGCTTTGTTATTATGTTCAAAAATATCTCCTCACTTTTAAAAACTGCATATACCTGCCTCTTCGTAGCAGCTTCTGAAGCTTTTGGTGCTTCTTTATCAGGTCTCCCACAATGCCTTGTGTCACATGTCACACACAGCTGGGATCTAGGCTGTAGGAGAGGCTGGTAAAGTAGAGTAGTGGGTAGGGATGTGGGCAGGACATTAGGGAAGAGGGGTGGAGTTGTGGGGAAGTAGTGAAAAAGACAGTGTACACATTTCGGAGCACTTCTGTATGTGTGACTACAATGGGAGATATTGGGACAAAGGACAATTTGGTTCTTAACAACTATTCAAAAGTATTTCTGGCAACTAAATGGACAGAAAAAATCTGACCGGGGGTGCTGGACGATGATGTGTGTGATCAAATCTGAGCCCCAACGAACACTGCTCCTGTGGAAGCTAATTACAGTAACTTCCCATTATCCGGCATTCAAGCAACTCTCAAATGCTAATGAAATTCTTTGTTAGCTCTACTATATCAGATGATGACTGGTTGACAATCTGGGAGAACATAAACTCTTGTTCTCGAAACGTCCTCTCACAGGAAAACTCTTATAAAGTGCTATTTAGTTGGTACTGCACTCCGTCCCACATCCACAAAATCTTTCCCTCTCACTCTCCGCATTGCTTTCTAGGCTGTGGACAGTTAGGTACTATGAAACATATATGGTGGGACTGTACCAAATTTAAACGACTATGGACCCGAATATATGCTTTAATCAACACTGTGTTAAGCTGAAATCTAAACAAAAACCCATGGGGAGCGCTTTTACACAAACCTATGATGGGCATAAGTAACCATCAACAGTGTTTAACCAGTTGACATCCGCGGTGTTAAACCCCCTTCCCATCCAGGCCATTTTTCAGTATTCAGCGCTGCGGTACTTTAACTGACATTTATTCCGTCATGCAGCGCTGTACTGAAATGAATTTTATACCCTTTTTTGGGGACAGATAGAGCTTTCTTTTGGTGGTATTTATTCACCACTGGGGGTTTTATTTTTTTACTATATTAAGGAAAAATTACCGAAATTTAAAAAAAAAAACAGTTTCCCCTATATTAAATGATAAAACATTTATTATTACCCAATTTTTTGGTAAAATATAAAAGACGGGGTCACGTCGGGTAAAAAGACACTAAACATGTCAAGCCTTAAAATTGCGTGCGCGCGCGAAACCTCAAAAATATGCGATATGTAACATGTGTAGGCGATATGTAACATGTGTAGCGCAATTGTAATTTTTGCGGTAAGAAATCCCCTGTGCTTAAATATGTGGAAGTTAAAAATCGTATAACCGGTACAATGATTAATGAACAGCTCACCGCAATCCTAACAGATTCTTATGTCAAATTCGAAAAAATTTGGGGAGCTTGGATCGCCTATGATAGCCCGCTGAACTTTGACCCAACTCAATTACAGATTTGATCGACCAACATAGTGCCCACCTGACCCATGAAAGTATTTTTCTACTATATATTTCCCCCCCTTTTCCTGATTCCCCATCTTTGACAGCCTATTTATTCATATATCACCGTACCCACTTTGTCCCTTCCATATAGCTTTTTCTCTCTGGGCTTGATCCCCAGGATTGAATTTAAGATGTTTAATTTAAACTAATGTTTATGCTATGTATAACACTGATGTTTATGTCATGTATAACACTAATATAATGGTTCATCTTACTTGATACAATCCAACTTAACTTAGCATCGTAACATACTGCTTTATATGTACATAATCTAATGTTCTTCTTCGCTGCTGCATCAGCACAACTAGGTATGCTTCATTTTTGTTTTGATGTTTAACTTAAAACAATAAAACTTTTGTGAAAGAAATTCTTTGTTGACATCTTGCTGCCAGCTAGATTTCGTTGTCGGCCAGTCTGATATTGACTATTGCAATTTGAAATAGCCAATAGCAGTCTGGCTATTTCACCAGAAAGTTCTCTCTCAGGTGCTCATTAGGCTTACCCTAATGATTCATATTCTAAAGGCTACGAAACGGGTCATCGCTGGGGCTTGACTTTCTGATAGGCCTAGCATATTGGCAGTCAAATGAAAACTACAGTGGCTCGTGATCAAAGAGAAATTCCCCAAGGTCTGGGAACCGTGGGTCTCTAACTTTCTGCCGCCTGATTTCGACAACACGTTATTGGATTTCTGATCTTTGTGGCTTCTCTCCATTGGAATGCAAGTCTGTAAGATCCCCTGGCCATTTCTCCCTCGGTTCCCGTCTCACCTTTCTCCCTCTCTTGGTTTGCTCCTCTCCATGAAAATTGTATTTTCTCTTCCTCTTATATTTCGCTATGTATGTACACAGCTCCTGTTTGGGTTACTGTTCTTTAGCTATACGTCTAATATTTGTCATAATTGTAATCCTTTGACTTGGCGGTTGGATGAGTGAAACTTTCCGCTTCATCACATTCCTTGTGTATTACTCCTGATTTTCTTGATTATCTTGCTTTGTATTATAACTTCGTTAACAAAAACATATTGAGTAAAAAACAAAATAAGAATGCTAAAGCCAGTATGACAGTTTTGTGTTATGACTATAATGATGTTTTAACTGTTGCTGCCAGCTGTTGCTTTGGCAGTGACTTTTTTTCAAACATCCAAAGCTGCCAAAGAGAGAGATGACATGGGGCAAATTTGGTCAAGCAAGGAAAAATCTAAAGCTATAAACCAGTACATAGGTCCCTCCACCGTAATTAATTTTATGTTCCCTCATATAGCTTTATGTATATAACAAACTCTATATTAAGATTCTTCCTTGAAACTATCCTTCAGAACCCGTGACTTCTGAGAGGTCACTGTGCTTAAAATGCTCCTCTTTGATTCAACATTGTCAACAGAATTCAAACATGCGATAATATATGATTGTTGCAGATTTAGAGGGAATTTGCAACATGCATATGGCATTTATTTCCTATTTTCACTGGTGTAATTATTTAATGCTTGCTAGACCCCAACTTACCTGTCTTCAATTGTGTAAAATATACAAACCAAAAACTATTAGTGAACTCAGAGGGTTTTGTAAAATTTTTAAGTGGAACTCCAGTTTCAAAATTGGAGAAAATGTGAATGTCCAGCAATAAAAGGCCATTATAATACAGTAAATAGCCTTTCATGGCTCGAAACGCATTTAACTTTCTAAAAAATAAAGGTTATTTAACTAATTTTTAATTTGTATTTGGCGGTCACGTGACTACATAGCCTTTTTATTCCCCTTTACTGTAGTGGGGGCATGTCTGTTACACAGCATGGGCATATCTCTTTACCATGCAGTCTTACTTGCACAAAGCAGAAAGTATATTCACAGTCTGTGGCTTACGTCACACAAAGGAAGGGGGCAGCTGCAGTATTATGCTTTGTATAAGTAAGTCTGCATGGTGAGAACCACTGCCATTCAACAGAGACAAGGCTGGACTGGGGGCATTCTGCAAAACTGACTACAGGAGATACAGGAAGTCATGCTTTGGCAAGGCGTCCTGTAACTCCCATCAGCAATGTAATAGGGACACTAACTAGCTACAAAAGCTCCCATCAGGGATGCAGAATGACTACCCCAGCTCCCATCATGGACGCAAACTGAGTAAGCCAGTTCCAATCAGACTGACCACACCAGCTCCCAGCAGGGATGCAGACTGACCACACCAGTGAATACAGTGATCCTCTAAAGTTGTTTCTCTGATTACGTCTTCAATTAAACTTCTGGCTGTGTGACAGTGAGTATGGCATAGCCATTTCTTTGCTGGCTGGAGTTTCACTTTAAAGATTTTATAAGCTGCTAAGATGTATTAAACTGTAAATATCATGGAAATTACATGGCTACCTTTTGTGATCAATTTGTAATAATTTACTGCACTATTCTTATCGGATACTTGGCAGAAAAGTGTTTGTTTTTCCATTCAAAATTTTTATTTTATTGGTTTTTGCACAAAAATAAACAGAATACAACGGTACAACAAAACAAAGAAAACAATGTCTCCTGCACATGGTACAATCCGCCCCATTTGTTAGCTGCACATAATATTCAGATTCAGATTACGAAGCGTCTCAATCTCGTCGAAAATCTGTTAGCACAGAGCAACTGTGTATTAGCTTGGAGGTATCTCTTGTACCCCGTCAGTATGGGCTTCCAGCGGGTATCAGAAGGAAACATAAGAGAAGGGGAAAATAAGAGAATGAAAAGAAAAGAAAGAGACAAATACAAAGAAAGAAAGCTCCGCACCTCCCCCCCTCTCCTCCGGGGGCCTACCTCACCACTCAGAGCAGTCCCGACTGTCCACTGACCCTCTAATGTTTACCACTCGAAGGGCCCCCCTGTTCGCCCTAGTACCTCCCCCCTTCTTTAATGCGGTCAAACTCCGCGCTACAGCAGAACACAGTCCAAGGTGCCCATATTTTTGTGCACCTGTCCATACGGTCGTGTTTGGTAGCCATGAGCTCCTCCATCTCACAGATATGCCCCACCTATTGGATCCATTCCCTCAGTGTGGGGGCTCTAGTCTCCCTCCATAGCCTAGGAATGAGTGATCTGGCCGCGTTGATCATGTGCTTCTCCAGGGATTTGGCCGGGCCTCCTCTGGATTGGTCACGGAGATGTAACAGAAAGGCTCCCGGAGAGTATTCCACCTCCCCTCCCAGAATTTTACACATCAATCCATGCACCTCCCTCCAAAATGGTTGGATGGAGGTGCAGGACCAAAAAATATGTAGCAGGTCTTTACATTCTAAGTTGCAACGCCAGCATTCGGTTGGTATCGCGGGGTCCATCTTATGCAGAATTGCAGGTGTCCTGTACCATCGAGTAAGTATTTTAAAATTAGTCCCTTGTGCTTTACTGCTTATTGAGCATTTGTGGGCCCCCCCGCAGATCTTTTCCCAGGTATCTTCCGAGATCTCCCGTGCCAGATCCCCTTCCCATCTCCTCCTCAATGACTGTGAGCGCTTGGATGAATGATCTGTCAGTAATGCATAGAGCCAGGAGATCAGATGTCTGAAAGGTCCCTGGCCCGTGCAGGCCTTTTCAAAGGGTGACATGCCCCTGGCAAAGTCTCCCTTTCCGCTATTGAGGTAGTGCCGTACCTGCAGGTACGACCACCAGGGTACCCGCCCACACCTGGACATCTCCTGTAGGTCTATTCTGTCTAGGAATTTCTGGTGTTTGAAAAAAGTGTGTGCTCTCAGCGATTCCTGGGGTTGCCATTGGCGTACAAACTCCTCTGTAGAACCTGGTGGGAATGCTTTGTTATCTGTCAGTGGGGTCAGAGGTCCCTCATGGGAGGTCAGATGTTTCTTGCGTTTGAGCCCTGTTAGTACATGTAGGGACGCCTCAATAAGAGGGTGTGTTGCTATATCTGGGTGCCTATATCTGTCCAGTATCCACGCAGCTGAGGTCAGTGGTTGTTCCGTCCAGGTCACCTCCATATCCACCCATAGTTTAGAGCTGCCATTGGCATGCCAGTCCACTATCCTATTAAGGTGACAGGCTCTATAGTATCCATAGGTGTCTGGGACTCCCAAACCCCCCTTTGTCTTGGGGGTCTTCAAGAGGGACCACGACACTCTCGGATGTTTATCCTGCCAAATAAAGCGTCTGAATTCCGCATCTACATGTGTAAAGAACGACCCTGGTATTCGGATCGGAATTGCCTGGAACATATAGAGCAACTTTGGCAGAACAATCATCTTAACCAGGGCGGCCCTTCCGAACCAGGAGACAGAAAGAGGCCTCCAGCTCTGGAGGTCCCGCTTTACCGTCGCTAGGAGCGGTTGGAAATTTAGACTGAACAGATCTGCTATGGAGGAAGTGAGGTATATCCCCAGATATTTTATGGCCTTTCGCTCCCATTGTACCCGGAACAAGCTCTGCAGGTCCGTAGATCCTCCCCCTCCATCATTCAGGGCTAAGGCCTCAGATTTCGTGTAATTGATGGAGAGATTAGATAGAGAAAAGTGTTTGTTAACCCCTTGGGAACATATACTTATTGTTTTCATGTTGTAGACTTTGTGGAATTTACTAAAGTGAAAAAAGAACGCAGAAGTGATGACCCATTAATGTGTTACCAGGCTATGTAGGAGGCAAATATATGTAAGGGAAATAGGAAAACTTTTAGCAGCCTAATACAGAGTAGCAGGGTAGGTTAAACATGTCTAGTTCATAGAGAGCGAGGGGTTCATTTACTAAACGAAAATAAGCTGTTTACTTGCAAGGGAATTTGCACTTAGTTCCCCCTTAGTTCAGTGAATGAGGTGAAGTTCGGCTGACTTCCATCATCTAATTATGTACAAGCATAAATACTTTTTTTTTTTTTTACAATTTCTTCCATGTTATTGGGTATTTTTTTTCAAAGTGAATTTTCTCCACATTCACTAAGCAAAGGGAAAATTCCCTTGCAGAGTCAACAGCCTATTTGCCTTTAGTAAAGCAACCCCTTGACTCTGCATTTAAATTACAATCACACAACTAAATTAGATATGCAGTCTCCTACATTAAAATACGGAGACCACACTGGGAGATTAAATGCATTCATACCAATCAATAAAGGACAAACTTAAGCAGCATTAAATAATGACTTTCTTAAAGAAGTAGTCCAAACAGGAGATCACCCACCTTCTAAAGCATATACAAACCCCAGAACAAAAATGTCATATAGTGCAGCTTAACAGTTGTTAGATGTGGTGGCTGCATTAGTTGTTTCTTCAGGCTATGAACATTTTCTGCAAGTAAAGAAAATGTTTTCCTTTTGTCCTTGTAACTTTGTGTGCACCAAGCTAACATCTCAAACAATGTTATTAGCTTCCCCAGCTAGCATGTGTGAACAGTCCTCTTCTATGAAATGGAGAAAAGGATAGGGGGAGTTGTTCTGTAGTCTTGTCCTAGGGTGACACCGCTGCTTCTCCATAGCAATAGAACAGTTAGTGAGCATTGTCAATCACAACAAGTGTGTTACTGGCAGGATCACCAGGTAAGAATAATTAAAAAAACCTAAAATAAAGAACACTTATGAAGCCACTACATCTAAGAACTGGTATGATGCAATTTATTACATTTTTGGTTTTTGGGTTTAGACTCACTTTAAAATCACTTTGATACTGCTCATTTAAAAAACAACTCCGATAGAAAATGTATTAACCATTGTAGTGGGGCTACCGCTGCACTGCAAAGGTTAACTACCTGTTTTCATCCAGGGACTAAAATAAAAAAAAGTTATACCTACCCAATCCTCTAGCTAGCTCTTGGACTGGTCTTTTCTCCAGCCTTGCTCCCTTTTCACTGCAGTTGTCTAAGGTACCCAAGTCATCATGTTCTATATACAGTGTATAGACATGAGGACGTTGAGGGACATAACATCGCTGCAGCGGTGGAGGAGACAGGCTGGAGGAAGCACAGTCACAGTCTGCCAGATCTGTGGATTGGGTGAGCATAATTTTTATTTTAGTCCCTACAAAAACAAGCAGTTAACCTTTGCAGAGCACTGCAAGGGCCAATACAATTTTTTTCCCAGAGTTCTCCTTTAAAGTTCTGAGATGAGCAATTGCATGCTGAGCTATGTAAATATGTAGAGCAGTCCTAACCCACCAACTGAACTCTCCTTGCTGTCAATCACAGAGCAACTGAGCAATCTACATAGCACAGAACCATTTGGTGTTGGATGGATTCACTCTCATCCAGAAGAACATGTGAGAGCTTTTCGGAATATGGTTTCATGGAACTGCATAAAACAATAGATTGAGGTATACTGAGTAGACTTTCTGGCTTTCGAACAATCACATTTTTCAGTAGCATTAGCTTCTCACCAAGGGATTTCAATTGATTTCATTTGTTGCCTTCAGTTGCTCTTTAATGAAAAAAGTGACGTCACACTTAGCTATTACTGTGTCTTTCAGCTATATTAAAATATAATCCCTATACAAAAGCCAATGCTTTTAAACAACTCTTGACATGCATACAGTTAATACCTGTACCCTCTGTCTGTGTATAAATATTATGTTTTACAGCTGAACACCAGCTTGATCTTCAGTCTCGCACAGTTGTATGTACTCCTCTCATTTACTGAAACTGCATACTCTGGTTTCACTGCACGCTGCAAGCTTCTCATAATGTGTAGAATAAGCTGTAGCAAGTCAGACAGAAACTGCTTTGTTTTCTTGGCTGCAGCACATCCAGCATCATCTAACTTATTTTCAACTGGATTTCAGTTATTTCAATCATGGAGGCTCGGCATCACATGTGGGCATTACTTATGATGATCTGCATGCAAATACAGTCTGCCTAGGAACACCCACTCCTCCAGACTGACATCCAGCCATGTAGGCATTTTGATATTTGCATAACTCCTCCCAAGAGCCAACCCCCTGCTTGCATCAGAGCTGAGGGATCTTCAGAGGAGTACTGAGGCAGGATGCCGTGAGGCTTTCAGGAAGCTATGTGCAGCATCCTGTTGGCCCATCCCACCACCCATGATCTCTATAGAGAAGTTTAGAGACCCAGTGGTCACTAGGTCACTGGGTCTAAAATATGTATGTAATGATAATGGAAACGTTTAATTTTAAAACGTCACTCACATGTTGATGGGCGGGGGATTGAAAAAGACCCAGGAGTTGCCCACCCCTGCTCCAGGGCACATACCACTAGTTGATAACCTGTAATTTCTTACATACAGTATATTTGAATATATAAGCATGTGTGTCCCAAAGTCAAACTGTGCCAGAAATGCAACATATTAAGAATGTATCAAGAGGAACAGCCTAAAAATAACATTTACCAAATATGAACAAACTTCATATGCTAGGAATACCAATATTTGAAAGATGAAACTCACTGACAGGGTAGAGGGGCTTTTTAAAGGGTAGTCACTGAGTGTCAACTTTCAAGTGGACATCAAGACAAACAGATACAGTTAATACACTGTAATTGAGCTCAGCAGTTGTATGATTCACACACCTCTACTGTATTTCTCTATATTCTGGTTCAGCTTTTCACCTTGTCATCGCTTTGCTTCCAGTCTGCTTACTGGACAATCAATAGCCATCAAAACCCTGTCCAATGAGGAGGTAGGTGAGACAAGAAACTGTAAAGCAGAACAAGCCGAACCAAGTACTAGTAGAGTCATCTTTTAGGATGGTCAGTGTTGCAGGACTGTGGAAATCTTAACACTGGCTACACACATCTTTAAACATGTAAAACACAAATATATGTGCATTTTAAATATTACTGTAGCTGCTTGCTTTGAGTTGCACTTTAACAAATAACCAAACTGACATCTCCAACACATTGTCAAAAATTATGCCTTGTACATTTCCCAAAGCTGGAATTTATGGTTGTTCTCTAGGAAAAAGCTTGTATTAAAATTCAACCTAAAAAGATGTCTTGGGGTTGATTTACTAAAGGCAACTAGACTGTTCACTTTGCAATGGAATTCTCACAGTAAAGGTTTCCCTTTAGCTTAGTGAGTGAGTGAGTGAGTGAGGTGAAGCTCTGCTGACTTCCATCATCCAATCATGTGCAAGCAAAAATATTGCTTATTTATTTTCCTTGCTCGTGATTAGGTAAGCTATAAGAAAATTCCCACGCAAAGTGAAAATTCCCTTGTGAAGTGAACAGTTTGTTTGCTTTTAGAAAATTAGCCCCATAATGGTGTAAGCTACACAAACCTTGGATGCTGGGCAATGGAAAAAATATGGGGTAATTTTTTATCCATTAATCTACATCTGGACAGGTTTACATCTAGAAAAAGCCAAATAATTACTTCAAACCATGGCACAGTTGTTAGCAGTGAGGGATCTGTGATGGGACTGGGATTCATTAGACTTGACTGTTGACTAATTTATTTTTATTTATTTATTACAGTCAGGTATTTACAGTATATAGCACCGGCAATTTATGTAGTGCTTTACATACTGTACATTCACATCAGTCCCTACTCTCAAGAAGCTTACAACCTAAGGTCAATATACATACACAGAGTCAATTTAGTCAGGAGCCAATTAACCTACCAGCATGTCTTTGGAGTGTGGGAGGAAATCAGGGTACCTGGAGGAAACCCACACAAGCACAGGGAGAACATGCAAACTTCATTTTCATTTTATTTAGCTTTATTTTTTAGACATTTTTTCTTTTTTTTTTAACTTAACTTCTTAGCTCCTCTATGTGATAGCACATTAGAGATGACAGGTTCTCTTTAAGGTGACATTAGGGGTCTATTAGACCCCTAGTGTCACCTTTCCACTTTAATACCTTTAGCTGAGCAATGACAGCTGCCTGCTGAGGAAGCTGAATGTAAGCACAGCAGACAGTGTCTTGGAGAAATAGCCATGAAGCGTGCTCACATTGGGGAGGGGAACAGGGGGAGCAAAGCTGATGCAGCACCTGGCACACTCCAAGCTAGCTTCTGTGATGGACTACAATCTCAATACAAATTAGTAAAGCAAATGTAAGATTGTAGTCCATCACAGAAGTGAGCTTGGAGTGGTGGCTACTTTGCAACACACACAGGGACCACCCTCCCCAAGGAAGGACAGTGTCAACAACAATTCAGAGATGATTTGAGGATCTACAGCCGAGTGATACACAAATACGATACATTATTGTTAATAGTTAAGGCACTTGAATTCAATTTTAAGATTTAACTCCTGAATTTAGTAACACATTAAGTAGGGCACACATGGTAACATTTTGGCCAGTTCCTGATAAACCGGCCAAAATTCGCACAGTGGGTGCCCTTGTTGACATCCTTCCACCTGGCATCCCTCAATCAGCTGATCGAAGGAGCCGCTTGGAAAATTCTTGGTTGAATGGAGGTGCCAGCCAATTAGCGGCTAGCCCCGTTCGGATATTCTGATTGACTTTAGTGTCATTTTAAGTTTATGGCCAGCTATAGAGATTAAATGTCGCACACACACACACACACACACATACATTGGACTGGATGGACCTGTGCCTTTTTTCAGTCTTATATACTATGTAACTGTGATCCTGGTTATAACAACAAGCAGCACATCTAGTCCCACTAGGTCAGTGGTTTTCAACCATTCTAGGGCCGGGACCCCTTGGTAACATTTGTCAGCTTGTCAGCAAATTTAGGGATGCACCAATACTAGTATCTGTGCCTATACTGAGCATTTGGGCATGTAGTCATACTTGGCCAAATGCTCCGATACCGGAGCTGTCGGTCAGAGGGAGATTCCATGCACCCTTGCCACACTGCCAGTCAGCCGGGCTTCCTGACCAATCAGGAAGAAGGGTGGTGGGTCATGACCTGCCACCCGGCTTCCTCATTGGTCAAGTATGCAGTGCCACGGGCGAACATGAAACCAGCTTCCCAGCCAATCAGGAAGGTGGGCAGCGCCTCATCTTCCTGATTGGCCAGGAAGCCAGTCTCTCACGGCACTGTTTCCGATACTGAGAAACTGGTATCAGAGCACCCCTAATAAAATTAATTGCACTCCTCCTTCACTGTACAATGTACAGTATACACATGTTAAAAATGAATTACCCATGCTGCAACAGGGCTCCCCTTGAGATCATATTCCAGAAGAAATCTTTGCGGAGCCTTATCACTGCGTGTATCCCTCCGCCTCCTCAGCAGTTCAAATAAAGCCACGATCTGAGCCACTTGCTTAGTACTGTGGCATTCTCTGAACTGCTGAAGAGGAGAAGGAAGGAAACGGGCAGTGACGCAGCTCCACAAAGCTAAAAGACAGTCTTTTACCTTTCTGCTGCCTTACAATGGCGTGCGGCGGCGGTGCAGCTCAAGAGGGGCGGGGGTATGATGTCATGTCCCCGCTCTCTGTAGGCTGCTGCCGCGCGCCTGTGTGTCCTGCACAGAAGCCTGGCAAATTATTATTTTACAGAATTTTTATAGCGCCAACAGTTTGCGCAGCTCTTTACAATGTAAGGAAAACAATACAATTCAAGACAAGATGGTAAGGAGGGACCTGTCCGTGAGGGCTTAAATCAATAAACGGGCTACTGCAAGGACCCAGCGGCCACCCAGAGGTGAGAGGGTGCAGCTGCATCGCAAGGGACACCTGACCAGTCAGGGGAGACTATCCTCTGCTCTGCACGCACCTGCATAATTATAGCCATTCAGCAGAGGGGAGGAAGAAGTACAAGTGTACTGCGACCCCTAGCAAATTGTTAATACGAAATCACCTGCACTCCATACAGCGTACAGACCTTGGATGAAAGGACCCTAGCAAATTGTGTCGTGACTCCAGGTGAGTCCTGAGGGAGCGGGTACCACGTGACACCCCACCATCATCACACATCAGGGTGAAATCAAGCACTGTAACCTGCCGGCGGCCATCTTGGTGATGGGCGCCGGCAGAGAGAGGAGGGGGACGTTCACCTGGCGGAATAGGGCATGCCGCTGGGTTCCCTCCTCTCTCCTGCAACTGTCGGACTCTTGGGCCATGACCGAGTGCCCAACTTTTCAGAGGGGGTGACACCAAATTGACTGTCATTCCTCCAATGGTGTCACCCCCCCCCCCCTAGTGACGCCGCTGTGCGACCCCCAAGATTGAGAACCACTTCACTAGGCTGCCCAGTAAAGGCTCTGGCATTGAGGTCCATAGTTAGGAGCAGCATCTGGAATGATGAAGTTTTTCAAGGTGCCAGGTACAGGAAGCATCAAGCAGCAGCAGTAGACACAAGAGCTGGCACTCCTCTGAGCCATCCATAGAAGGGATGATGATGGGATCGCTCCTCTTTTCCTCTGCACGTGTCTCTCTGGATGCTGAATGTCTGTGTGTACCAGAGGGATGCTGCTGAGGCGGCTGGGTTAAAGCGGCTAAAAGTTGTGGATGACGCTTAGCGGAGAGCGGAGGGAAGGCTGGGCTGTACAGCGAGCGAGCCCCCTCCTCTCTTCTCCACACAAGTGATCCGGCCTGGGAGAGACAAGAGACCGAGCATCGCCCTGACCTCCCGTGTAGCAGGCTCCGCTGGAAGTAGGAACGGGCACAGCACAGCGCCCGGCATCCAGCGTCAGCTGTCACTTGCATTGTGCGAGTGTGTGTGTGTTGCTGCTTTCTCTTCTTCCTGCACTTCTCTGCTTCTCCCACCCAGTCTCCTGCCCCTCCTCTGTCTGCCTAGTCTGGATGCATCTGTCACTGAGGAGGGAAGAAGAAGAAGAAGAAGAGAAGGAAAGGGGGGCCATCCTCTACATTGGAACTTCCTTACTAAACAGGAGGAGGAGATCGTCCAAGGGCTAAGCCATGGAGTTGTGGAATAAAAAAAACCCAGAAGAAGCATCAACTGTAACAAAGAGTTAAATGCGTGCAGGAAATAAACCAAGGTGGAAACATCCATGATTTTTTAAAGGAAGGGGGATTTAATCTCCAGACGTAATCAAAGCGATTTCTTGCCTTTTTGGTGATTTTTGTATTTTATTTTTTGGAGTGGTGTTATTATCAGCCATTACTTTCCCCTGCAGCCTTATAGGAATTTCTTGTTGCATTGCCTATATACATATATTTTTGTATATGTGTGGTGGAATCACACTCAAAAAAATTCTTGGGTTCCTTCTGCCTTCATTTTGGTCTTTTTTTTGCAGACCGTGGTGGGTTTTATTTGATTATTTCTTTTGAATCAAGAGGGGAGGAGGTGGGGAAGGGGAGAGGGGTGGTTGCTGGTGTCTGTGCTGCTGCCTGTGCTGCTGCTGCTTGCTGCCTGTGCTGCTGCTGCTGCTAGTGTGGGTGCAATGGATGGCCCACGGTGCAATGGGTTTCGCAAGAAGAGGAGATCCAAATCCCAAAGGGATAGGGAGGTGAGGTCCAACGGAGGATTAGGGGTTGCCAGGACTGGTTCTTTGATTTCTTCTTCTGGATCTGAAAGAGAAGACAATGGGAACCCGGCTGCTTCTTCCTTGTCCAGACCAAAGCCCCCCAGGAGAAAAAGGAAAGAGTCCTCTTCGGCTGAAGAAGACATCATTGATGGATTTGCAATGGCCAGCTTTGTGACTTTTGAAGCATAGGGTTTGTGATGATGATGATGATGATGGAGTGACAGTGCCAGCTGTCAGCAGGTCTCACTCAGCCCTCCAGCGAGGAAGAGGTTAATTTCTCACAGCATAGCTAGGAATATGGAAATGAAGTGTCTGTGAAGTAGGCATAGCATGGATTCCTACCTGGATGTGATTAACTGGTTAACTGTTGTGGCTGACATCTAGATCCAATTTTCTTTTTATTTTCCCTGTGCTTTTTTCCCCCTGTGATCTGGGAGTGGTGGTGTTACCAGCGCATTGTTTGGAAAGACATAATGCTCCTCAGCGAGACTTGATTCCCATGCATTTCTGTGTACTGTATTTATCAATAAAATATCCATGCTACCCAAGCCTGGTACAGCCAGCACTCCCATTCTTGCTGGAGGGGTTAATGAGAAAATCAAATCCTCCCTGCTGACGTCCTGTATTAAAGGCTTGTCCTGCTATTGTCTGTGCAAAAGTGATTTTATTCTGCTTGCTGGCAAAAGCTTGTTTTTATGGATGAGACTCGGACACCTGCAGCGCTTTAACAAGAAAAATTGATAATATTTTCCCTCTTCGGATGTGTTTTGTTTCTTTTTCTTGTTCTGTTTGTAGCTGATTAGAAAACAATTGCAGATTGAAGTGTTTTCCTTCTAAAAGGGCTGAACTGGTAGAAAATATTGCTTTGTTTGCTCTTTGATGGCTTCTGTCTGTTTTGTTTATACCTCTGCTGCAATAATCAACTAGAAAAAAAATGTCACTGGCCTGTAAACTTTCCAGATTTGTTTTATGTGTCTAGTCATTTTGATTGATACTGTACAAGCCAACTTGCAGAGATATTTAAGGTTGCTGGCGAGCTTGCCTGGCTTGTGCTAGTAGTTTTGAAAGATTTGAATACATTGTTCAAGGTTATTTTGCAGAAAGATCAGTTGATATGTGATTTAGAAGATCTGTGCTCCTTATACTTGTAATTAGACTATATTCTAGTCATTTGTGCAAGCAAAGTACTTTGCAACACATTTCATGATATCTTATTTTGACATCTACCAATGCCATAAGTGTGACATTGACTTTTCTTGCCTCTGAAGTATTCTAGGAACTGACCGAGTACAGCTTATAAGCTTAAATTGTAGTGTTTGTTTGCCATTGATACTGAATGTGATTTGCATCATGTTTTGACCACACTTTTCCGATTCCACCAGCTGTTATTGTTTTTGTTAGCAGAATAAACATCTGCGTTTAGGGCACTGTACACAATTATGTTCATCCACTTGTTGAAACATGGATTCCAGACAACTGTATGTGTGCAACCAAAGAAATTTTCTTGGCTCTGCACTTGCCTCAATGGATTTGTTTTGTTGTAACTGTATTTGGGATGCATCCTGTTTGTTGGCAGAGCATGCTAAGGACATGAAATAATGGAAAAGCCGGCTACAGGTGTTGGCCAAGGCTTCCTTATTTCCTCAGCATCAAACTCTTTGGTGACACATCATGCACTTCTCTAATTTCACAATGATGAATGTGAGAAACCAGATCATCATAATTCAAAATACTAAAGTGTATTTGCATTTTTCAGATATTCAGTTTCCTGGGCTAGAGTTTTTGTTTTTACTATTATCTGTTTCCCAAAACAGGGCCTTGGTTTTTATACACTAGTTCTTTTGAGTATTGATAGAGGTGATGCTTTTAAAATGAATTGATATATGTGTTCTTGTAGAAGTATTGTATTATATTTTGCAAGACTGCAGCTTGACAATATAGACTATTCTTCTTGTCCATCTGTATGAATTGGGTGTTTTTTATTTTCCTGAAGGGTAAGGAAACTTTCCCATAAAGTTTCTTTAGTTTTTTTGGCAACACTCCCCAAGTAGGTCTAGCCCACTGCCACCACCCATGTTGATATACTCACCTAGAGCTCACTCTGAGGCTTACAGGCATTGTTTACATCCCTCCACTGACTTCTTGATCTGACATCTGACACCTATGCAGTTCAGCTTCATAAGCTTTTATGAGGCTCGTAGATGGACTAGCACCTATCCGTCTACCAGCCCCAACCAACAAACTGCGCAAGTGCGGTTGTTGGATCAAAAAGCCTGTGGAGAGATGTAATCAAATACCATGACCTCTAAGATCTAGGTACATATAGCAGTTTAGGGGGTGGGTGCAACAGGGTGAAAAACGTTGTGGGAAAGTTTCCCTATCCTTTAGGATAATGAAAAATGCCCAAAACATACAGTAGGGAAAGAAGAATAGTCTATATTCTTGTTATTAATAATAATATTAATAATAATAATAATAACAATAATAACAATACTTTATTTATTCAAAACGTACAAAAGTTAAAGTTGCAAAAGAAACATTGTTAAATTGATAGTACAGCAGGATATTGATAGTTAAACACTTTCACCTGCCATTGAGGGCAAAGTGTTGCCTCCCAATATCGCACCCCTCCCCAGCAAGGTATACTCATCGGTCTGTGCATCCTTGCTGCCTTACTGCTCAGTTGGAGCCCTCACCCCCATGCTGTAATTAAGCAGGGCTTCCAGGTATGAGGAAGCATGTGTCCTCCCCACATGACAGTGCTAATCTGGGTGAATGTGAAAGTTTTCAGACCTGATGATTGGCTAACAACACCATCTAAAACCCAGAGCTCACCCAGGATGGACTCCTGCAGTGGAGAAGAAGTGGTGAAGTGTGAATTGGTGAGTGCAATCCACTTGGGTAAGTTGATGGGCTATTAGGAGACACTTCCACTTGTATGCACAGGTGACAGTGCATCAATATCTTACTGTACTGTCAACTTAAGAAATATTCTTTTTGCAACTTTAACCTGTGTACTTTGTAAATAAATATAATATTCTTAATACCTTTATCTCATGGAGATGCAGCATCTATGGAGAGCACTGATGTCTACTCAGTAGGCTTACATCTGTTTACACAGGGTCATTAAACACATGAACCAAGTATATGTACAACTTTTGTACCGTCTGCAAGTTAAATGTCATAGCCTATTTAATATTTGTACCTTTATTCTCTTTATATTTGCATATTTGTATCTTAAATACTTGTATCAATATCTTTATACTATACAGTATATGGTTAATGCACTGTTTTTTATGTAATAGCTTGTTTAGGTTGCGTTGAGAAATGTTGCCATTAGGTGAAAGTATTTGAGATCTTATTTCCTGACTTTATGCATTGTGTCTATGTTGCAATCATTTATTATTGTTCTGTTGTGTATTATACTCTGGACTCTTTGTGGTGCTTCAGAATGTAATTATAACCTACAATAATAGGAATCATGAATGATGGAAGTGTAATATAATGACAGAAATTATTGTGTAATCTGTAAATTACATTTTAATGTACTGGTCATATTATAGAACTAATTACAGAGTTTATAGAAGAAACTAGCAATCATTTTGTCTATACACACTGTAATTTATTTAAAATAATGATCAGTGCATTTTGTATTCTTGGGATTATTTAGAAAACCATATGATGACTTTGAGGAGTATAATATTTTGCTGTATGCCACACAACTGGAGAGCACTGTTAAACAATAAAGTGCCTGTAGTTAGGATCCGTTCTGGTTCAGCTCTATTAAATTGAAAACGTCGTGCTCACTGTAATTGTGGGTTCAAATATTTCCAATTTTTGGTAACTATAAAAAACATATATATCTCTTTTGCAAGAGCTAGCCTAAAGTCAGGCTTTCAGGCCTGTGCCGTAAGGCGGTGGAAAGATCAATGATGATGTGTAGAATGCAGTGATGAAACAGAACTGATTAGGCTTCATCTTCTGTATCTATAGTAGTCTTTAAGTGTATTCTCACTCTTGCATCTAAATAACTCAATTTTTAAAAAAATTTGTTGCATGTTCCCATTTACATAGCATAACTATAATAAATAATAAAAAAAAAGGTTGCTTCCATTTTACTTTCTCTTTTCTGAAAACTCCAAAACTGACTTTTACTTTAGCTGTGCAATGGGAGCTAGGGAGTTATGTCATATTATTATATTATACATGATTTATATAGCGCCAACAGTTTGCACAGCAATTAATGTTACCATAATTAACCCTGTCTGTATTGTGCTGGCAGATCTCATTATCAGTTGTAAACTAGATTTGAACACTGTCTGTCTGCCTTAACAAAATGTTAAAGATCTAGGAGGCTGGCTTCTGCATTGTATGGTAATGACAACAAACTCATTCTATCCCCCTTTGTCTTGGGGACAGACTCACTCACGAAGTGTTCAGAGTAGCTTGCAGTCTGTCAAAAAGTACATCTAAAAGATAAGAAATATTTTTACAATTATTTTTAGGTATGCTGTGTTAATGGTAACACACAACAAACATGTAGTGGGGTTTTCTCAAATTTGACTGAAAAAGTGAAAATACACTTTGCCATCCAATTGGCACCTTTTGCCTACTAATATTTGCACAACAGCCTTGTGATTTGAACTGCCTTAACGTATACACTAATTTATTGTTTACATACAGTTTGTAGGGTCTATCAAATAATATAGAATCTAAAATCAAAAATACACCTTTTATATTTTGAAGCTTAATGATCCCTAATTGTGGGGGCTACATGTTTTCATTTTGTTGGGGTTTTTCCCCCTTTATATTCACATGATGATATTGCCAGACACACTATCATTTAGGATGACAATGCTAACTTGCTGTACTGTATACATGGAGGTGCAGCGTTGCCACCCCAGGACAGGAAGCGCATTAGGACTACAAACCAGCCCCTTTTTTTGTATCTGTAACATAGGAATTGATGTTCTGTGACTTCCAGAGAGAACTATTAAGGATGCTAACTGATAACAGTGCAGCACAGACAGAGTGCACAGAAACGTATGAGCTTGCAGGATTTGTGGCAGAATGAACAGTTCATTGTTAGGGATTCAATACACTTTTAACTAACTGTATACTTTCTTTGCAAATAGTGAAGTGCTCAGAAGATGCAGTGCTTCTTTAAATATTCCCTGTAGTCCTAGTTCTAATTGGAATGACATCCATAAGCTTCGGTGAAAAGGTCTTAACCATCAGTCTAGCTCCTCTAAGCAGTACAACCTCTGCATAAATATTGTCATAGGACACTCCTGCATTTTAATGTAGTGTAATTATCATGGATTTAATCTTTTCATTGCTAGCTTTATATACACTGTTGTCTATTCACTGTTTTTCCATTAATGAATAAGAATTACCCAGCTCTGTTGAAATAATTATTCATTATGACTTCCCTTAAGTTCATGATTTTATGTAATTGTTATTATGTACCCTATTATTATCAGTCATAAACAGTCCTTTGATGTCATTAAATGTGTAAGGACAAGCAACTGAAATTTGAAGGCTTCTTTATTTTAGTGTATCAGAGGTCAAAAACTACCTTTTTGATGTTGTTTATGTGATTTCATTCACTTTGCACTTTACCTAGATATTGTTCTGTAAAAACTGCAAGAACACTCAAAAAGAAAGTTGAGTATTTCTAAAAAATAATCTGTATTAAAAAATATGTAATATGAGCAAACCGGGTCTGATTTACCTAGGGACTAAGATTGCTCTTTGTGTCGCCTAATTTA
The DNA here is from genome assembly GCF_000935625.1 of Nanorana parkeri. NCBI lineage: Eukaryota > Metazoa > Chordata > Amphibia > Anura > Dicroglossidae > Nanorana > Nanorana parkeri. The sequence continues at coordinate 151,539 of NW_017306576.1, forward strand.
GCTGCAAGGTAGTTTACTTATATTCACTAAAAGCAAGGACAATGCTCTCCAGCGTGCACAAGCAGCATGCCGCAATTCCAACAAGGGACTATGTGCACTGAAATTTATTGACACCAAATGCTCATCCTTCTGAGCCTAAAAGCCTCTTTTCAGAACCTACAACTCATAGCTCATAGAAGCACATGAACAGGGACTTCAAAATTGAATAGCATTTATGTTTTATGAAATATAAATATTGAATAATTGCTCTAATTATCGGGATTTGTAGATTGCTGAAGGGGGAGCAACAATGTTTACTGAGCGCTGGAAGAGTGATATAGTTTTGGATCACTTTAACTGAAGTTATATGGAATAAGGAACTAAACTAAAGTGAACTTTCTTTCTGTGGAGGATTTGTAATACTGTCCAGCCATGTTTGAGATTCATACCCCTTTGACCAGATATGACACCCAGAAGGGTGGTAGGTTGCATTGATCTGTTGTTTTTTTGCAATTGAAAGCTGGCTTAAAGCAGTGTCAATGACCTGAACATTATTTGTGTATGGCCAGCACAGAGCTTTCCCTTTTTTACCAGACATACCTCTTCTACACACAACACTGTGCATCTCATAACAGGTTATTGGATACAGTTCTAACAATACTCCAAGACTGGCTTTTTTTCATTATTGTTTATATACGTTTAAGTATGTTAGGAAAGGCTGCTTCATATGTAGGCCCTTTACATTACCTTTCAAAATATTGTCCCGATGGAAATATCAGATCTATTGGAAATTGATTGGGCTAAATTAACCTTTCCCTCTGTTAAAGAATGTTTTCATTGAAAATGGACATTCCCGCCTGGTATAAAAATGTAATCAAATTCAACAAAATTGATCTTTCCCTTGTCATTTATTTGAAAGAATAGGTTGTTTCTTGTGATGTGTTCAGCCAGCTTTACTCCTAGATGCCTTAGGCCTGTTATACCTAATGCTTAAGGTGTACATAAATCTTAACAATCAACTTCTCTTATTTGCTCCTTTTTGGTTTGTTAATATGCCATTGAAAGTGTTTTATTATATATGTTCAATAAGTGCAAAATGTTATTGATTCTGCCACTTATTGATCCTGCTAACTTAGTGAGCTGAGAATGTTGCACTAAAATCTCAAACATTGTTATCAGCACTGTTCAGTTAGCCAGATTCCCCCCTGTGTTATGTGTTCTGTGTGGTGGCATTGCTGCTCCTTCATAAATATAGTCAGTGAGTAAGCTTTGTCACCCTAAGACAGAAATTGTTTTACAAGCAGGATCATCAAGTAAAAATACTTGGAAAAAAAGCTGATGGAAAAAATACTAATGCAGCTACTAAATTCTAAGGACTGAAAAGATATAGTGGGGGAAGATTTATCAAAACAGGAGCAGACAGAATCTGGAGTGCTTGCCCATAGTAACCAATCAGCTTATCTCTTCTGTTTGTTAAGTTAAGCTTTGGAAATGAAAGAGAGAATCTGATTGGTTGACATGCACAGCTGCTCCAGATTTTGTCTGATCTAATTTTGATAAATTCCCCTCATTGTATATTAAAATAGATTTTGGCCTCTATTTGGATTGTAGTTGCCGTGGTGATACACAGGTGATCAGCTATGACACCAGCCATTTTGGGGCTTGAAAGTTGAGAGCTGAAATATGCACCTTGGCAGTTGGCATGCCTTAAAAGTAACTGATATGGAAGTCATTCAATTGGTGGGTAAAGTTCTGATTTAAATGTTTGGTCTTTGTTTTTGTACACTTTAATGTAGTCCTACCCATGTATATTGTGCATAATTATTTTATTAAAAGATGCACTTTACAAACAAATCATACTGCTAGCTAATGTTTTTTTGCTGCCCCTGAAGGCAAGTAATAGAAAACATATTTTTAAATATGCAGAAAATATATTTTTCTGCTTTCATGAATTACAGGTTTTTTCATGAAGAGTAGCATGTGATTTGTTCTTACTGAATGGTGTTTATGTATTTTACTGGAGAAAATTGACTAAAGTCAGCACAGAATATAAACTATCCTGTGCTTAACGTTCATTTGCATGCTTCTACAAAGTGCCTGGCAAAATAGAATCTTTACCAGATTGCACAAGGTGATCTTAAGTCGAGACATTTCAGGATTGGCTTTGTGTATTTTTGACCAGCTTGTCCTCTTATATTCCTATGACTAGGGATGAGCTTCAAGTTCAGGTCGACCTGAACCCAAGCTGTTCGCACTTTGCAGAACGGGCAAATGGTTTGGTCTGTCTGCCCGTCAGACCTTTGCCTGTATCCTAGCAAACAGTGATGCTGTGCACCCCACACACCATCATTGGTTGACTGGTGGCTGAGACACAATGTGTCATTGGTTGGTTGCTAGGGTGCAGGCAGGCACAGCATAACAACCTATGATGTTGTAGGGTTACCAGTGTCATAGCAACCAATGCCACTGTGCAGACCTGTGCAGTGTCAGTGTCTCTGGCTGCTAGGACAAAAGCAACCCCAAAGCCTTATCGGTTGTTGACGCTGTGTGGACCAGCTGCTAGTAACCTAGCAACTAATGACACCAGGCAGGTCACACAGCATCATTGGTTCTTATGGTGAGCCTGTCTGCATCCTAGCAATCAATGATTCTGTGTCCGAGCCACTAGTGTCCTAGCAACCAGTGACACTGTGTAAGACGCATAACATCATTAGTTGCTAAGGCACAGGCAGTCCTGGTTTCGGTTCACATGAACATTCAACAAACCTGGATTTCTGGCTGCGTCAGTGAACATCCAAAAGAAATTAGCCCAGGCCAGTTTACTCATCACTACCTATGACCTTTGTTTGACTTAAAACTAGGGAACGTGTGTATATTATGGAGGAAGTGCCTTGATTAATATTAACATTAATATTAACATAAGGAATAATAATAGAGCTTTTTATGTGCTATGTGTAATGGATAAGGACTATGTTTAATTGTCCTCTTGCTGGGAGCAGGCATCAAGGATACTTTGAAAGCAACTCTCCCACCATTATTGTATGAGATACAATCTAGATGAAAAGCTAAAGGCTAGATATGTTTATTGAAGCTTGGCAATTAAAACACTTGCATAGCACTATTTTGCAGTACTGAACTTGCATCTTGCTTGTTACAGTGATATCAGATTAAGTGTATAGAGATTTGGCAGGGGAAAACCGTATTATCTAGACTGAAATTTTCCTCTTATAGCCTAACATCTCCTTACCATATATGATAAATGGAGCTTCCTCTATCGTCATAAACATACATGATTATGGGTTAAAAGCATGCAGGGTTCTGTGAGTATTGATGGGTAAAGAGATAGTTAGATAGTCTGAAGTCATTTCCATAAATCTGAATGTGGTCTATAATTTAATCCCTAGCCACTCATACTCTTACTTTTCCTCGATAGCATGATCTGCATATTAATGTGAAAGGAAGTATAAACAAAGGCAAGACAAAGAGCAATTCATATACTGTATATTTGTTTTTAGGTGTTTTGAAGCTGAAGTTTAATCTGCTTATATTTTGCCTTCTCTGGTCCCTCCTTCACCCCTCTTCAACATACGAATGAAATGTTTAAATTAAACCTACTTTCATTACACACTTTTTTTTAGACCCAGTGGTGTCATCACTGGGTCTCTGGTTTTCCTCTCTAATGCAGGCAGATTATGGCTGGTGAGAGAAGCTGGCAAGGTGCTGTACATAGCTCCCAGAAAACATCACAGACCCTCTCCTTAGCGCTCCTCTCAAGACCCCTCAGTCATCATGCAGTGGCTCTAGATATATATAGAATTTAATGATTGTAAGAAACAAGCTGAGAAAAGTCAGTTTAGGGAAAAATGCTAGATGATGCTGAATGTTCTCCAGCCAGGAAATGAGGCAGGCTCTATCTGACTTGCTGTAGCGTTTAATGCACATTGTGAGAAGCTCACAGTGTGTAGGGAAATCAGAGAAAACTATTTCATTTCTGGAGAGGAGCTTGTACAAAGTGTGCAAGACTGAAAGTAAGGCTGGTGTTCAGCTTTAACCAATGAAGTTATTAGACTGCAATAGTATTCACTTATTGCTCCTTATTTTGCCCACTTATTGCTCCTTATACTGCTCACTTTATTGCTTCTTATATGCTCACTTATATTGCTCATTTAAGTGTACTTGGGGTAAGCATAATTGAAATGCATCCACATGTACAAGTAGAGTCTGGCCTTTCGCCCTCCTATGTTCTTAACCTCCCCATTAAGGCCACCCAGTTCATTATAGGACTAGTAGGGAGGCTCAGAAGGTGGAAAGATGAACTTTGAACATTTACTGCAGACACTGAAATTCAACTAAAACGTCTGCTGCGTATACTGCTGGGTCTACTGATCGTTTTTATATTGCAGTTTGCCTAAACATAGCCTCTGCTTATATATATTTGTTTACATGCTCTGTTTAAATTGCCGAAGTTGTGACAGATTTCCTTTAACGGTAGATTGCTAGCTACCAGAAAAATGGAAATATGTTTTACCAAAGAGAAAAAGGGACTCTTTCACATCAACCACACATTTATAAGCATTCACAAAATACCTGAACACAAATCCAAAACATATATAGTTTCCCAAAATGTTAGGTAGATGCTACCGGTAAAAAATATGTAATAAAGTGTCACTAAAATAATAAAACTAAAACTTTGTATTTGCTTTAGCATGCCGTTTTAACATCTCCCAACCTGAAATATTCAATTTCTACTATTAAACCCCCCCCCCACTAAAAACTTAAAATAGATGCTGGAACTACATTCACATACATTCCTGTTTGCCTTTGTCCACATTTCTTTCTGCGTTCCTAATATCTCCCATTGTAGTCACACATGCAGAAGTGCTCCGATACTAGTGCATTGGTTTTTTTTCACTATTCCCTCACAGCTCCACCCCTACTTCCTAATGTCCTACCCACATCCCCATCCCTACCCACCACCCTACTGTACCAGCCTCTCCTACAGCCTGTAGCCCATCTACATGTTACATGTGGCACAAGGTATTGTAGGAGATTAACGCGGACTGAGATGACCTGGAAGCACGAAAACCCAGCAAAAGCTGCTACTTAGAAGAGCAAGAATATGCAGTGTTTTTAAAAGTAAAACAAATATTTTGGAGCATAAAAACAAAACATTTTTATTTATTTCACAATGCTTGCCCTGAATACCTAATGCTGATGCCTTTTATATCTCCTTTAACCTAATGACATGAACATTTGTTCATCTTTTCAATAAAATAACCCCATGCTATACATTGCCATATGAAAACAAAATGCTGGCGAACCCCCTCAGTTTAGAGTCATGTTATGTATTCCACTATACCTAATTCCTAACAATCTCACTGGCCAGTAATACGCTAACAGGTCTGACGTACACATAGTCAGCTGTGTGCAGGTCCCTCTTTTTTCATCAATTTGTTTGTTGTTTAACTTGGCGGGAAGCCATACAGGAGATGCTGAAGAACACTGCAGTTTTATAGGAGGTATCACTGTGAAATGTATACTGCAAAAAAAAAAAAAAAATCTAGGTTGTTTTGCCAAATAAAAGGTAGAAAGTTGCTTCGCTGTAATGTGAGATTTCCTGCACACTCTGATATTTCACATCATGTTACGTTATTTCATTTGATAGTTTTTTTAAAGAAAAAATAGTAAATGGTTATCTGTTAACAGTGAGGCTGCAGAGATCAGTTAGGCTGGGTTCACACCTAGGCGTATCGAATATGCGCGTTTGTCGCGCGTTTCGTGCCGCGCGTTTTTACCGCGATTCACGGTAAAAAATACCTGTGACAAACGTGCGTTTCCGAGGGCTACCTGGCTGTATCCCAATGGATACGCGCGGCAAATACGCCCCAAAGAAGCTCCTGTACTTCTTTGGGCGTAGGGCGTTTTGCAGCGCGTTCCTACGCGCTGTAAAACGCCCAGGTGGGAACCATGCCCATTGGTTTTCGCATGTTGAGCGTTTGACAGATTGTAGGAACGCGCTGTAAAACGCCCAGGTGTGAACCAGGCCTTAGTGCCATTCCTTGTGCTCTGAGGTCAGGTTTATGGTTCTTCTTAGGATACTCAGAATGAGCATATTCCATTAACAAGGATGTACTTTATTCAAAAGTGCATTCATTAAAAAGCTGATCCCAAGAAAAATAGCTACAGTTCTAGAAAACAGTTACACTATGCCACCTGGTTTTGTCCTGCTAGCTGCGGTGGAAACATTTAAAGGAGAAATGGAAATTTCGTTGGTCCTAGTTTTGTTCTGCTAGCCGCTAGTAGCCATTGAATGTGCTAAACAGCCTGTGCATGCAAATCTTGCTTATTATGTCTTCTTTATATCTTGGTACAAAAAACTCACACAAAACTTACATTACATGTACTTACAAGTACAAGTTGTACAAGTTTTTGTAGTAAGAAACAAACAGGACATAACAAACAAGATTCGTGCAGAGCCTACTTTGGATCTATCTATCTATCTATCTATCTATCTATCTATCTATCTATCTATCTATCTATCTATCTATCCATATATATCTATAGTGCACAAGTCATATATCTGCAGCACCTCATGTAGTATTTATTTATATATAATCCATATGTCAATAGTTCAACAGTTTCGTACTGATATTAATCCTTCCTCAGGCAAGGCATATCTAACCACAAGTTGTACAACAACAAATTAAATACTCATTGCAACCGGAAATACAACACACTTCTATTCCATAATACTATATTACAACTTGCAGAGCCATTTAAACATCGCAATTAATTCAACATATCCATATTAGAAGGCATATTCACAGAGACTAGGGCTGCAACAACTAATCGACATAATCGATTATAATCGATGATTGAAAAAGTTGTCAACTTTTTCAATCATCGATTAATCGGTTTCCGATTGGTTGGCCCTGTTCACGGCTCCACACACGCTGCGCGCCACACCTCCCCACCTCTTGCTCGCCGCTGCCAGACCCGCCCGCCCTCATCCACGCTCCGCACCTCCTCCCTGCCTTACGCTCACCACCCAGCGCTGTAAAACGCCCAGGTGTGAACCAGGCCTTAGTGCCATTCCTTGTGCTCTGAGGTCAGGTTTATGGTTCTTCTTAGGATACTCAGAATGAGCATATTCCATTAACAAGGATGTACTTTATTCAAAAGTGCATTCATTAAAAAGCTGATCCCAAGAAAAATAGCTACAGTTCTAGAAAACAGTTACACTATGCCACCTGGTTTTGTCCTGCTAGCTGCGGTGGAAACATTTAAAGGAGAAATGGAAATTTCGTTGGTCCTAGTTTTGTTCTGCTAGCCGCTAGTAGCCATTGAATGTGCTAAACAGCCTGTGCATGCAAATCTTGCTTATTATGTCTTCTTTATATCTTGGTACAAAAAACTCACACAAAACTTACATTACATGTACTTACAAGTACAAGTTGTACAAGTTTTTGTAGTAAGAAACAAACAGGACATAACAAACAAGATTCGTGCAGAGCCTACTTTGGATCTATCTATCTATCTATCTATCTATCTATCTATCTATCTATCTATCTATCTATCTATCTATCCATATATATCTATAGTGCACAAGTCATATATCTGCAGCACCTCATGTAGTATTTATTTATATATAATCCATATGTCAATAGTTCAACAGTTTCGTACTGATATTAATCCTTCCTCAGGCAAGGCATATCTAACCACAAGTTGTACAACAACAAATTAAATACTCATTGCAACCGGAAATACAACACACTTCTATTCCATAATACTATATTACAACTTGCAGAGCCATTTAAACATCGCAATTAATTCAACATATCCATATTAGAAGGCATATTCACAGAGACTAGGGCTGCAACAACTAATCGACATAATCGATTATAATCGATGATTGAAAAAGTTGTCAACTTTTTCAATCATCGATTAATCGGTTTCCGATTGGTTGGCCCTGTTCACGGCTCCACACACGCTGCGCGCCACACCTCCCCACCTCTTGCTCGCCGCTGCCAGACCCGCCCGCCCTCATCCACGCTCCGCACCAGGGCTACAGCAGTTTTTTGTATTTTTTGTATATAGATATATATCTTTGCAGTCCATCTGGGATAGATAACCATACTACAGCTAATTGTGTTTGATTACTGTTGGGCCTATTCAATTATGTGCAAATTTAAACAACCTTAGAGGATAAGTTCACCTTTTGCAAAAACTAAAGAAATGCATAATTAATAATATATTAAAAAATGCATTTAATATTTGCATTCAAGCCTGGAAAGCATTGCAATTGTGATAACTCGATCACAGCTGCTAAGCTCAGGGTTCTGCACATTCTCTCCCAGGCAGAGCTCGTACTGAAGTACAGAGTTTAAGTTAGGAGAGATGGGGAAGGATGGCTGGACTTCAAGCTGCATTAAATCACCTCATACAGCGTCCAGCCGTCCTTGTTCTAGGTAGATGCGGGAATATGGGCAGCTCTGTATACTGCTTTTTTAACATTGGATGTGAGCCACATGGGTTTTACTTTTACCCTTTTAAACTTACTGGAATATATTATCTAAAGCCCGTACAGCAGCCAAAGGTGGCAAGCGGCTCAAGCTGAGCGGAAGGCATATGCTTTGGCTCGACTGAGCCAAAGTGACACCCAACGCGGGGCAAACGGCCTGCCGAAGGGCTGGCCATAAGCCCCGCAAATGACAGCTGGGCAGAGCCAGCCGTGATCTCACTGCTGGCTCCACCCAGTTGTAATGACAGATCAGTGTCCCAAAATGTCCTTGGGATAGGGATGTCCCGATGCCACTTTTTCAGGCCCATGCACAAGTACTTCCCCTCATGTACTTGCCGATACCAATTACTGATACTTTTTCTTAAAGGGACAGGAATTTTAAATGATCCATAGTACAACTACATGTTCTGTACTATGGATCATGATTTAACCTATTCATGTTAGCAGCGGAGAATTGTAACTCTATTGTTGGAGTGTAGTGGAGGTATGTGCTGTATATATGTACTACATATACATTACACACGTCCAGTACACTATAGCAATACATTTACAGCTAGCCCCGTCCCAGCTTCCCTCACTCACAGTTTCACGCCGATCCCTGTTGCCTCACGCGGTGCCTCTCATAGTTGGCGCTGGGCAGGATCGCTTCATCGCATCTCGGTGCTCAGCTTGTGGGAGGCGCTCACTAGACATGTGCGACTCGTTTCGTTCCGAATCGAAATTCGGACGAATTTTCAGAAATTCGGACATTCGGATGTATCCGAATTCCGAATTACAGACATAACGAATGCAAACGAATCCGAATTTCCATTTCCGAAATTCGGTAGCGGTAGTTCGAACGTTCGTTTCGTTTTCGGTTCTTATTAGTTTCTTATTCGTTTCGTTCGTTGGAGCAAAGTGACAGAGAAGGAGAAAAACATTTTTTCCCCCTCAAATGTCACTTTTCTGCAAACGAATGAAACGAATAAGAAACGAATAAGAACCGGAAACGAAACGAACGTTCAAACTACCGCTACCGAATTTCGTCCAAATCCGAAATCCGAATTGACTTTCACACCCGAATCCCGAAAAACGAAATAACACAGATCCGAATTTAAAACGAAACGAAACTAAACAAATTTTTTGGCAGTGCACATGTCTAGCGCTCACAATTCTGCCTTGCTAACATGAATGGGTTAAATTATGATCCGCAGTACATATGTCCTGTACACTGCAGTAATAGAGTTACAATTATCCCCTGTTAACATGCATAGGTTAAATCATGATCCATAGTACATGACATGTAGTTGTACTACGGATCATTTAACCCATTCATGTTAGCAGGGGATCATTGTAAATCTAATGCTGCAATGTACGGGACATTTGTGCTGTATATGTACAGTACATATAGATATACAATTCTGCACTGCTAACATGAATGGGTTAAATGATC
>NW_017306576.1:161874-170762 GCF_000935625.1 Nanorana parkeri
GCGTCACTGCTGCTCCGGTGGGCGGCGATCCAAGCGGGGTCATCTGGCAGTCTCCGGCCACCTAAATTAGGACGGAGACTGCCAGATTACCCCGCTTGGAGCTCCGCCCACCGGAGCAGCAGTGACGCGACGCTCGGCGTGGTAAGAAAAAAACAAAACAAAAAACAGCGCAAGCTTCGGCGCTAGGCATCGGGGCATTTTGACAAGTACAAGTACTTGTCAAAATGCCTTGTATCGGGCCCGATTCCGATGCTAGCATCGGTATCGTGACATCCCTACCTGGGTACCCTGATCTGTCATTAAACAATAACAACTGGGCGGAGGTGTTATTGTTGTTATTAAATCATATTATGGTCACTGCTACCCAGATGTTCTTTTATATGACTATTTAACAATAACAACTAGACGGAGCCGGCAGTGACGTCACATTTTTTTTCTACTTTTTTCACTATTTTCTATTCTGCTCAGTACTACAGAGGTATTCACTCTGCAGAGGTATTCGGCTATTCTCTTACTGCCGTTCGGCCCCTATGTGAAATAGGGGCGAACGGCAGCGAGTGAGCAGCCGGAGCTTCTGCTCAGCAGATCCAGATGTTGGATCGGCTGAGTGAAAGTCCTTCTGCACTTCAGCTCAGCCGAACATGCAGAGCATGTTTGGCTGACCGAAGTGCAGCCGATGTACGGCTGAAATCAGCCGTACTGAGCTGTTTGAATAGCCAAACCTTGTGTGGCTCACTTCACTTCGGCTGGGTTATTCACTCGGCTGCCTTTGGCAGCTTTGTGAATAATCCCCTAAGTCTTCAAGAGACGCTCTCAGTATGGGAAAATTTGCTCTCCTGAAGTTGAGTGTTTTTATTTTTCCAGTATGTGCATGTTGTTTGCAACTTAAGTGAAATGAAATCATAGTATGGTCACTGCTACCCAGATGTTCTTTTATATGAATATTTGTAATAAGCTCTGCATTGTTTGAGATTAACAGATCCAGCAGGGCATCATTTCTAGTTGGGGCTTTTACAAACTGTACCATACAATTGTCATGCAAATCATCCTTGTTTTTGGTGCATCCAAGTTTATTGGAACAGGTGATCCGGCTATTTTTTATGCTTAACTGAATAGGCCTTTATATGTGAAAACAAATTAAGTCTAGCAGGGAACATCAAGGTTATCTTGAGAATTTTAAAAACCAACTTTGATTTTATTAAATTATTGCTGCTAAATATATAGGTCAAGTTAACTCTAGAATAAACATTCATCAAGTTAATTTGTATACTTGTTATTCTTGTCAACCACAGCAATAAGCTACCCCATTCTTTCTGTCACATGAATCATTGTGAAATTGTTCCATCCATGGAATTTATGGTTGTCACGGAGGGAGAACACATCTACATAATCGCCTTATCCACCTGATTTGTTAACAATATGCTGTTATTGTTTTAGATGCTTTCGCTTCTAATAGCTGAATCATTTTCTTAGCTCAGCCTCGGTATTACATGTGAAGATAACAACTATGTTATCAATCTCTTTAATTTAAATATACTACACATATCATGACTGCCATTGATTTACTCAATAAATAATTCCAATGTGTCAAATAAGTAATTTTACAGTTACTTCAGAAACCTCGCCTTTACATGCCATATAATTATTATATGCTATGGAAATGCAGCAATTTGTGGTTTTATTGTAGTAGGGTAATGGATTTATTGAGCAGTCCCTTGGTGTACTAAGCTTGATGTTAGTGCACAGATTCTCTCTAGCCATTACAGTGATGACTGCCATTACAGTGATGACTGCAGGCTTTATTACTTGTGCTGCTTTTTATTCTAGAAGCCTACACTGGTCTTTTTTGCTTTAAAGTTGCTGTAATGCTACTGTATCTGTAAAAAAAATTTCAATTATCAATTTCTCCTTCAAAGTTTTTTAAGCTGAACTCTGGCACATAAACATTTATTTAAATATATTCTTTGTTGGCCACAAAGGATACAAACGAATTTTGTGTGCACCGAATGCTTTTGTAAACACCAATAATAACTTGAGCTGTACATGTCCTGTGCAGGGAGCAGAGCTGTGGAAGGGGCCCAGAAGGGCCACCCACTACAGGCTGCCTGCAGAAAATGACAGGAGGAGGGCGGATACAAGACCAGTCACCCTGCCCAAGGAGAGAGTGCAGCAATGACCAATCTTTATTACAGAGAGCTCTGGAAACAGAGACAAATTGCCACATTGGATTACTGCACAGATCTGGGAGAAATACACAAAGCACATCAAGATTCAAGTAAAAATACACATGCCGCTTGTATTTAGACAATATTGCCTATCCTATAGTTCAGCTTTAAGGCAGACCTAAATCAAATGACAACTATAGCGGTTTACCTCCCCCAACTACCGAATTACCTAGGTTAGCACTAAGATTGTCCAGAGCTTCAGACATTCTTAAATATGTAGGAGCTTCTATCATCTCCTCACTGATTGCTTACAGTATTTGCCTGCTCAAGCTAGAATATATGCGCCTTTGCCTAAAAAGCCAGTCAGTGCCTCTGCATCTGCACTGATTCATACCCAGCAGCAAACAGAAGTAACAATTCTCTAACAGGTGGAAGAAGATCAAAGCTTAAAAAAGGTTAGCATTACTTTAGTTTTGGGGTTGGGAGTCTTAGTGCTATCTTTGGTTAGGGTTAGGAGGATAAACAAATAGGTGCAGATATAGCAGAATATTTGTGCAGAGGCACTAATTGGTTATTTAGGCAAAGGCACAGAAATTCTAGTTCATCCTGGCCACTGGTGATTCAAAATTGATTTTTGAAGGATACAATACAGTTCCTAAGCATCAACTTTAAAACAGGGCTGAAGGCACACATTTTATTGACCTTTGCATTCGGGCTGCCCCTGCACTGCAAGGGTTAACTGTTCATTTTTGTCTAGGTTAAAAACAAAAGTTATACTCACCTGATCCTCGGAGCCGGCCAGCTTTCGTAGAGCTCCCTCCTGCGTAAGAGAAGAGCTCTTACACTGCAGTGTTAGTGTGTCCCTCAGCGTCCTCACATCCGATACTCAATATATAGAACGTGATGACTCAGGGACCTTAGACCGCCCCAGTGGAGGGGGAGCAATCCTGAAGGGACCAGTTTAACAACTCAGATTGGGTGAGTATAACTTTTTTTAACCTAGACGAAAATGAAGTGCGGGGTAGCCCCTCTGCAAGGGTAAATACAATTTTTCCCTGGAGTTCTTCTTTAAATGTATGTATATGTGAAGTACCTGGATGTTCTGGCCCTTCTCTCTTCTTTCTTGTTCTAAGCAAGATCTGCATGAGCAGTTTGTATAACTTAGAGGTAGAAGACCTCGTGCAGAATCACAATGTGCCTGTATTTCCCAAAATCATTTCAGCTGCCACGCCAACCACCCATTCCTGCCCTGATGATTAACAATGGTTCCAGGCGGAGTCTCGCTGTCACACTGCAGCTGCTCAGACCTTTTAGGTATCAATTCCACTCTTTCTCCACACCCACAAAAAGACTGCAGCAGTGGATATGAAGCATTAGCCAGTCATGGTCATTAGTCTTTTCCAGCTGCAACCTGTAGGAATGTGGAGCGCAGAGGGTGCAGCCTTCTGGAGTAGGGGTTGACCGGTTATCAGATCTACTGATAATCGGGGGCCCATATTCCCAAAATGCTAAAGTATTGTTATCGGTCTTAAAATGCCCAATATTACTAATGCTGACAGTGAAGGGGAGCATCCGCCCCCCTCCCTGCCCCATTCATACCCCTGCCCCATTCATCTACCGGCAGCTAGATTCCACAGCCGGAATAGCTGATAGCAGGCTGGCTATTGCACCACCCACTGCCTGCTTTAGCTGGCGACTGCACCCACCCGATCCCTGCTATTAATCAGCGGAGAAGTGGGCCTAAAAGACAAAAATCTCTCTCTGCAATAGTTGCAATAGGTAAAAAGCTACATCAATTTATATCTTTAAATCTTTTAAATCTGCCTAGAGTTCAGTTTTAAATAACTGGCTTATGTTTTTGCAAAGACCAGTGATTTATTAATGTTAGTGACAGATTTAGAGCATCTCAAGCACCTGGGTAGATGAGGTAATATTAGGTATATTTGGACATTGGAGAATAGGACAAATCCAAGGTGCTTAAAAAAAAAAATACAGATTGGACCTGGCAGGTAATAAGCTTGTCATTATATTATGCACTATGCACATTACCGTGTGGTAGTTCTAGCACTTTTTTATTGTTTGAAAATAATAAGGTATAAACTGGAATCATCCCATTAAACTTTGGGGATAGGCAGTGCTATTCTGTGCAACAAACAGATTCAGAGTAGCAGGCAAAACACATGGGAGTGTAAATTCAGTGGAGAGTCTATAATAAACGTTAAATAACCATTCAAAAAAGAAGCTGCAACCAACATCATTATCACAGACACATATTTTTTAATATGATACCTGTCTCCCGAGTTATATGACAGGGATGTCCCTGGAGGCTGTGGGAACAGGCACACATCATTCCTCCCTTGGTGAGTATGGTGTGTGTGTGTATGGGGGGTTGCGGTTGGGGTACGGGGCTGGAGAAAAATGTTAATAAATATTATTAAATGAATATATTAATTATATTAATAAATAAATAAAAAGAAAATAACAAAATGGCCTTTTTTCTTTATGGGTGGAGTGGGGGAGGAGTTCACGGATGTAAAGAGACTTAGTGGATTAAAGGTAAACTTTAAAGAGAAGCAGAGGAAAAGATGAACAGTGAAATCTAAAGGCCTGGAATGGGTTACTGTACCTGATAGGTAATATAATTTAGTTATATTGTTGAATGTGTGTCAGTTGTATAAAATGTGCCAACATTTGGATAAATGTTTGGAAAATTAATAAATATATATTAAACACAAAAACATGTTCGCCTTAGCACACACAAATCAAGTATTTTCTTGTGTGATGATTACTGTGTGCTGTTTAATGGAAGGAGATATTTTGCAGTCCATTTGCACTCATCTGTTTTATGCAGAATATCGTAAATAATCTGCATCAATGTTAATCTACAAAGAAGCCATAAGCATTATTTACATAAAGCGTTTTATTGTAGCATATCTGGCCTAAGGGAATGCTATTTAAATGAACTTATGTTATTAAAAATTAAACTTCCCCATTTCATTAAAGGCATCACATATACAACACTACAATGAGGACAGGAATCTTGGTAAGAGAATGGTTCCACACAGACTATAAAGCAATGCACAATCTATAAGCACAGTGAAATGTAAATATATAATTACCCTTTATTGCATACATGGTTATGGGCATTTTATGATGATCTACCAGCATTCAGTGGGTTGTACATTGTCATAATATAGAATAACGCTGCTAAAACATATCTTCCACTGATGAAGCTTAGAAGTATGTTTGCAGTAATTTAAGGTAATTAGTGCTGTATGCTTTGGGGTTGATTCGCCAAAGGAATATGTTTTTTACTTTGCCAATTGAATTTGTGTTTCCTGTTACAACCTTATCAGAATTAACCCTGTTTAAATGAGCAATGTTTGCTTTCATTGTCTAATGTATTACAGATTATAAAATGAGAGCATGCCCTGGCTTAGAGTAACTGAATCCCATATTTTGTTTTTTTTTGTTTTGTATCATATAATTTGTTTTGTCTATCACATGTAATGAAAATATGATTAAATTATTCCTTTATTTCTGTAAACTTCTGATGTTTGCCATTTATTTCTTTACCTTTAAGCTGAATATTTATGTAAGTATTTCTAAAGTGTAAAAATCTGAAAAGCAGTGCCTTGATGTCATAATCTAAGAACAATGGATGTGCTCCAACATAATACGGAAGAGTTTTATTGTTTTATTTGTGCAATAACAAACTGTTGTCTTTTCAAACAATGCTTTATGTCTTATGGATGCTTTCCATTATCCACATTTAACTTGTGAATTTCATGGCACATTGACAACCACCAGTCTAATAGTCGCCCAGCTCTGCTTCAGTGTGTAATGTTATGATTCATAACATGGATGCTGAACTAATGGAGTATCAAGGGCAACAGTGTGTCAGTATAATGCACCTTCAAATTGACATATTATACATTGCTGCAATTAGAACAATTTATTAGATAAGTGTGATAATTTGGCACTGCTGTTGCAAGAATTAACAGGCGTACTTGTATAAGCAAGAAAAATGCTCACTGTCACTTTTCTAACATAAAACATTTCAGCAATTGTTGAAACATTGTTCTCTATTTTTTATTTAAATGCCTTTCAGTGCATGTGCTGCAGTGTTCAACCTGAGGTGTATAGCCAGTAAAGCTGTGCATTGCTGCAGAGAGCTCAGTGATTGGAGGATAGATGGACATTTGACTTTAATGGGTTGCATGACTGGGTTCTCCTCCTTGCATTCTTTTTTTTTACATGTCCCTCATTTATTTTTGTTGCGCTCCTCTGGCTTCAGAGTCCCAAAGCTAGCAAAGCACATAACACATTGCTGTGCTTTATAAATATTCATGTAGTGTGTTCATCCCATGGGCAGATTACAGTCTTTAAAAAGTTTAAACCACATGTATCACGTGTGATGCACAAAAAGGCAACAATATCAGCCACTCAGATCAGTTGCACATGGGCAGAGCAATATACAAAATGTTACAATGGTTACAGGTTAAAAAAAAGAGGATTTAGTTGCATACATTTGCAAAATACATGTTAAGGTCTGATACGTGTGGTCCCTAACTCAAATCTAGTCCCCAACGGTGGCACATATATATCAATGTACAAACTATAAGCAGCCTCCTCCTCCGTAGAGGTACAACAACACACCAGATGCCAAGACATCAACTTTGCAAGGCAGCTGAAGTCTACTGAGTCTGCACAACAAAATTCAAAAAAATAACAACGCCAGCCACTCCGATCAGTTTGAAACTCCCAAAAAAGGAGAAAGGTGCACATGGGCAGGACAATATACAAAACAATTTCCCCAATACATTTTTTAAGCTAGCCTAAAAATATACTGTCTAAACTACACAGGTTGAAAACAGAGGTTTAATGGTTAGATTCACACTAGATGCATTGGGGCTGCACTGGCAATGCAACCCCAACACTTGATAAGGCAATTTGCCTTGTTATCAATGGTCTCAGTTCACAAGCAGTGCTGTGGTGTATTTAAGAAAAGTACTGGATAAAGTACTTTTTTTAAGAGCAGAGGACTGGGACACACATACCACATCTCACAGTGCTGTGCACATAGAACGGAATGGAATGTCACTCATGACATTTCAATACAGTTCTAACAAAATGAGTGATGTGCCGGAAATGGTGCATCAGCACTGTACCTGGCAATGCACATCAGCAGCCGTGCATTGTAGCTCAGCTGCTGGTATGAATTGTTCCTAAGTTGAATACATGTGAAGCGCAATCAGACTTTTATAGTATAGGACAATGTTGAAGTAAATTTTACTGTTTATATTCATGCTACCATTGCATTCCTTTCTTGGGGACAGCTTTCATATTTAATTTTTGCAATGATGCGTGCTTTTATGCATTATTTGAAGCCAATTTAAGGATTCTATACAGAGAGGGTTTTATAAATGTATGATGATGCATAAGGCTTGCAACTGGTGTAAATTGAATTTAGTGTTGAAAAACAAGGTAGTATTTGCTGCATATGCCAGCTGCTAATTTTTCACTTGGGAGTATTTGCTATGTCAATCCCTCAAGGATAATGACATGGAAGCACTTTCAAAAGAAGATATTTTGCTCTCATTTATAAAACCAAATGAGCTTGTAATGTAATATAAAACCTGTTCCTTACAAAATAAAATCATTTTCTGCCTAAACTCCGGGTTTCAGAGAGCTTTTGTCTAATGCTTTCTCAGAGGCAAAATTGAAAAACAGCCAAGTTATGCAGAATGCTTGCATGCCAACTAGCAAAAGTCATATATTGTTTTTGGGTAATGTTCTGTGTTCTGTTTTAAGACCTAGTATTTAAAGACGGAATGCTCTTCAGAATGGCTAAGTTGCTGTAACACTGGTTGATAAGTACTGAAGTTTAATTTCACTACTTACCACCTAGTTAAGTTAGGGTAAACAGCTTAGTCAAGAGCTGGACAAATCCCGGGAGCCAGGTAGCCAGTGCTTCTTAAAAATTACAGCTGGTCCCTAATTTCCTAAAAAAACCAAAAAAAAACCCCCTGGCTTAGTCACACTAGATCTTTGATTTTCAGCAATTCAGTAGGAAGACCTTACCTTGATGCAAAAATGCATTTTAGGTCTATGCTTATGCAGACTAACTCAAGCCAAGAACTGATCCCCATGAGCAGGGATTTTTTATATACTTCAGTAGTATGCACTGCTTTATTCTGTTTTAAAAGGACCAATGAAAGTAAAAAAAAATGTACAAAAATTATATAAGAGGTCAGCAATGTGACGCGCAGTGTAGAGGTGAGGATGAGACACACAGTACAGAGGTCAGTACACAGCACAGAGGTCAGCGGTCAATATGTAACGCAGTGCAGAGGTCACAAAGAAAGTAGAGGGACTACAGTTGCTTTGACCTCTTCTTCTCCTGGTGATGGTGGGGGAGCAGCGAGGTTGCCTGCACATCCAGCCGGCTCCAGGTGCTCTCTCTCGTGCGCAGCAGAAGCCGGCAGTCTTCTTCTCCCACCAATGGCAGCTGAGGTGGGCGGAGGAAACTGCTGTGGCCACCGAGGAGCCCAATTGAATAGGGCACAGACGATGGCAGTGGAGCTTCTTGTTCTCTTCTCCCCGCCACCGCAGTCTTAAAGAGGCCCCCCTCCCAGTCCACATCTTTCGGACATTATTAATCTGAGTTGCCCCACCCAGTATGCCCCTCTCTTGCGGTCATATTGAGTGGGGCACTAAGAT
>NW_017306576.1:170991-176412 GCF_000935625.1 Nanorana parkeri
CCCCCGCAATTTGCAGATAATATATATAATCTGATTCTCTGCCTTTACTCTCTTGGATAGCAGAGGTTGTCTAATCTCTTACCTAAATTGCACATCTGGTATCATGGTATGGACATTTAACGTCTCACATCACATTAATGGTCCGCTAGATCATAGTTGTATCCTGCTATACATTAGACGTAGCCAGGGCAAATGTAAATGCTCTCCTGATAGCCAACTCACTCCTCTGCATATACTTTGCATCCCTATGCTCCTCAACCCTTCTGTTCACCTGCTTGAGCCTGATAAATTATGGGAACATGTGACTCAATTCCTCCCACAATGCAGCACTCAGCACTCGAGCAACCATTGTTTTGTTGATCTTTTGATAGTTCTGATCCAGATCATCCTGTAACTCACACAGAGATAATTCTCACAACTTTAGTGGTTGAATGGGGTGGCTGGGAAGTATTAGTAGTGGGGGGAGTCTGTCATACAAATTTGTGACTTTGCCCTGATTGGGTAAATTACAAGTTGGCTTTAAGTAAGAAACTGGCACCCAATGAGACAAATCTATGAGGCAAAATTGTAGAAATGTCACCATCACACCAGTCCTTTTAGGATAGCAAAACAAAAGCTTCACTTATTGAAGTGTTTTTTTGTCATATGACCAACAGGTTGTTGGTCATATGACAAAAGAACTTCAATAAATAAAGCTTTTGCTATCCTAAAAGGACTGGTGTGCTGGTGACATTTCTACAATTTTGCTGACATTCGCGACGCCATCCGCAGTTACTGCGAGCACCCTATGAAATCTATGATATGGTACATTTTTGGAGTGGTGAGGAAAATATGTAGAGCTGCAACAACTAATTGATTAAATCAATTAAATTCAATGATGAGAATAGTTGGCAACTATTCTCATCATCGATTAGTTGATTTTCGAGTAGTTGCTGGCAGCGGAGGTACGAAGGGGGAGCAGCGGGGATTTCAGAGTCACCGGCCGTAGTCTCTACTCCTTGCTGGTGCTGGCTGCAGCGGTCTGTCTGTGTCGATGCAGCCGGCACGTGAGCGGAGACGAGACTGTGGCCGGTGACTCTGAAATCCCCCGCTGCCCCCCCTTGTACCTCCACTGCTGCTGCTTCTCCATCCTTCTGTGCGTTAAGACAGTTCACAGCATTACAAGTGTCTGCTTCTTTTCCACTTGATTAAACTGTTTCCTTTTGGTTATATATCTCAAAGTGTCAGCTGTCCGTGCTCCTTATTTGTTTAATAATGCACTCACCAGATGTACCCAGACGTTTTCGCTCTCAATCAAAGAAGGGAAGGTCGATTATGAAAATCGATTATGAAAATAATTGTTAGCTTCAGCCCTAAAAATATGCAACTCCATTGACAAAAGTGTTCAAAGATTAGAAAAAATGGTGACTTGATTTGTTGGGCAACGTTTTTGTTATGTCTTGTGAGTGTGTGGTTTGCATCTAACCAAAGTCCTATTCTTTTTGAACAGGAATCTGCTATTTTACTTCTTTAACCTTGTATGAGATCCCTCCTTTCTTGCTCTTACTCTTTTTCAGTATAATGAAATCTTAATCTAAGGATTAAATGTCTCTTCTCGTAGCTTCTCAGTGCAGCCATCTAGAAAGGTAGCAGTCATGTTAAGATGAAGACTAAACACAGAGTTTTCAGAAACTTGTTTCTTTTGGAGACAAGTTAAGGAAAGCTTTATCATCTCTGTGTCATAAATAATTTAAAGACAGGTTGAGTCACTGGTGATATATCACTCTGCAGCATAAGCACACAATGAATTTTCTACCAAGTACAGCGGAGGCTGCAGTGTGATTTTGTAGTTCAACATGTATCATTTTACTTCATACAAAATTCCCCATAGTTTTATATAGTTAACAATAAAAAAAAAGCTTTCAAAAGCTTTACTAAAAGCTTTACAATTATCAAAAAGAATTACAGTGGAAAAAATCAATTAATCAAATTTTCTATCAGAAAAATTTTGAAACTTCCTTGACACAACCCTAAATTGCTAAAGCAAGAACTTAGAAGCAATGGTGGGAAAATGTATAGTGGACTTTTTTCTTCTTGGAGTGTTTGACGAATATCTGGAGCGTTGGAACTCTTCAATAAGATACTCAGCATTGATTCTCCATAAACTGACTATTCAAAGTGTAAGAATAAAAAAAATGAATGTTATGCAACTAAAATCAATACAGCTAAATAACACTTAATGCAGAAAAATAACAGTATAACAATATATAGCCAAATGAAAAGATAAATAACAAAACCACATTTTGATGCAAAATTAAACTTCAGTCCCACAGTAATTTTTTTCTGCTGCTAGTCGGAAAGCAAGCATCATTGAACGCCTTTCCTCTGAG
This sequence comes from Nanorana parkeri, assembly GCF_000935625.1. Taxonomy (NCBI): domain Eukaryota; kingdom Metazoa; phylum Chordata; class Amphibia; order Anura; family Dicroglossidae; genus Nanorana; species Nanorana parkeri. The sequence continues at coordinate 173,361 of NW_017306576.1, forward strand.
CCCAGGTCCTCCTGGACCCACTCCCAGCCTGTGATTAGAAAGAGAAAGGAGAAGCAGCACAGTAATGAGCTCATCTCTCTGTCACTCCGTTTTCTCCTCTTATCAGCATGCTTCTTGTCAGCACATGAACTGATTGGCTCCTTTGGCTGCTGTTTTCTCTCACACTCCAGTCCTTCTCTACAAGACGCTGACACAGGGTCAGGTTAAAGTTAAAAGTAAGTAAATAATGCAATAATAATTACAGAGCTGAATTAATTTGTGTCTTTTATATTTACCTGGAGGTCAGCTTTGATATAAAGAGCATATTAAGTGACTCAAGACAAAATTAAACATGTTGATTCATTAAATAGTAGAGGCGGTGCATTTTTGCAAAGTGTATGTTAGTAAATAGGGTGAAGCTGTGTTCACTTTTATCAACAATTCAAGTGCTAGCAGAAATGCATTTTTTAACTAGCTTAATTTGCTTTGCAAGATAAAACATACACCTAATACATGAACAAACCTCAAAGTGTCTTTAGAGTCTTTGAATTATAGAAGTTATCTACTGTATTAAGTGATAATGAGTCATTAAACTGTATTATGAGCAACATGTTGTATTACACTGCAGTACAGATTTGAAACGTATTATCTGCTTTCTAAAGAAAAAAAGGTGATCTTGACATTCAATGACTTTATGTTAATGAAAGCAGTTTATTGTGTTTTGAATTGTAAATATAACTGCGATAAAATGGCTGCCGAACAACAAAGAGACACCTTTTTTACTTTGGATTCTTGGGGGAAAACAGTAATCAAGACATAAATATAATTTTCAATTCAATTTATAATTTTCTAATGTGTGCGAGTACGAACTTGGAGCGGTGCCTACTTTACAACAAACACAGGGACCATGGGAACAAAAGTATCCACCCTCCTGAAGGAAGGACATTGTCAGCACCAATTTAGAGATGATTTTAGGATCTACAGCCGAGTGATTCACAAATAAGATACATTTTCTGTTAATAGTTAAGGTACTTGAATACATTTTTAAAGATAATCTCCTGAGTTTAGTGTCACTTTAATGTGTGCTACCGAGTCATTTTTATGTGTTATCAATTAACATGTCCATAATCTATTGCCGCATCTGTCTTGGACAGTTTTATGTCGATGTACTATCTTCCACCAGGTGCCTGAACATTCGCCATGCTAGTGTCATGACATTCTGAGCCCTGTGATTTGGTATCTAGTTGCTAGTTGCATTTTCCTGTATCCTGCTGCATTTGATTTAATGCCCCCCCCTTCCCCAGCAGCACATACTCACTCACCTTTCTTTTGCCTCTCCCACACAGTTCCATTTATCTGCTCTGAGGAAACTGGAATAAATATTCCTGCCTTTTCAACTGGCCTATCTAAACTTTGCCTTTTCGTTATTGGCAACACTAATTTTTTTCTACAGCATTTAATGGTTTTGATTGTTTTGAAGGTTTTTGTTGAATGAATGTATGGTCCCCTCCCCTGCTCTCCTCTGCTCCCTTCTCCCTCCTCCTTCTTCTCTCCTCCTTCCTCCCTTCTCCAAGCTAGTATATGGATGGCTACTGCAGACTGCTCTTTTGCTTCTGATCTTGTACTGAACAGGAAGTTCAGGGAAGCCGATCTGAGTTTGGGCAAAAATTTAAAAAAATACTTTGCTGGGCAATGTATATTTGTTTGATTTGGATTCATTTTTGAAAAAAGCTTTCAGCATTTATTACTACTTTTACTAGAATAACAGGAACTGCTAAGTGTTCAAAGAAACTTAATACCTTTGCTTGGATTCTCTTTACGCTGTACAATATTCTTACAAAATTAGTTACCGTGACAATGAAAAATAATAAACAGTCTGCAGCTGTATCTGTTAGTTTTAAGCAAGAACATTTTAATGAGTTACGAAATCCACAGGCTGCATCTGGGTGATTGACTTGGCACGTCTTTAACCTTATTGTTAGTGTTTAAAAATATTGAATTAAGTAGCTACACAAGTAGTCTCTGTACATGGCAAGTTTTTCATTCATTAAAACAATCTCTAACTATTAAAGGCAGATTGTAAGAAACCTCTGTCTGTTTATTTACCATAATATATAATTGTATTATACCTATGGGCATTACTAATTGCCTTGATGCACAGAGCCATTAAGCTGGCAGATCAAACCGATTTTCCTTTGAGTTTGGGAAATGTCAGAGAGAATTTAACCTTCTTAGTTAATAGCTTACTCAGTTTATATATCTTTCCAGGTATGTTGCTGTCTTTTTTTTCTTTTAGTCATGATCAAAAAAAAAATTTAAACAGCGGTGGAAAACCTGTACTGCCAATGTAAAACTGGCCATACACCTTACACCATACACCTGGGCCAGGTGGTGATTACTTCATCCACACAGTTAACTGTAGATGGGGGAATCTATTGTACTTTTTCCATCTGACCACAGAAAATCTGCAGATAATTGTAAGATGTATGGGCACCTTTAGGCTTTCTAGGTTACCTGTAAAACCAATACCCTCAAAAAAGTAAGGTAAAGCTCACAAGGGAAAGTATATCACAGCTACCAGAATAATGAGTCTAGTTAAGGGAGCCTTATAGCTTTTATAGCTGTAAATGTGCTGAAAGGTGCAACCATAACTGATAACAATAGATGTGGTGCATTGTCTGAAACTTGTGTTATGTCTTAAAGTGGAACTTTCCCCCAAAACACATTGCCCTGGTGCATGTAACTCTGTTTGCAGATATTAAAACATTCTCAAGTCCCACATTTATTCAAATAGGTTTTTTATTAATCTAACAAAACAAAAGGTCAGTTATCTACGCTCTCAAAAGATCTGATGTAGACATCATTGGTGGGCCACCACAGAGAACCAGAAAAAGGAAGCTAGCCAATGATGACATTTCTTAGAAAATGGCAGCGCTGGATTGGAAGTGCAGACAGAATGGAGCGTTGGGAACAAATTACAGAAAGAATGTTGATATATGTAAAAATAAATGTTTCCCTATTTACATTTAAAATGCAATGGCTGCTGGGTAAGAGAAGGGGGGGGGGGGGGGGC
>NW_017306576.1:177528-192477 GCF_000935625.1 Nanorana parkeri
GTCAGGGTTGGGAAGGTCCCCTTAAAATTGCTTTTACATTCAGTTTCATATTCTTATACATATATCACATTGCAAAGTTTACACTCTACATTTTGTTTAGGAACATGTTATAATATATACCGTAATTCCCATTAAATTTTGCTATACATTAATATTGCAGCAAATCCAAGAATCTCTAGAGCTAATCACATGTTATATAGGTCAACAAGACAGCCATAAGTGCATTAGTACCAGAGATGTTTAAGTACGCTATATAATCTGTGCACTGACAATAGCGCTCAGAAGGTGAATCATTTGGGTCAGTGCTTTAAATCACAGCCAGGTGAGCTTTTAAAAAATGTACGGATTCCAGATCTGACAACAGCTTTGCCTGTACATGACCTGGTTTAACTGTTTTGTTTTCTTCATTCTTGAATGGCTGAGGGAAATTATAGCTTGTTAATCGATCAAAAAAGAGAAATATGACAATGTGTAAGAGATTGCATGTCTGACTAAGCGCAGCAACTCTCTGCTCAAACATAACTGAATGAGGGGAATTTATCAAACCTGGAGCAGACAAAAATCTGGAGCAGCTGTGCATGGTAACCAATCAGCATCTCTCTTTTATTTATCTTAATTAAACAAACTGAAAAGAGAAGCTGATTGGTTACTGTGCACAGCTGCTCCAGATTTTGTCTGCTCCAGTTGTGATAAATTTCCCTCAATGTGTTTTGTGAATGTGGCCTATAAGTTGTGGAATACGATGCCTTACTTGCTTGTAGGGGGAAAACATTGGGGTCTATTCACTAAGCCGCCGTAGGCAGCCGAGTGAACAACCGACCCTAAGTGAAGTGAGCCGAACGCTGTTCGGCTATTCACTTCAGGCTTGTACGGCTAATTTTGGCCGTATATCGGCTGAAATCAGCCGTACATCGGGTGGCTTCATGTGGCTTCGGGTCAGCCGAACATGCTCAGAATTTTGGGTGACCCGAAGTCCAGAAGGAGTTCGACTCAGCCGATCCAACAACAGCCAATCCAACAACTAAGCCGAACCTCCGGCAGGCTACTCGCTGCTGTTCGGTCTATTCTCATAGATGCCGAACAGCAGTGAGTAAATAGTCAGCGGCATTCGGCTCGGCTGTTCTGCTCGTTCCCTCTGTGGGACCGAGCAGAATAGCAAAATAGTTGAAAAAGTTGAAAAAAAAGAATAGAAAACAATTGTGCGGAGCTAGCAGTGACAGCTAATTTCGTCCAACTGTTTTCTATTGGCGGGCGGTTCTGCTGCCGTCAAAAATAAATAAATACATTTTCGCCATAGGAATGCATTGCTAGATTCCTATTGGCTATTTCACTTTGCAATAGCCCACTAGCTATTGCACCCGCCCTCTGCTGCTGTCAATCACTAGAGGGGACCTGATGGAGAACTGCAGGTACCCTCTGCTGATTGACAGCAGCAGTGCAAATTGAAATAGCCAATAGGAATCTAGCTATGCATTCCTATGGTCAAATTTTTTTTTTATTCTGATGGCAGCCAACAGCTCCATGTCAGAATAAAAAATAAAATAAAAAAATGCAGGGAAAGGTTTACTCTGCTCGATTGAGCAGAGTAAACCTTTCTTGGAGAAAGTGTTTCTCTCCTGGGCGGCCGTGAGCGGGAGACTCCCGGAGCGTCTGGGAGAGTTGGGCTGTCTGGAGATCAGTGTCCCTGGTTAGCTGGTAACCAGGGACGCTGATCTCTCTGCAAGAGGAAGCTATAGCTAGATCCTTCGGCTACTTCGTGAATAGACCCCATTGTTTGTGAATAGACCCCATTGTTTGCTAGCCAAGAAAAGCAGCTGAATAAAATGTGCATTTAGGTGGGTACCTTTTCAAGAAAATCTTTAGATGAATAATTCTTCAGTGTCCAGTAGTAAAACACACAGTACAACCACAGAAGTAGTCCCCACTTCTCCTAAAACTGACTGTTCTTAATAGAAAAATGTCTGTGTTACTGAGGAGAATTACAAATAATTAATAGCATCTTGACCATCTTGTAATAAGCACTGAAAGCACAAATGTTTGATGAACGTTGTGTCATTGGATAAGAAGTGAGATTTAGTCAAAACTATTAGTAGCAAGCAATGGACTACTAATAGCTTATAGCATTAACTAATATGTTATGATTGTCTCTGATCGGATGGTAATGATCCACCACCCCACTGGGCCACCTAAGCAAAAGAAAGGAAGCCCTGTGTAAGCTTCAAGTCAGGGCTGAAGACTCCTTTCCCACCCATGTGGCAGTATTGGCTACCTAAAAGGCCAATTACCAAGCACTTACACAGTCACATGGGAGGAAGGGCTTTGAGTCACATGCTCCCTTCACCCAGGAGTACTGGATTCTTCTCGGTGCTCCTGACAGCCAAAGTGGTGAAGTAGCAAAGGAAAGTTGAGTATGAGCAACTGATGAATATGACAGTTAAGGAAGCCCGTTGATTTCAAAACACAAACTTACTCTAAAGTGAACCTTTGCTAGTGGCATGCAATACAAAGTGCAGAATAGAAAGCACAGCTATGTGCCTCAAGATACCTTTAAATCGGGTGGACAAATGAATATGGAATATAGCATTGGCTATCTGACTCCTGGGATTTGTCCAACCCTGCTTCAACTTGTCACCTCACCTTTTGTAAAGAACTCTATAGAGCTGATGCAAATATTACATTTCTGAAAGTCTTTATCTGAATGGAGATTGGCCCTTATCCATATGCAATGCACAGTTGCACAAGCGGTTGCTTAGTCACCAATCATGGATTTCCGGGAGATGGAAAGGGCAGACTGAATTTTGTTGGTGATCTTTGGCACACTATTCTGCTCAATAGTCCTGGTTTTTGCTTCAGCTCAGCAATACAGGCTTGCCCTAAATCCACCAGCCTTATCAGTGTTTAAGAAAAATTTAATATCTGAAAACTCCCTTCACAATAATAACATTACCAACAGGTTTCTGAAACGCTGGACAACATTACTAAGGTATTTAAGATATTTTTGCAGAGGATGCACTTCTAGCTAGCCCTAGTGAAGAAAGCAGAAAAAAAGGCAATAAACCGTAAGCTTAGCAAAACTGTGCGACATATGCAAGGTGTAGACGTTTAATAGCTTACCACTTAAAATAAAGATCTAGGGACATTAAAAGTTATTAAACTGCAGCAAGAAGTAACTGAAACCTCGGCATAAAAAATGCTTTTTAATTCCCCTTAGCTGCACACTACAGACAAATCCAGACAATTCCTTGCTTAGAATATTATGTTTGCTGCTTGTTTTTTTTTTCTATTATCTAAAAAGCGTTGTTGTGGAGACATCTGAAATTTCATTGCTTAGTATATAAGACAATATAGATGCAACAGCAATAATGATTTCAGTTTGAAATATTTTTATTTCCATGATGTTATTTGTAGGTTTATATGAGCTGCCAGTCTCTAACAATATCTCATTTTGGCAACATTTTAGGGTATTTTCACTAGACATTCAATAGATTTGAGCATTACTTGCGATACTTGTGATAATTGCGTTGTGATTGGTTTAACGACCAAGCAGTAATTGCTAAATTGGTCATGGAAATGTTCCTCTAAATGTTTTCTTCAGTGTAAAACCATTAAGAAACGTACAGTTCAACAATGAAAAACAGATTATGTCACTTCTCATTAGTTGAAGAGTACAAGAACTCAGGAGCATAACTAGAAATCACAGGACCCCACTGCAAAATGTTTATGGGACCACCTCAATGGAAATACTTTTTAAAATCAATTTCTATTTCGTCACATTTCTGCAAAGCTCAGACTGTGGCTAAATCCTCAGAGCAGTGATGTTATCCCACTGGTATCCATATTTCTAAGGGCCTGTTCACACATGTAGCGGTGACCTGCATTTGATTGCTCCCGATCAACACAAGTCACCGTAAGGACAAATAGAAAACAATTGTTTTTTATGTGTTCCATTTACACCACAACGCAATGGGGATGCACTGTGATAGAATGCAAACATGCTGCATTTTATCTCATAGTACTGTATGCCACCACTGGTCGTCGCACAGCAGTGCAGCGAGCCGAGCTGCCGTGTGGGGACCTGAATGGAGTGTACACGTTGTACACTACAAATAATGGTTAAAATAGAATACCAATTTATACTGTGATAGCTACGTGTGCGATACAACGCATATTACCAGAGCTGTCACAATGCACAAGCCTGTCCGCTGGAACAGCTAGTGCAATGGGCCCTAGGGGATTGTTGGTCCTGAAAGAGTTACTGCATACCAGCTGCGCAGACAGGCACACTTGCCGGAGCTTTGTGGTCATGTGACCACTTGCAAAAAGATTAAAAGGTATTACAATTGAGATTTGTTAGAAGTATGCAGCAAATATAAGAGCTGTGGGGAGGCAACATTTAAAAGGTGCTATATGTATAGACTTTCCTTTTACTTTACCACTGTCACCAATAAGGCTGGGGAAAAGGGGGTTGCGTAATTATAACCCCCTCCTTTCGCCAGCTTTATTGGTGGCAGCAGTATTAACCATTATATCTTCTCCCCAGGTTCAGTGAAGGTATGCATTGTGCACCTCTCCTCGGGTCCCCCACCATCCCCAGCATTATGTAATTATAACTTCCACTTCGTCTGCTTCATTGGTGGCAGAAGTGTTAATGATTATACCCTGAGATTCAGTGTAGCTATGCATTGTGCACAAACCAAGGCCCCTAGGCCTCCACTGTCCCTGGGCATACAGTAATTAATAACAAGTATACTGAGGTCAATGGGAGGGGGGAGGTCTGAGTTTGTGCACAATGCATACCCACACTGAATCTGGGGGTATAATTATTAACATTTCTGGCACCAATGAAGCTGAGGAAATGGAGGTTATAATTACGCTGTGCAATTATAATGATCTATAACCCTCTTTCCCCATCTTCATTGTTCTGATAGCCTAATATAAACCCCCTTTCCCCAGCTTCATTGGTGTGGCAGTGTTATATAACCTATAATAACACTGCCACACCAAATCACACCAATGCAGATGGGGAAAGGGAATTATATTATTATATTACACTAATGAGGATGGGAAAAGGGGGTTATAAATTATAACCCCTCCTTACCTTGTTGGTTTGGTGTGGCAGTGTAATATAATCCCCCTTTTCCAGGCTTCATTGGTGTAGCAGTGTTAAAGATGCTAATCCCTCCTCCCCAAATTTAGTGTTGTGCTGTGCTCAGACCTGGGCCCCCACTCTCCCCAGCATACATTGGGTACCTTAGCCATGTGCCTCCTCTCCTCCATGGCACCTGCTGGCTCTGTCAGAGCTGGAACTATCAGATGTTGGGAAGAGATCACTCCATCCTGCACTTAAGCACACTGACAGAGAGAAGGCAGGGGAAGGGACAGATCAGTAGCACAGTGTGGTGCAAGGCACTGAGGGCCTGTTCACATTATCCAAATTGTGCATGCACTATTTTTTGCGATCACACCCCACTGAAACGCAGGACATTGGTGTAACACACGTTCAGGTGTGGGCGATCGCACTGCAGGAGGCATGTCTGGGGTGGCATTGACATGAATGGTTTATGCGATCCAGTGCATGCATTACACGGAACCATGCCGTGAACCCATTGGATCGTGAAAACAGACCCTAAATGGCAGGTGGAAGGACACTTCCTCCCTACTACTCCTTACCGGGTCCCCCTCTGCCCTGGGCACCATTGCAGCTGCATGGGCAGCTTTGGTGGTAATTTTGCCATTGCAAGAACTATCTATATACTGAATATACTTGTGAATTTACATACACAAATTTGCACATCTACATCTGTAAACTGACATACACATCTTTGCACATGTGTATATCACTTGCTATTAAAGGGCATTTCTGATTATTACAGGAGCTTAGTGGTTTTGCAGTGGAGCTTCCCTTGTAATGCAAGAATTAAATGCTCGTTTCATCTAGTGAGGACATAAAAAATCAGCTATACTTTCCTTATTCCTCGTTTCCCTTTCTCTGTGGCTCTGGGTTGTGGTGGAGCTTTGGAGTCCTCACTTACAATGTAGGACTGCTGGACCTGCATTGTATGTGATGACATCAGATTGTCTGTAACAGATGGAGCAGTAAAGAGAAGCAGCATTGAGGGGCCAGTCCTGTAGCTGGGAGGAAGCCTGCAGGAATATGGTAATTATAGTTGCTTTTTATGTTACTCCTAGACAAAATGAGCATTGAACCCTCATAGTGTTAAGGTTTAATAAGGACCAGTCTCAGCATTACTCAGGTAGAGGTTAATTCATGCCAAGATAAGGTCTTTTTTTTCCTCCAATAATTAGTCAGAAAATAGATGTAATTATTCTTGATTAATTAATCTGTGAATGTCATATGGGTGGATTGCAAAACATGATTCTGTTCCTGTACATGAACACATAAATGCCTTGGCTGGATCATTTCTATTGTCAAATCAATAGTTAATCTTGCGTTTATGGCCATACTACACAGGTCAGGTGGTGAATCTATTATGCAACCAATTACTCTCATCCTTAAAAAACACAAGACACTATTATTACAGGTCACGTGGCCTCATGGCTGTTACAGATCTAGCCATAATCAACTATAACTTATTCCACGATAGCTTATCCTGAACCTGAGTCTTATACTGATAGCCCAACCAGCCATTAAATAATTATTGGGGTTGCCATTGCTGACCTCGTTCTTAAAATGCTAAGTGACTGGCTGACCCTCTATCTCCAATACATTATTATTGTATCTAGTGACATACAGTACTTGCTTGGGATTAGTGATTCAAATTATTAAAGCAAGCAGTTCAGGATGACAGTCAGGCAACACATTTTGAGGAGAACTCAGCACTGGCAGCCTCCATATTTATCTCATGATGGCTGCTGTCACTGCCACCGATGTATGGCATATGGCGGAACACAACTGTTTCCAGCTGGCCACGTCAGTATGCCATACGTCGGTGGCATTTACCGTTCTGCTATAAGCTCATGGTCACTTTAGCGACCATGAACTTTTATCAGAATGGTTCCCCTGACGGTCCCCTTTAAATTAATAGTTGTCATTAGCGGCTGACAAACTGCTGATGACAAAAATCCCCCCAACCAGCCGCCGGCATCTGCAGCCTCTCCTCCAGGCTTGGATCTGGTTCTCCACGGATCCCCACTGCCCTCCCCCGCCTGTATGGGCCTGTATGGGCTGAGGCAGTGGGGATTTGAGGAGAAATGGCCAGCGAGGGGGCAGAGGAGGGAGTCGCAAGATCAGGATGACAGAGCGGTTAGGAGATCAGAGGCTGTCAAATCCTGGATTGCAGATGGCTCTGTCATCTGTGTGTGCCGAGCTGATGATGTCAGCAGGCCTCTGACCACTGGGAGGAAGGGGTTGCCGGTCTTAGAGCCTAGAGGGAGCCTGAAGGAGTGGGGATCAGGTAAAAGTCCTTTTCCAGGTACCCTAGAATGAAACAAGCATGTAAATGCACTGCAAGGGTAGTTTTGTGTTTTTTCCATAGTTCAACTTTAAAGGGAATATATCATATGGCTGAACACCTGTAACTAGAGCCTTTGACCATAGCTACCATTCTCTGGCTCACATCACAAATGCACACTTTGCCTGTCCAATAATTAATATGCAGCCTGCGAGTCACAAAATAGCATCTTCTGTCAGCTTAGTGACAGATTCTCTTTAGTACGTATGACCAAGTTAGGTGTGGTGATTCCTGTTGTCTGATGAAAATAATTACTAAACATAATACAAGTAAACCTTCCACTGTAATTTTGTGATCAGATGCTTAAAACATTTATCACAGTTAATCAGTGCCCCCACCCCCCAATCCATATTATTTAGCTTTAGCATATACAGCTGGATTATGAGAGAGAGAGATGAAAAGAAACACAAGTAGCTTTTTGCTCTCTCACATGAAATCCCCCAGAGAGTGCAGGATTTTGTCCACTATTACACAGCTCATTATAGCTCTACTTGCAATTCAAAGGAATTTTCTTCCTTGCGATGTGAAATTAACAAGTAGACAAGTATCTGTGATCTAACTAGCACTAAGAAAGCAGCAAGGATGAAATTATATCAGCTCATTACTGACAAGGAGGTAAGGAAAGTGATCAAACGACTTTTAAGCAATAAAGCATCAGCCCCAGATGGCTTTAAAAATCTTTATTAAAAAGAACTCTGCACGATTCCTATAGCTACAAGCGTTCACTGTGTTGTGACATTCCGACTGGAAGCTTTATTTTACTGCAGGCATTTCTGTTGGGAAAATGCTCATGTACTTCAGTAGTGGATGCAAAGAGAGTTTAACATCTACATCTTATTAGGGAGATGTCCCCTCACTTAAAGTCTTACCAGGAAGTTAGCACTGCAGCTATCTTTCCATTGTGAGGAAAATGCCCTCTTAAACAATTGACAGAGTGTTTTCATTGGAAGTTGTGATAGCATTGGGCAGGTGACTAATACTCTATGGAGACATCAGAGGTCTATTAGAGCCCTAATGGCTTCTCTGTCCTCTGCTGCAGCTGTTCAAGATTAGACTGTGCTCAATATCCTGTTTACCTGGCTTATCAGCTGGGATTTTGACAGCTTTGAACTGGGAGGAAGTGCTCAGAGCTGACTGCTTCCCAGTTCCTCTACATCCACCCAGATTACTTTTACTAAATAGCCCTGTACCTGCTGAAAGAAATAAACAAGCCCCCAGCTGCTTGTTTGACCCTTTCAAAGCCACACATTGATATTTCACTTTTATGATACTAGAGAGCTACAAGGCTTAACAATTTTTTATGTATTTAAGGCAGTCCTGTGGTGAGATCTCTGCACTTGGGAGATTGCTTTTCTAGAGTGCCCTGTAAATATAAGAAGAGATTGTGTGACCTAAACCTCCCATCTCTACCTATAGCTCAAATATACCGTAGTAAGAGGATGGAAAATGCGAGCAATCAACCGATTAGCTGGTATGGACAACAGTTCCGATGTCCCAGAGAGCTCATACACGCGACTAATAGAAGGTAGCATGCAATGCGCATTTTTAATGTGTGTGAATGCTGACCAATATAATGGCTCGATACATGATAGCACTTTGAAAGCATTTGCAGTACTTCATGTAGTATTGTGTTGAATTGAATGTGGGATGCAGTGTTAATAGGGGTTGATGCCACAGCTCTCAATGCCCTAAATGGTTTCTCGAAGCAACCTTTTCACATAACAGAGCACTAAAGCAGTAAGAGGCACAACCACAAAAGAGACAGGTGCACAGTAGCACTTGGCATTAATGTGTGCGCTGCCTAACTTCATTTGCATATCAGTCTCTTTGTGTGTTCATTACTCTAAAGACTGTAAAAGATGCGTATCCCTTCCCAACAGAAACGTTAACTAAAACTATTGTGAGAGAGTCTTTAACATTTTTTAAATAGCAGTTATGTGTCATTAAATGTTCTCGGAGGAGTTCTTTACAGTTAAAGGATAATTAAAGCCTCTGTTTATTTTTTGCATAGATCTACTGCTAGCAGATCTATGCAAAAAGTGTAAAAAAACCACACAAAAAACACGCTTTAACAGGGGTTAATAGTCACCTGTGTCTTCCCTACGCGCTCCCGTCCGAAAATGTGAAGATCCTCGGGCAGCCGCAAAGCATCTTGGGGCGGGCACATGTGCAGTTCACATTTCCGTGTGCTTTCACTAACATTGGGGGGAGGGGAACAAATTGACTTTAATGTCACTTTAACCAGTTGCCGTCCACACGTTGTAAAAAAACGGACTGACGGCACTGCTGCATTGGCGGGTTGCCGCCTCCAGACGGCATTTTTTTTCTGCCCCCCCAGCGGGCGCGCACTCCAGACAAGACCTGTGCAATGCAAACACCCGTTACCGAGTGTTTCACATATAGACGATCGGCGGCTCTATAGCCTGCCGATCGTCTATATGTGCTAGTTTTTTCGGTCCCCCCTGTCTGCTGCCGCCGACGCTTTTTCAGTCCCCCCCATCTGCTGGCGCCCCCCTCCTGACCCCTCACCTTCAATCCCGGGATCCGCTGCCCCATCTGCGGCCCGGGACCTGCTCGGGAGGGCGTCAGGAGGAAGAGGAAGGGAGATCAGCTTCTTGCTGATCTCCCTCCGGGCTGTGAATGCAGAAGTTATGTGTATTACATCGCTTCCGAATTCACCTGTCAGTCATCTGGCTGCTATAGCCAGAGAAAAGAAGCTGATGAAGCAGATCTCTGCTTCATCAGCTTCTTTTGGGGTCCACAGGTGACATTAGGGGTCCTAGAGACCCCTAATGTCTCCATAAAGAGGACCTGTCAGTGTGCCTTTGCTATTATATAGGGGGATTGTTATCCCCCTATATAATAGCAATAACAATAAGTGCAAAAAAATATATAAATAAAAAAAGTTAAAAAAACTAAAAGTCACATATAAAAAAGTTAAAAAAAATAAAAGTCACATATAAAAAAAGTAAAAAAAAAACCCCAAAATTTAACTCCCCCACCCCCACGTTTACGCACATATAAACGTAAATATGCGTCCGGTGCACGAGCGTGCGAAAATGACAATTGTGCTACACACGTTACATATCGCTGCGAACGTCGCAGTGAGAGCAATAATTTTAGGGCCATCAATCACTGATAACACTAAAATGATGAACAGTAAAAGCTTTTAAAGCGTCGCCTGTGGCCAATTTTGGGTATTATCGTTTTTTGAGGTTTCGCGCGCATGCAATTTTAAGACTTGACATGTTTGGTGTCTTTTTACCCGACATGACCCCGTCTTTTATATTTTACCACAAAATTGGGTAATAATAAATGTTTTATCATTTAATAAAGGGGAAACAGTTATTTGTTTGTAAAATTTCTGTAATTTTTCCATAATATAGTAAAAAATAAAAACCCCCAGTGGTGAATAAATACCACCAAAAGAAAGCTCTATCTGTCCCCAAAAAATGGTATAAAATTAATTTCAGTACAGCGTTGCATGACGGAATAAATGTCCGTCAAAGTACCGCAGCGCTGAATACTGAAAAATGGCCTGGCCAGGAAGGGGGTCTAACACCGCGGATGTCAACTGGTTAAATTACAATTTCTCAAAATAGTGTTTATTGTCTAGCAGTTGTATAGCTTGCTAAATTTGTTTCTGCTCATGTGTAGCTCAGATCATGGGACCCCATAACAAAATTTTGATAGGGGCCTTCAGTGACCTCTCTACTGTCATTGATCTCAGCGTAAAATATGTTTTAATCAAGTACACGTAACAGGAGAGCTGGAGCAGAAGAGAAGGGTGGGGCATCAGTGCAGGGAAGTAATTTAACATTTTTTTCCACTTAACCACTCTGCCCTTATTAGTTCACCAGTGTTTTCCAGCACTTCAGGTCTCAGGGCGTCAGTGTAAATTCTAAGCTCTCTTCCACCACTACAGAAAGCAACTGATGTAGTAGTCATTAAAAAAAAAAGAAGAAATTAGTAGTATCAATAATAATGAACATCACAATAAGTTATAGTATGATATAATTGTTAGTACTTTTGTACATAATTACTCAGTAACCCTAATACTCTCTTTAAACTATGGGGCTATTTTGCAGAACTACAAACAGCTGACAGTTTTTGGAGGAGACTCTGGAATTTTTACAACTTGGGGAAGCCGCTGTAGGCATAAATGGGTTAGTATCAGTGCTGGCCTGGATGACCAGAATCTCTGAGCATGATACAAATTCTCCTTAATGTATAGCCTGCAAAAGAGGATTTAACAAAAATGATTCTAAAGTCTCCTCCTATACATCTGAAGTCACCTCTACTAGTTTGGTAATGTCATAGGGTGTACAGGGGCAGTCCCAATGGCAGTCTCTACCATTCCTAATAATACAGTGATGGCAATGTGTTATCTTCACACGCACACACATTTTGTATGTTTAAATTGCCTCAACAACCCCCCCTAATGGGGTCCCTTCTACCTCCAGGCCCCATAGCAGCCACATGGGCTGTTATGGTTTTTGTTACACTACTGTTTACAGTATTATCTGTTATCATACCCTATTTTGCCTTATGCCTTGCAATCACATCTCTATTTAAAATCACAGTCATTTGACTTTCATTTTAATCTCTCGTTTTAACTATTATTGGACACTGGATATATGTATGAATCTACTATACTTTAAAAGACAATTGCCTGTGAAACTACATCCTACATTCAGGGGTGTATCTACCGCAAGGCAAACTAGGCATTTGCCTATGGCGGCACTTTCCAGGGGGGGAGCTGGGCGGCACAGAATCAGGCAACTGCGGCTGCCCAATAAGTTAAACTAGGCGGCCCGCAAAGCCCTAAGAGTGGCTGCCAAATTAGAGCGCTGCCTGGTGGAGGGGAGGGCCCAGTGAGATGCGGCTTTGTACAGGAGGTGGAAGAGAAGCAGCAGGTGGCTCGGGCCTGGCCATAGCATGTCATCTGCTGATCTGATGTCCCAGAAGCAGGCTGGGGGGCTGCAATGTATCCTGTTGGTACTGATGGCACTTTGTGCTGCAGGTAAGAGGAGCAGTCCTTCTGAGACCCCACACAGCCCACCTGAGACCCCACACAGCTCTCCTGTGACCCCGTACAGCCCACCTGAGACCATGCAAAGCTCTCCTGAGACCCCATGTGCGCTGACATCCATTATCCAGTGACTGACAAGTTTGGTCTTGCCTAGGGCAGCACAAAGCCAAAATACACCACTGCCTACACTGTTTAGCTTGTAGAAATAATAGTCC
Source organism: Nanorana parkeri (assembly GCF_000935625.1). Taxonomy (NCBI): domain Eukaryota; kingdom Metazoa; phylum Chordata; class Amphibia; order Anura; family Dicroglossidae; genus Nanorana; species Nanorana parkeri. The sequence goes on from NW_017306576.1 coordinate 190,248, forward strand.
TAAAATGAAAACCTACCGTTAAAAAAAATTATAATCAAAGAACACATTATAACTATTGGCATCATCTTCCTTTACACCACCTTTATAAGCCTGAGTGCCTTACATTATATTATTCACTAACAATACAGTACATACAATGCTAACAATACATGTGTGGAAGAATCCTAAGGTGTGATTATCATGGATTAATATTGTAGTAGTTTCATTTGTAAGGTACAGACAGAAGTAGAAGTGTGTTTTTAAATTATTTATTAGAGCTTTGATGTGGGGGTGAAGGATAGTGTAGAATCACAGACAGTGAGCCTGTTGTGACTCACTGTCCTTTTACATGGTTGCTGTTTTTGTTAATAGCACAAATGTTTCAGTACACTGCCTAATAGGAAGGGGAGGCTTTGTGGTCTGATGCACATTTTAGTGGATGCAGCCAAGAATTGATGGCTAATTCCAACGGATCGTTAGACTCTAAGACTCAGAGTTTGATTCCTACTGTTTATTTAGGTGCTCTCTGAACCATATTTAAAATATAAGGTCATGGGGGTACAGCAAGCAGCTTTCCAAGCAGTGTAGTGATGGATATTCACATAAACAATGCATTATGTCACTTGAATGTCAGTGTTTCCAACTGTAAAAGGTAATAAATCAAATCCCATTTTTTTAAAAATTGGAAAGGGACTGCAGGAGGTTCCAAAACATTGTACATGCATGTGATACCATGTCTATCTAAATATCAAATAGAATAAAGAAGAGATGATAAACTGGACTTTTAGTGTCCTGATGACTATTTAACTAATGTTTATAAGAAGGGAAACTTGAGAACTGTGCAGCTCTGGGCCCATCAAACCTCAGAGACTGGCTGTGGATGTAGCGTCTATTTGCCTCTAGGATATTTCTTACTTGCGCCACTGCTTATGGTGCAGGTCACACCATATCCAGTGTGTTCCGGCACGGTTTGTGCCCGGAACGCATTGGGTCGCATAAACCAAGCCTCTCACATTCTGGGGTGCGGTGGCGTCATTAATGTTAATGCACCACAGATACGCCCCCTGCCCACAGTGTGATCGCCCACACCAGAACGGGTGGTACAGCAATGCCCTGCATTCCCATGCAGTCGCAAAAAATAGTGCACTGCGAGCGGGAGGCGTGTCTGCGGTGCCATTGACATGAGTGGCACCACCACGCCCTCTCCTGCCCCAAAATGCGGGAGGCTTGGTTTATGTGATTGAGTGCGTTCCAGGCACGAACCGTGCCAGAACTCACTGGATATGGGATGGTTCGGCCCTTAAGTGGTATATGATGACTCATTTTGCAGTGAGCGGTTTATTTAGAAACAAAACACACATTTTGTAACAATGCTAAAAAAGCTGTTTCATGTTTGTCTTTTCACTTTTGTTATACAAAAGGTCTATATTTATCAATTCCTTAGCAGAGCTTTGATATGACAGTCATCCAGAGAACCAACATTCATAAATACAATCCAGTTGTTTTGCACTGGAAACACTGAACTATTCTTTGACATTATCTACCAGAAACAAAATGTTTATTTTAAGAGAACTATCAGTTTTGCTCAGCTGTATTGAGTTATAGAGCAGTCTTTGTAAAAAGATTGTTTTTACAGTTTAACTAGAGGCTGTTAAATGTGTGGGTGTTGCTTGACTTGCATAAAATTGGTTCCAGCTCTTTACAAATACTGTGAGGCTAAGTATAAAATCACAGAAGTCTTTCAGCAGAGAGTCTCTCCTCTTGTGTTCATTATTCCAAGTACACACCTAGCGAAATGAAGACTTTGGAGTGGCCTAGTCAAAGTCCTGACCTGAATCCTATTGAGATGCTGTGGCATGACCTTAAAAAAGCGGTTCATGCTCAAAAACCTTCCAATGTAGCTGAATTACAACAATTCTGCAAAGATGAGTGGACCAAAATTCCTGCACAGCGCTGTAACAGACTCATTGCAAGTTATCACAAATGCTTGCTTGCAATTCTTGCTGCAAAGGGTAGCCCAACCAATTATTATGTTTAGGGGGCAAACACTTTTAGGGCCATGTGGGTTTGGATTTTGTTTTCCCTTATTAATAAAAACCCTCCTTTAAAAACTGCTTGTTGTGTTTACTTGTGTTATCTTTGACTAATATTTAAATTTGTTTGATGGTCTGAAACATTCAAGTGTGACAAACGTGCAAAACAATGAAAAATCAGGAAGGGGGCCAACACTTTTTCACACAACTGTATATAT
>NW_017306576.1:192508-195201 GCF_000935625.1 Nanorana parkeri
GATAGTCTCTATGGTGGGAATAAAACCCAGGACCCCTGGACTGCAAAACCACGTTCTACCTTGCTTGTCAATGCCCAAATTATTTAAATTACACCTGTACTAACCTATTCTGTTAACTGCCTACATACTTATATACCTTCTATAGAGCAAAATTTGGTGTGCTTTAATATGAAACTACTGACCTCTAAGTAAAGATGCTTTGCCCTACTCCTTTCACCCAACACAGTTTACTGAAAAGGTCTAAAGCTGTTGAAGCTAAAATTATATGACTAAGCTTCAGTAGGGGGTGAAACGCATCAGCGGGAGGACATGGATGCTGTGTCTCTGTCACTGCTGACAGAATAAAACTTTTGTACACATGGGATCAGCAGTGTACAGATTTTATTTGCAGACAGTGTAGGGAAGTAATGAAACCAGGAGACTGGCGGCACCTACAGCTGTAGAGACAGAGGCAGAGGACCTCAGAGCAGTTTCAAGGATATGTGAGAAGCTAAAAGGATGCTTGAGATTCTGTATTTTAGAAAGCAAACTAAAAGAATACTTGAAGTGTGGAGTTTTTATCTTTATCAGTGTATCAGTGCATAGAGCAGTAGAAGATTGCTGCAGAGATTGATACATTCAAACTTGTCTATATACTCTTGAGAAGTAGAAGCGCGGAGAAGGCATGATGTTTCCTTCATACAGCTTTTCTAAAATGGCTATGCTGCTATGCTATGCAATGTGTCCTTTTAGAGACAAATAGAACCTACTGGAGTTCTTCTTCAGAAAGTCTCTAAATTCCATGTTAGTGCTGAAAACCTGTACACTGCACTCTTTTTCTGAAGCGTTGTTCCCTGGGTGGCTACTATAAGGGTGTAATTTCAGCTATTTATCAAATCATTGTGGTGCGTTCTAGTAGCATGAAATTGCTATGCATGAATAGAACAAGAGTAGCAATGCTGGGCAAAAAACATAAATCCACCAATGCCACACTAGTTAAAACATGAGCATAGCTTTTTTATACTATATCTCAATTGCAAATTTTGTGATTCTTTCTGGCAGGTTTATTTTAGGAAGTTTGCTGTTAAAGTAAATTGATATTGTTAAACATGAGCATTAATAAAGAAGTTGATTACTAACGTGAAACATTAACCCTAAAGAGCTATCGATAAACATATTGTATGACCATATGATACAGGCATACAAGCTAATTAAAGCCACCCACAGACATTAGAGAAAGGACAGTTATGTTAGGATATGTGCACTTGCATGTTGTACCTATGGAGAGAGGACAGAGAACAATATACAGTACCTGCTGCCTGATTATTTAATAACCCAGTGAACAGCCTCGCTGAGATGGATAAAATGGAGGGTCAGAGTACAGTTTGTCTTATCCTCCATTTCAGCAGAGATCATAAGACCAAGTGCCTAAGCCTTCACAGATGTGACCAGCGCTGAAGAGAAATTGCAGCAGCATTTTCTCCAGAAAAGTTACATAGTTACACAGTATTTGAGGTTGAATAAAGACATAAGTCCATCAAGTCCAACCTATTGTGTGTGTGTGTATAGGTCCATGAGTGTTCTCATTCTTAAGAGTACCTGTACCCTTGTACATTACGGTCTCTCAGTGAAGTATGATACTTTGTTTATCAATTTCAACAAGACTGATAACATTTGATCTTGAGGCTCAACAGCTTTCCATTTAATGGAGAGTAAGGTGAAATATAGATACAAATGCTTTAATAAAACAATATTGTTATGACTGCCTACAAAGTAATGGAAACTAGATAACAGAGGTCCTAAACTAATGTTATATCGTTGATCAATACAGTATGCACCAGAATGGTTAGATTTCTTACTGCTTATCTTTGTAAATCATATCTCTGCACTTTCTGAATTCACCCTCATTTAAGGAGGTTCTCCAGGAAAGAGTAAACAATTGTAAAATTCAGGAAAGAGTAAAAAGATTCCACTGAAAATTGGTGTAATTTGCCTGGTTAGGTTAAGTACAAAAAACTTACAGTTTTAGTATAAAAATGGCAGATTCTAAGTCAGTATGCCACATGGTTGGTTTGGGAGGCAAAGAACAACATGTCTTGAGAGTACTCGCACATTCACTAGGAATATGACCTCTTATATATTGCACAGAGTAATAGTATGCTTCTGTGTAATATAGTGAATCATTATATTTTTGAAGTTGCAGTACTAATAAATAAGGTAGTAACCCATTGACAACTAGGTTTAGTATGCTGCATATAGTAAAACATTTTCAGTGAAAGCTGATGGATGACTGTTGTTATGGATTACTGCACCTTGCATGACTTTCTCCTTTATTAAGTAATCCCATTAAAGTGCATTATACCAGATATGTTTATGGTTGTAAAACAAAAAAAACCTATAGTATTATGCATTATGTAACATTTGTATGTTCTACATACGCAAACTAGTAGCTTGGTTGCCCAGATCTTTGGTTTTACTTCAAAAATCCCCTACCTTCCAGAAGGTTTAACAAAACCACGTTTTCCACAAGATTTGCTAGAATGTTTTAGCTACAGTAATGCAGAATAATTTTGCTGAGAAGAATTACTAAGAAGGTGCATAATAATAAGTGTCTGTCATGTGTACATTTTTTAAATTTTCCTAATGGAGACAATCTGCAACCAGTAAGAATATGTCAGGCAAATTCAATTAAAGTATAACAAAATCAAACACAT
>NW_017306576.1:196665-210306 GCF_000935625.1 Nanorana parkeri
AATAACAATAATTTAAATTATGTTTGTATCTCTATGGTTTCATAAAACTAGATTGCATATTATACCCCTACCTCCCAAGTTCAAAATATTTACCTTTATTGTAAATTATATATGAATTCTTGTTCTGTTCTATAGCCAGCCGAAGTAAATTGTCTAACGTCATTTGTCTCACTTCACTTCAGCTCAGTTATTCACCCTGCTGCCTTCTGCAGCTCAGTGAATAAACCCCTTAGTTTTGGACACAACAGGGAAGGGTTACAACCTCTGTTAGATTTTTTACTACTATCTGTGGCGGAGTTAGAGAGATTTATGCTTGCTTTCTATAATGCTAACAAGACAGAAAGTAAAGGAAACTCACAACATCAGCTTAGACATAAAAGTACATAGAGCCTCCATCAGAATGTTTATTTCTGTCTGAGTCCCTGTTTCAGATTTTCCCTGACTTCCTGTTTGGTAAAATGTAGGGATGCACCGATACCACTTTTTTAAGACCGAGTACGAGTACCGATACTTTTGATCAAGTACTCGCAGATACCGATTACCGATACTTTTCCTTTAAGGGACAGGTCACATTTTCTCTAAAGCAATACAAACTAATGCTTTAAGGTCACTTTCTTATTAGTATTATTTATGAGATGACGAGGCAGCATGGCGCCGGCTTCCCGGCCAATCAGAATGCTGGGCGCTGCGTCATTACACGGCGCCCGGCTTCCGGACTTGCTAGCTTCCTGACCAATCCGGAAGCCGGGCAGCGCGTCATTGCACGCTACCCAGCTTCCTGATTGGCCGGGAAGTTGGCTCCATGCTCTCTCATCACAAGTGATGAGAAAGCATGGAGGCAATTCCTGGCCAATCAGGAAACCGGGCAGCGTGTAATGATGCGCTGCCCGGCTTCCTGATACAGGCAGTACTCGTGCTAGGTATCGGAGCATTTGGCGAGTACGAGTACTCACCCAAATACTCGGTATCGGCACCAATACTAGTATCGGTGCATCCCTAGTAAAATGCTGTCACAGAAAGTGAGGGTAAGTATCTCTAACTGAAACCTGGATAGCAGTAAAAACCTGACAAGAGTTTAAACCTGACAAGAGTGTTAAATTCTCTACACCATTTAACACTAGAAAAAGGTTTTGGCTTGGCTTTAATATCCTGAAACATGGTGGCTGTATTTTATTTAATCATCAATTATAAAAATGTATTAACTACGAAGTCTTACAACTCTTTTTAGACGCTTGTCACCCACCTCACAATGGTATCTGAGAAATGACACCATAAAAGTAAGTGTAATTAACACAATATACTTTCCTTCCACTGTCCTTTCCAGAGATAATTCACGAAGTCTACCTGTAATATCTACTTAAAAGTGGTTAATATTGTGTTTTTAGAGCTTCTGACGTCTTTGATATTACAGTTAAGAGTGGGTGTCCTGTAAAGAACCCTAGGAATAAAACAGTTTATCTGCCCCTTTGTTGCAATTCCTCCTATTCCTGGAGCTGTCTTGAAATAATGTCCTGACTAGGGGGAAGATGCCATACTTTTTTGATGAGTACCTCACTTCAGTGTCTGTATCATTTGGTCAGATCTGGAAGATTTCAGGTGCGGGGTGGTGAAAGAACCTGTGATAGTTTCTTTAAATAATAATATATTTTGTAACTTAGCTGCTGTACCTTTTGTTGGCTTTAGTCCCCTTTTGGGTGAAAGGAGTACATGTACTCCTGTGACCCAAAGTCAGCATCTAGCCAGCTACTGCCTGCTATTTGCTGACAGCGCGAGCCACACTGTAGTCAGGAAAGATCCTGACAATATTTTTGGGATCCATCCCGCTGCCTGATTGACAGCTGCCTCTGCCTCTTTATAGCCAGAGCCAGCTGTGTCCACCCCCTCCCCTGTCTGTTCCTCCAATGAGTGCTGGAGAAACAGAGATGGGAGGGGGGAATCCCTGCAGGGAGAGTTTACTGACAGTTACCACTCTCTGCGGTGAGAACGTGAGCTGGGCTGTCAGCAGTTCATGATCGCTTAGCTCTTACTCTATAGCGCCAGCATGTGACACCTGCGCTAAGTATTGAGAAGAGTATATTTTATTATCCTAATACATCTCCTTTAATATCTTTTAGCTGCAGTTTTGATCAAATAATGAGCATCCTTGTTTTAGTGAGAGGCAAATACAAGAATATTTCAGTGTGATTCTGAATTAAGTGCAAATAATGTTTGAGGTGAAGCAATGAAAAAAAATCACTTAGCTCGCCTGAAGCTTCAAAGTAATTTTTAAGTATGGTGTGTTTTTTTTTTCTGTAGATATTTTAACAACCTGATCATCTTTCCAACTTTAATCTTTTGGGACTTTTCAAAACTAGACCTTCATGGGGATCTTTTGTGCTCCTCGTTGTATTCTTTTGTAACTATAATTACTTTTCATTTGCTTTTGAAGCCCCCCTGCAGTTTAGAAGAGTTTAAATACTTCAATGCCGCAAACCACTCACCTTTTATATAGTTCCCTTGCAGTTTTTATTATCATTCATAAATTAATTTTGATTTCATTTTCTATTACTGCTGTTTCATGGTCTGTAGTATTAGTTATTGTCTTTTTTTTACTTGCTGTTACTTATTCCGTCTCTTTAGGGGAAATAGAATTTATTCTAATGAAATGAATATTGAAAAATCAAAGGTAAACTTTCAAAAGGCTCAAATAATTGCTTTTTTATTCTGAAATTCTGCTTCATCTGTTGCCAGTTATACCACTGCTACCAATCCATTTACACATTTTGTTCTTTGTGCCTGGAAGATACATGGCACTTCTAATTGAAAAGGAAGCTTTGATGGGCACACAGGGAACACCATACCTACCTAAGGGCTTTTGTATCTAGTACATCAGGCCATCCCACTGATTAAAATCTCACTGCTGCTGGTAGACTTTCTCAGAGCACCTATTGCTAGAACATTTGAAACTGTAGGACATCTGTTTTTGGTCCTGGTTACTGTAGGTTTTCTTACTTCTCTCATGCAGAGAGAGGGAGGACAAAATCACAGCACAGAATCATGTGACCTAAGGAAGCAGACCCTTTCAGAAACAGTGAGTGAGCTTCATGAAATCTGCCAGCATTGCTGTATAGTTATTTTTGTGATCTAGGCACCACTGCCTGCCAGAACCACCAGGCCATTAACCAGCCCAGGTCAGTCCAGGAAACATCTTTAGCCTGCTGACAATATGTTTAGCTTGCATAATATACTGGAAGCACACTGACGAGGTTATTACACTGCTCGCTCCACTCTGCTCTTCTGGTCCAGATGACAGGAGGCTAATGTGAAGACAAATTTAGGTTGTTATATTGTTGAATTTCTATTTAAAAAATAACTAAATTAGCTGGTGTGTTTTATCTTCCAGGGATTAACCTTTAAAATGAAGCTGGAAAAAATCCCCCAAGTGAATTATTTACACTGCCGGGGCTTTAGCATCTAAAATATTTGCCTTGCCATGTCCTTTTCCAAACTGCTGAGTGATAGGGTCCACCTTCATTATCACCACCTTTGCATTCTTGTTGTAATAAAAAAAAGCACCATCACCTGCAACCTTTTAGCTGTGATAAATCTTCATTGAATATTCATTGCAAAAAATGAAACTCCTGTTGCAGGAGATATCAGTCATTTGACTTTCAGCTCAATGCAGGCTCAGGCTGTGAGTATCGGGGCATCCCTAGTAGTGATAATTTGATTATTTGGATATTCCAGAAAACGTTGGCATTACATTACATAACTGTTTTTGTAGCCTTTATACCTTTATGTTATATCGGTTTTTAGAAAAAGTGGAATTTTAAGATACATTGAAGTGGTCTTCTCAGTTTTGCAACATGCTCTTCGGAATGTTTTTTTCTGTATTGTTAATGGTACACTATATTTTCCTAATATTCTAGTATCCCACTACCTTTTCCTAATGCATCTGTTGCTATTTAAGAAAATCTTGTCTTGTCAAAGATTTCTGAGTATGAAAATTCTCATATATCTTTTATTAAAAATAATCATGATTTTTTTTAACCCTTAACTTTAAGCCTTTCTTCTTTTGAAAGTATCTAATTGCTGTCAGTACTGGCTCATCTTCTCCACTCCTACCATGACCCTTTTACATAACCTTTTATGTAGCAGCTGGGGGAGGAGCGATGTGGAATACTATAGAGTGTCACTTGAGTGTCTCAGGGCTTTTGGATGTCCACACAAGGGAGGCTTTTACAGCATTAAATAACTTAAAGTGGCAGTAAACCTGAAATGTATGTACAAGTCTTTCATTACTGGCTCCCAAAAATAATGGTCTCTTTCTGTGTGCCCTTCCTTTACTGTAAAACCATTTTAGTAAACAGAAAATACCTGGTGAACCTGCCATTAGCTTTGACGCCTCATTCCCGGTGGCCATGTTGCCTTTCATACACCATCAAGAAGATAAAGTCAGGCTTTGTCCTTCCTGTGACATTCATGTGGCTCTGCTCTCTTTAGGGCAATAGGTATATGTCAGTGGCTAGGAGAATATATAGAAATGGATTAGGACTCAGTGGTTGACTTTTGAGGAAAAGGTCAACATTTGCATGTTAGTAGCGGTGTTCTGTGGTCATCAGTAACCGGCCAAAATGCGATATGTGTGCACTTGGCTTTAGGCTACACATTTTGTGGAATAAGGGAGTGTGTCTGAAACAGCTGAAACAGCTGATGGAGCAGAGTTTGAATGTGCCATTATATTTCATCTCATTTAGGCTACTGCTGCACATAAGATAATGAATATCTACTGTCTTAATAGTTACTTGACTACGAAGTGTCTGACTTTAGTAGTCTTTTCCAAATCAAGGGCTACATAATTGAATATAGAGCAGGTAAAACAGTCCCAATGAAGCTGAACAGGTACTTTACTGCCATAAACTAATAGGCAGTTTAAAGATGAATGATGTGATCTTCCATCACAGCTTAGCGTTGTGCAAATGTATTCCCTTTATTATTTTATGATTATAATTGACATTAGAAAAGCATTAATAAGGATCTTGGATGATTAAGTCATTTTATTTTCCTCACACAGGTCTGTGGAGAAAATAAATTTCTATAAATTTCAATTTGGGGAAATGATAAGTTCAGTGTAAATTGTATTTACTTCTAAACCTCAATCCTCTGACCTACCACTAGGCCTTTCCAGACTCACAGACAACATGTGCCACAGTTTCAGAAAGACTTCTGTGGTGCAGATCATGGCACAAAATGATGGTCCTCAAAACTGCCCCAACTTAAACTTTTCAAAAGGCTGAAAAGATTTGAAGCATTAAGGTGTATGTAGTTCACACACTGGACATAACCACTGCTATACTCCTCGATATTTGATGGATTAGCGTGTTATTTCCATTTAAATATTTGTATATTACAATGACAATATAAAGTGATACTAAACCCATAAGTTAAACCTTAATAAAAATGCATTCAAGTACCCTAACTATTAACAAAAATTTATCTTATTTGTGTATCACTCAGCTGTAGAAAGATGTATCACTCACCTTCCTTCAGAAAGGTGGCTACTTTTGTTCCCCATGGACCCTGTGTGTGTTGTAAAGTACCCACCGCTCTAAGCTCACTCCTGTGATGGACTACGATCTCGATACAAATTAGTAAACTAAATGTGAGATTGTAGCCACCATTCCAAGCTTATGCCCGTGATAGACTATAACTTCAACACATATTAGTAAACTAAACGTGAGACTGTAGTCCATCACAGGAGAGGGCTTGGAGTATTGGCTTGGTGGCTACTTTACAACACATACAAGGACCTTGGGGAACAAAAGTCGCAACCCCCAAGAAGGAAGGGCAGTGTCAGTATGAATTCAGAGATGATTTGAGGATCTACAACTGAGTGATGCACAAATAAGATACATTTTTGTTAATAGTTAAGGTACATAAGTGCACTTTTAAGGTTTAACTCCTGAGGTTACTGTCACTTTAAACAAGTACTATTTAATTTGACATTGATTGTGAAGATAAAATACTTCACTACTCATATTACTAGATTTGTCAAGATCTGAATGAAGCAAAACACAGAAAGTCCTCTTATTTGTCTTTTTGTTTTTCTATACTGATCTTAATATAGACTACATAAGTATGTTTATTGCTACTGTGAACAGTAATATTGCTTATCAAATTTAGATTGCAGTTTTAAACAGCTATGCAAACCAGTCCTCTGCTGATCTGATTTCTGTAAAGTTAGTATTGATTTGTTGCTCTTCATTACTGCACAATGAAACGCGCATTTTTTTTTTCTTGTTCTATTCTTGCTTGCATTGTCTGGTTAGGCAGTTGTTGCCTTGCGGGTGGGACTGTTGCTTGCCCTATCAAAACCTGTACTCTTGGTCTTAGTTGTTTAACTGAATGCTGCCAAGAATTGGCTTGTAGGGCAATTGTGAGCAGAGGCTAACAGCAGCTGTTTAACTAGCCAGACAGATGTGATCAAAGGTGCAAAGATCAACTGCTGCTAAGTTAGGGAGATAGAATTAGCTAATCTGAATGGAGCAGACATGCTGAGGGGAGAGAAGAGAGCAGCAGCAGCTTCAGAAGAAGGATAGATGGCTCAAAACGAATAAAGGCAGACAGAATGAAGTGCAGTAAAGAATTAAAAACAGACTCTAGAGGTGCCTGGCAAAGAGATGTAGAGCTGGACAGAGAAAATGAAGGAGTTCTGAATGTAGACGTGGGCAAGGTGGATCCAAATAAGCACAGGAAGGGGTAATCATGGAGGATAAGACAACTCCTCTATTCTATAGTGTTATGTCTCTAGTTCAACAAAAGACATTTGGTAGATTCCATTTAGCACATTTCAAACAGCACAGAAGTAAATTGATCTGCAGTTTGGTAAAATTCTATAACACCATTGGCAGAACCAGAAAAGATCCAAAGTTCTTGTAGAATTAAATAAATAATATTCTAAGGGAAATAAATTCACATTCATATAGTGTATCATATAAGACAACATGTTAAAGCTGAAATATTATCAACTTATATTTTGCTTTCCCTGATCCCCTCCCCCCCCCCCCTAAAAAAAAACCCCCCCCCCCCCCCCCTTTTCCATCAACTTGTTAATTAAATTTTTAAAATAAAACATTTCCATTTCAATTACACACCTTATTTTAAATTCAATGACGTAATCACTGTGTCTCTGTGCTTCTCTTTGCAACACAGCCAGACCATAGCTGGTGGGAAAGGCCAGCAGGGTGCTGTACATAGTTTCCTGAAAACATCAATGGGCTGGCTCTTGAGAAGTGTTATGCCAATATAAAAATGTCTGAAGTGGATGCCTGTCTGAAGGGTGGGTGTTTATTGCCAGACTGCATTTGAAGGAATGAAAGGAGCGAGCCAGGGACAGTCAGGTTGGGGAGAAAAAGCTAGATGTTGCAGGATGGCCTCAGCCAGGGAATTAAGTAGTCTCTATCTGACTTGCTACAGCTTGTAATGCACACAGTTCAGTGTGTGCAAAAAAATCAAATTAACCTTTACAATATTTGAGAGGAGCTTTAAAGTAAGATTTTCCTGGCGGTGCTTACACCAAATTCATGTACCTGTTTCTGGGACATTTTATGTGTGGATGCACAATGGAATTCTAAAGAGTGTTGTAGACACTCTTTATGAATGCCAGGGTTTAAGTGAACAAACCACTATAGTGGGTGTATTGTGCCCTATGCACAAACATGCATTTAGAGGTGTTCAGCTTAAATTGTGACTTATCTCCATGCCTGGGGTACACAGCTGGCGTGCACAGCCACCCATATACATAAATGGCTGGTACTCACATAATCCTGTGTGTGGTGTACAGACCTGTTCCCGGAATGCAGACTTTCTGGGGAATACATTCAGTGCGCTATATCCAGATTTACATGAGTACCTACTTTTACCTACGTACAGCTGCACACAGCCATAGGTGGCTGTTTACACAAGCTTTGTATCCTACCTGCACAAAAATGACAAAATTTATGTTGTATGCCCCTAAATGAGCATGCACCCTAGGGAAATCACTAAAATAAACGTTGTAGGCACAGACTTCTTTGACTTATTTCAAGGGATACTGGCAGAATATAAATATTGGAGCTACCATTGCTGTCTTTTTAAAGGTGCATGCTTTAGGGCTCCTTACTTCTACTATACTACTTACTGAGTCCCTGATATGCACATACCTGTTCTATGTTAGTAGCTTGCAAAGTAGTGAAGCGAAGATAAGGATTACCCTGGACCCTCGAAACTTGTACTGTTTAAAAACAAGCCAGAAGTGTCAGCATAATTCTATCCTAATGTATTCTGTTTAATTCCCTAGAACTTCACCAAAAAACACATTTTAAGCTTGCCGTGTTTCTTTAAAGAAGAACTCCGGGCAAAACTTAGAGCACTAAAGCGGAGGGGGAGAGAGGCTGGAAGTATATACTTATACTCACCTAAGCCTGATCCATGGTTTAGGTGAGTATAACTTTTTTTCAACACCTAGACAAAAACTAACAGTTTATTTCATTATTACAGGTATTTATATAGCACCAACAATTTTACGCAGTGTATATAGAAAATGAACTGCGCAAATAAGCAAGCTAACAGCTACAAAGCACTGGAATGTACACCCACTGTGAGTGTGTATTTGTGAAAAATGAATTACTAAATGTGCCGAGCTATAACAATGATCAGATATAAAGACTATAAAAAAATAAAAATACTCTTTATATCTGATCACTGTTATAGTTTGGCACATTTAGTTATTCATTAATTTTATGCAGTGCTTTATATATTGCACATTCTCATCAGTGTGTGTCCTCAAGGAGCTTACAATCGAAGGTCCCTATCTCACACACATACAGCATGTCTTTGAATTGTGGGAGGAAACTGTAGTACCTGTAGGAAACCCACACAAGCACATGGAGGACATGCAAACTCCTTGCAGATAGTGCCCTGTGGGGGTAGCCCAACTGCAAGGGTTGATAAAAGTTTTGCCCAGAGCTCTTCTTTAATTCATCTCTACAAAATGAGAAACACCTAAATTTCTGTCACATGTGACATCAACTGCCACTTAAAACTTCTGACACTTGTAACATCAGCTGCCACTTAAAACCTCTGTCATATGTGATATCAGCTGCCACCCTAAACGTCTGTCACATGTGACATCAGCTGCCACTTGACATCCATGAATGTGAAAATGCTACATTCATCCATTTGTGTTTTATTTTCCCCGGTTTCATTGATTTATGAGTCATCTGTCTTAGCATGTATTAAATGCAAGCCATTATAATTTGCAGTAATGACATTTTAATTGATTGAAAATATATTGCTAGGGCTGTTTTTTCAACAAATAATTGCCTTGCAATAGAGTGAATGAAACAAGAAACAAAGTACAAGTACTTAATTAAAGTAGACAGAGCTGGAGTGAATAGGTCATGCATAATTCTTACCTTCCAGCCAAGAAAATCATATTACAAAAAAATACAGCGCTTATCAAATGAATAATATTTGTAGTTTTTGAAAAACATAAATGCAACCACAGTGAAATGGATAGCCACAATATTTTAAACGTTTTGTATCCAGGAGTTTTTATATTTTCTTCCAAGCTGTGTTTTGGGGGCTCAGTTTGATGCCACTTGAATGTACTGATGGAATAATTTTCTTTCACAAATGTTTTATTGGGTTTTCAAACAAACAAGTAAACAAACATACTGATAAGCATTGGTCAAATGTATGTATGGTAAGGAAATAAAAAAAGCAATACTGAAAACGAAGTGGCATATTGCCAGCAGGAAAACTACATTGTCAGTTCTGACCAAAAGTAATACAATGTAACTGGGTAATCACAAAATAATAGGTCTCCAATGAAACCAAAGGGAGATGACAAATCGTAAAGGAGAAGGGTTCAGAAGTTGAGAACCTGGTGTTACAAGGGAATAAGGGGAGAGTAAAATGGAGAGGGTAGAGAAAATAACCAAACAGGAAAATAGGCAGTGAAGAGAGAACAGTAAATTGGAAAAAAGAAAAGAGGGGAAGAAAGGGAGAAGAAAGAGAAGGAGAGCACGAAGATGCCTAGAAATTAGACAAAAGAGGATTCCATAAAGGTAGATGGTTTAGTGTATGTGATCCAAGGCTGCCATAGAGCCAAAATGTGGTCATGTATGTCATGAAGTTTTTCATTCACTATAAGAGTGTTGATACAATTTTTGACCACTTCGAAACTTAAAGTCAAGGATTTCCAAGCTCTGGCTATAGTCATTTTAGTTGCAGATGGACTGATTTTCAATATAACCAGCTATGTAAAACTGCAGACGCAAAACCAGATTCCACTTTGCAAGCCTCCACACAGCACGAATCTCAGATATTAAGGACCAGCATTTTGTTTCCAATAAGGGTAAGTAGTCACAGTGCATAAAGTGAACCTGTGTCAAAACCCAAACTTGGACAGAATACAGCATGCTTTGTTGGTCATACCTTGCATTTTTACTACCTGCCCTTCCAACACACCCCGTAAGCTTCACAAAGTGCCATCCACTAATAAATAGGCATATCCCACAATGCCCAGTTCCTGACATATAACTACTGTAATATGTATTTCAACTGTTTTAAGTTTTGTTGGAGTTGACTTTTTATGAGCAGAATATGGTAGTATACAATGGAATAATAGAATTTCACAGAGTCAGTTTCTAACCAGTTACTGTGAGGTTTTCAATATGTAACAGGTGTCCTAACTCATTCTTATAAGGATGACCATACATAGACAAGTCCCAGTAGGTTGATTTTTACTCTAGTAATTTAGGAATGGCCAAGTAGGATGAATCCAGATGTTTTATGCTCAAAGCAAACATTTATTCCTATTCATAAGAAACAATAACTATATTATGACCACATTCACCTGACAGACAAAACCATATCTACAGTCCCAGCAGTTCAGTACTGAGATGGTTATAGGTAAAACACAGAGTCGTTTTGTCACCTATAGAGTTCATATTAAATATAAAAAAATTCAAATTGTTTTATATTATTTTATGTAGGAGAACGTTAAGACTTGTTATTGTCTTTTTGTGCATTAGAAAATAGCCCTTATTAATTTCAAAGAAAATGTGTAGTTATTTATTTTTAGCCAGGTAAATATAAAATACTGTATATGAATATTTAATAATCACCACCTGCAGCTAGCCAATGTTACAGTCAAAGACAGTTCTCTACCACATTTATTGAACCATTTTATCACATTAGTTGGGAATATGCTACAATCTTATCTGCCATTCCCAAATCACCCACCTGGATGAATCTTAAGGTGGCTATACACTTTACAACTCTTGCAAGACTTTTGTCTTGCGAGGGTTGTAAAGTAATTTAAAAAGTACGATCTGCCCATCTTGGACATGCAGATCGTACTTGCGACCATCGCAAGCCCGCCCCCTGAGGGGGGGGGCTTCCGATGACTGCAATGAGGGGTGGGCTTCCGATGACTGCAATGAGGGGCGGGCTTCCGATGACTGCAAATGGGCAGTGTGCGTGTGCGCACACTGGCCCGTTCAGCAGTTGTCGAACAAGCAGGCTACTAACCCGCCGAGAATCGTATGATTCTCGGCGGGGTTTTCAGCCTGCCTGTTCGACGGAAGACGTGCGACCGTACAGTAGAAAGGGTCGCACAACTTCCATACACTTTGCAATTATCGTACGATGGCGGGATTTTGTGCGATTCTCGTATGATAATCGTACAGTGTATGGGCACCTTTAGAAGGGATAATCTCCCTGTCCCTGATCATAAAGTCCTCGTGTAGTTTCAGTGAGAGGCAAGGAAAAAGCAAGCAGAAGTTGCTGGGCATTCTTATTAGAAAGGTCAGCATTCTCTATTAATACTCTATGGAAGTACCATATAATAAATGTGTATTTGTAAAATGTACACATAATGAAAAAATTATATAAAAGACCACTTTGTAAAATTGTAAGTATGTTATTAAATAAAATTGACCAAAACAACTATAGTTTCCCTTTATGTTTTAATGTAGCAATTTGCCGAAGTAGTAGAAACAATTTAACCAATACTTGTATGTGCTGCAGAGCTTTCCCCTCATTTTAAATACATTTCCAAACTCTGAAACCAGTCTGCATGATTACAACAAAAGAGTCCTATTCGTAACCAGTCAACTAAGTTTAAGTGGTACTAAGTACTTCTAAAAATAAATGATATATTAGAGTTTAGTGGCTTTAGCCCATTGTGAATTCGGGATCTCAGGCACTGACATGCCTCATTATGTTTCAAGGCCAGCTTTAGACACATTAGGTGAGCCGTTTAGTAAAGTGCATTGGCTGTCATTGAATTATAACAGACATTGAGAAAAAAAGAAAGCTATTACTGTAGTAGATAGTTCTCTTACTCTGAAATGATATGCCTGTGACATATAGTTAAAAAATAGGGTTCAATAAGTGCTTGAATCTTTATCAATGGATTGCATCTAATTTTGTTAAATAGATGACCATTTGATTTGAACGCTAGCAATTACATATTGGACACAAAGGACCTTTTTTTCAAAAAAGTAATTAACATTAAAGCTAATATCAGCAATAGCTTCTTTTGAATATTTAAATTAAACCCAGTCATTAAAATGTTATATAAGCTTAAACATACCGGGGGGAATTTATAAAAACTGGAGCAGACAAAATCTGGAGCAGCTGTGCATGGCAACCAATCAGCTTCTCTCTTCAGTTTGTTTAGTCAAGATTTGAAAATTAAAGAGAGAAGCTGATTGGTTGCCATGCACAGCTGATCCAGATTTTGTCTTCTCCAGTTTTTATCAATTCCCTTAACTGTATTCATGCCATTTCAAAAATTATATTTTAATTTGTTAAAAGAATACCTGGTGATTCTTGCTCAATCACTTCCTGTTGTGGGGTGACAACTGTCTACTGGCTATGCTGTTGTGTTGCCACCCTATCACTTGAGCCTGGTGGAGACTACTAGTGCCTGTGCCCACACACATTGCTCACATTATCACTATCAGAAAGCAGGTCCACCTACAATATATATATATTATCGTGCTTTGAAGCTTGGGTAATTACTCCTTGGCCCGGGATCCACTGTCTCTTTACCTACCCTTTTCCCATTCTTTTCAGAAAAAAAATTAAATAGTTATGGCTGAAGTTCCTGAAGGGCTAAATCCAACTTTATTTGGACTTCCAATTAAAGTGTGCACCATGCTTTCATGCAACACCCCCAAAAGTGTATTATAAAGCATGTTAACATACATGAACACTGATTTCCCAGTGCAGTAACCATACATTGGGGTCTATTCACTAAGCTGCCGAGGGCAGCCGAGTGAACAACCGACCCCAAGTGTAGTGAGCGAACACTGTTCAGCTATTCACTTCAGGCTTGTACGGCTGATTTCAGCCGTATATCGGCTGAAATCAGCTGTACATCGGCTTGCTTCACATGGCTTCGGGTTGGCTGAAGTTCAGAAGGAGTTTGACTCAGCCGATCCAACATCTGGATCGGCTGAGCCGAACCTCCGGCAAGCTAATATATATATATATATTTGCCCATAGGAATGCATTAAATTTCTATTGGCTATTTCAATTTGCAATAGCCAATAGTAAACTAGCAGTGTACCCGCCCTCTGCTGATGGACCTGATGGAGAACTGCAGCA
>NW_017306576.1:210612-260873 GCF_000935625.1 Nanorana parkeri
CAGAATAAAAAAAAAAAAAAAGCAGTGTTTCTCTCCTGTGCGGCCGGGAGCGGGAGACTCCCTGAGCACCCGGGAGAGTTTGCTGTCTGGAGATCAGTGTCCCTGGTTAGCTGGTAACCAGGGACGCTGATCTCTCTGCAAGTGGTAAGATCACGGCTGGCTCCGCCCACCTGTCAGAAGCAGGCTGTTGGCCAGCCAATGGCCGGCCGCTCGGCCAGCTTCGGCTTTCAGCGCAGCTCTGCCGAGCCGAGGCATATGCCTTCAGCTCGACTGAGCCGCTCAGCTAAGTTCGGGAGCTGTATGGGCTATTGTGAATAGCCCGTACAGCAGCCCTTCGGTTCTACTGAACCGGAGGGGTCCTGGGGCCGAAGCTAGCCGAAGGATCGGCCAAAGCTACGGCTAGATCCTTCGGCTGCTTCGTGAATAGACCCCAGTGTGTTTGTTATATTACTTCCCCTAGCTAGCCTTTCTATTACATACAGTATGGACCATGTGATATGAATCCACTTATATGGCCCTAAATGCTGATTATACATCTGATAAGTCTAGAACTAGGTTGTCTTATTGTAAATACTGGATGGGGTGAAGTTGTACAGATTTACGGTCAACATTGAACGTAATGGAACATGTTTTGTTATAGGTAGTGTACAGTTAACACTCAAAATCAATATATATGCTGGCACAATGTAACTGTAAGGTACTCAGTGGCCGTCTTTGGTAGCTTAATAACATGCAGTTATCCGCTCTCATTTCTGTGAGCTCTTTATTAGTGTACCATGCTAATAGCTTGAAACTCTTCATAAGAAATAGACAACATTGTATTACCAGTAGTATGTTTTGGCTTTATTTTCTCTTTATTTTCTCATTAACAGGCAATGCCATATAATTATTGCAAAGAAGCATGAGAAGGATGCTTACCTGTTTACAGCGGCATAATTTCTGAATATAGTCCTGTAATACTATATACAAATGCAATGACATATTTAATGAAGTTGCATATTCGCCCACATCTTTCATGGGTTTTATAATACAATCAGACCTACGTGCAAGTGATTCTGACCAGAGCATGTGCTTTGTCAATAACAAAAAGCAGTGAACTATCAATTGCCGGTTTATAAAAAAAATCCTTAATCTAATTTCTTTTATTCATGTTCTTTTGGCATGGAATTTTAAAGGAAAATGACAGCACGCTTTGGAACATAATGTACATCATTAGATAGGAATGGCAGTAACCTGTGTATAATTTCAATTTTACACTGAAACAACACACCAGCTGTTTAGTGAACTATTATCTTTGTTGCTGAGATTCCATTTTTCTCTCTTTATCTGGCTCAGTTTAATGCTTGTAACATGACTTGCGTCGTTTAACCATTGTGGCAGCCATTTTATTATTTTTCTTTTTTTTAAACCAACGTGCCATATATTTTGTCATTCTATGCATATTGTTTAATAGGCCATCATGAAGTAATCTATCACAATGCATATTTGGTATATATCTGTCATTTTTAATAGTGTTCTGATTTTCTACAGTAGGAATATTTTGCTTGGATAATTAATGTATATGCCCATCTTCCTAAAGAAAGGTCTGATTATGTGATTAAAAAGCCATTAAATAAATTCTAGTCTTACACATCAAAGAGTAATTGCAATTTTTTTGTCTAGACCATATTTTTTAGTTTTGGTGTGCATTTTGTTTTTTGTAGATGGATGAATAAGGCACTCTTTCTGGTGTGTTCAGCTTGTGTTTGAGATCAGTTTGAGATGCTTGTGAGTGAGACAAATAGTACAAGTACTAGTGCTTACTAAGGTTCTTTAAGGACAAAAAAAGCTGCAGATATAAAGTACAAACACTTAGGGGTGTCTACACACCTACAGAAGCCTCCAAAGGCCTTTACCTCTTGCCACAACACATTCCTATTCCCATCACAATAATGTGCAGTCTCAATGCCTAGTAGGAATGCATTGGTAAATTCTGGTGCTTGGCCTGATGGAATGACCAGGGATTTAGCTATAAATGCAAGGTTTCAGAGGCTGCTGCAGGTACAAGAAGACAAATCTCGATGCCTGCACATTAAACCTGTAGTAGTTTTTTCCTAAAAGGGTCTGTTCAACATTAGGCATGAATCTATTTTACTGACTTGCAAAAGAGGAGAACATTCACTTAGTTCCGTTAACCGTTGTTCATGTCAAACATGTGACCATGTGCTGGGGAATTTAAAAAATGCTAATTTACCATGCATATGATTGGATAATTGAAGTGAACAAAGCTTTACAGGATAAGTGGACATTCTTATCATTTAGTAAATCCACTCCACTGTGTTGATATGTTTCCTACAGTGATATATTTCTGCTTACCATAAAGGCCTTTGAAGGATTTCTAATAATTTAGTTTGAAGCAGATTTCAGTATATAGAGCATAATTAGAAATGAAAGAAGAACCCTCAGTGATAGTCTGTAAAAAAACACACTTTGGAGTAAGATAGAAAGAGGAAATGGCTGTAATTTATGGAATCATTTCTTCTTTACTTCACTTTAAAAGGCTTCATTTTATGAGGTCCTAAAGAATTCCAGATTGTCACTAGAAACTGTTAAAGACTGCTGGAAATATCAGATGGATGCACAAAAAAGGAAGTTAATTAGGAACAGTGATTATTTTGATATAACAGTTAATGGATCATTAAATGTTTATAACCTCTTATGTGCCCCTCCAGCCTGTTTCTTTTCAGGCTATGAGAATGGTTGCAGTTAGGGGATGCTGATGCTAGATATGAAATAGGAATTCATATCTATGACAATGGAAGTACACCGAGCTGGATAGAGCTGAAGAAAATAGTATAGTTTTTCTATAGTTTCTTGATTTTTAGAATGACTAATATATGTTCAGTGATGCTTAAAAGGAAAAACTAATCATCACAAATGTCTAGGAACACCAGCAGGAAACCATCGTGCATTACAAAAGGTATTTTCTTCAGAGATAAATACTGTAATTCTAGCCCCATACTAAACATTGGTTTGGCCTCATTTAGTGTAGGCGGTTCAGTTTTGGTCACCAACCCTCAAGATGAATGTTCTTGAACTATAGAAAGCTCAGAGAAGGGCAACATAATTAATAAGGGGAGGAGGGGATGAATTATGAAGAATGACTGCAGAAATTGGACTTGTTCTCCTCAGAGAAGAGGAGCTTAAGAGGGTATATGACTTCAATTTACAAACTATCAATAGGGACTGCAGTATTGGGAATAAACTATTTAAGCTAAGGACCCAAAGAGGACACATGGCCATAACATGCAGTTAGACAATAAGTGGTTTAATCCTAAACTTTGTAAGGGTTTTTTACTGTGAGAGCAGTAGAAATGTGGACCTCCGTTCCACAGTTATGGATATCAGTTGAGAGCATTGATAATTAAAAAAACCCAAAACATTTGGATGAGTTTCTCAGTTCACAAAATACACAGGGGTATGAACAACATGTACACGTACACACACACACACACACACACACACACACACACACACACACATACATATATAGGTTGAACCAGATGGACCTTTGTCATTTTTTCAATCTACAAATGATGTAACTATGAATCTATGTGGTTTTTTAAGGGAACAAGATGACACAATTGCCTCCTCAAATATAGTGTTTTTGTCATTGTCTTATGTGAGTACATATTGCCACATAAAGTATGTGACAGCCTGTCATGGTTTGTACAAGTTTCCAGAACATGAGAGTACACAAGGGAATTTACTAGATATCTGATTTAAAAAATGTTTCCTTTTCTTAGAACAGTTAACATTTTTTTCGATACAATACAAATATTTTTTCTTAAACTTTAGCACAGTGAAGCTTCTCTGTGCTGTTAGGCTTGGGCAATATGCCGTTACGTGTGCGTTAGTGTGCTTGTTATCGCAATGTGCAAAAATGCAACTTGTTGCATATTAGGGTGTTACGGTGCCAATCATTCTTAATGACAACCCAATGCACCTTGCCAATGCATGTGCATGTTAGCGCACCACAATGCATAGTATTCCCCTTGAACACTACCGGGTTCAAAAACAAAGCCAACCTGTGAAAGAAGATGCTATATACTTTTATCTGATAACCCAAGTCTTCATTTTCATAGGCTTATCTACTTTTCTGTAACAGCAGCTGTGTTGTGTGTGTAAATATGACTGTAAATATGACTGGGCAGTCTAATAGGCATTAGAGTTAGAACTACACTATACATTACACTATACCCATTAATCAGAACTTCTAAGAAAGGCATTTACAAGAAAAAAACAGTCATTAATCATAATATGTGGAAGGATAAGACTAGAAAGAGATAAAAATGTGTGAGACTTCAATTAAGAGGCAATATAGGAACTGATAGGATACAGTCTTAACACTATACCTGTGTGACTATTTCTCATAACTGTTTTGCGCATAACATATTTTAAGTAAACCTATTCAACATTGAATTTGTTCCAGACAGTGCTTTTTGGTGTTTGATGATTTCTTAATTGGAGGTAACTCAATCCAAATAAATGTTTTCCTTTTCTTTTATCATATTTTTTTATAACTATCAATAGCTAGAAGGACTCTGCTCTAAATATAAACCATAAGTGTGAATTATTAGATCATGGACATTATCTTGAAAGAACTTTGTAGGTAGCTGTTGCTGAGCTCTGTTTTTCTTCAATGTTCTTGCCGTTTATTGGGTTTTCTTTGCAAAATTAATTTTCACGGAAACCAGAAATACAATAAAATGTGAAAAAGTGCTATTTACACCTGTTTTTTTTTCTTTTGCCCTTGACCATATGAGCAAACATTTAAAATACTTGACTTTTCTGGTCCTTTACCTGCAATTTTTTTAAGTTGGTGACAAGGTCCATTTTTTTACTTGCTCCTGAGTCTGTAGTCTGTGTACACTTGCTTTAAGGTATACACAAGCAGGTAAACGGCTAAACAAATAGGTATCAAGAGGTCACTAGTAAGCTGTGTTATACTGGATGTGAGATTTGAGGATTGCTAGTGACCTCATGTCTTGTCACTGGTATACACTAAAATGCTAAATATATTTTAGTCTGTCCATGTGATAAAGTAATAATGTAATGTATAGATAAGATGTAGAGAAAGACATAGTGCACTGTTTATAACAGAACTATGTGTGGGTAATGGGCAGAAACTCATAATTTTCAGACATCATAGTGTACATATCTTATGAAAGTCTGCCTCAGACTGAAAGAACAAAATGTGAAGCATGTTTGTCTGATATAGATGCTTACATTTCATCTACTGTATATTACCAGTGTTGGGACTTTACAGTAGCCACAGTTTTCTGTTAAACAAGTGGCAGCTGGAGGCGATAGAAAAATCCACCTAACAGAGGAGAACCCTAATTCTGTTGCTAAGGTAAGAAAGACATATCCAGACCTAAATCATTATGTGCTGGCTTATCATAAATTTTGCAAGTTTATCCATGAAAGATGTATATTGTAAAGCGCTGCGCAAACTGTTGGTGCTATATAAATCCTGTATAAATAATAATAATATTTGTCTCACTAATTGGTTTGACAGAGACTTGGGGGTTGATTTACTAAAGGCAAAAGGGCTCTTTACTTTGCAAGGGAACGTTCCCTTTAGCTTAGTTAATGAGGTGAAGTACTGCTGACTTTCATCATCTAGTACCTTCACTATTAGCAGAAAATGTATCTTATTTGTGTATCACTCAGCTGTAGATGATCAAATCATCTCTGAATTGGTGCTGACACTGTCCTTCCTTCTGGAGGGTGGCTACTTTTGTTCCCCATGGTCCCTGTTTGTGTTGTAAAGTAGCCTCTCCTTTGAGGGACTACAATCTCAATACAAATTAGTAAACTAAACATGAGATTGTAGTTCACCATGGGAGTGAGCTTGGAATGGTGGCAACAACACACACAGGGACCATGGGGAACAAAAGTAGCCACCCTCCAGAAGGAAGGACAGTGTCAGCACCCATTCAGGGATGATTTGAGGATCTACAACTGAGTGATACACAAATAAGATACATTTTCTTAAGAGTTGAGGTACTTGATTGCATTTTAACTGAGTTTAGCATCACTTTAAGGTTACTTAGGAGGTGGAAGATGGTTTGTTATTAGTATCAGTTCAGTTTATACAGCTGACAGGACAGTAACTGTCAGATCTCAAGATACCTATCACCTGTTACTGAACTCCAAATGTCATTCTTATACAAACTTAGCAAAGCTAGATAAGGGAATTAATACAAGTCTTTTGTGGGTTAGGCTGTAAATTTGCAAGAATTTAAGGATAATGATTCTGTTTATTGCATTAATGAAAATATTACTGGTTCTCTTTAAAATTTGCATGTCTAAAAGTTACGCATCACTCTTCCAGCCCAAAAAAAGTTTAACAGCAATAAATGTAAGTAGTCTTGCCAGTAAAAAAGTAAAGATGCTTAAATGCAGTTACTATGCTCTAAATGTGATATATTACTCTGCAAATCAGTTTATTTTATGGTTACAGCATTTGAGGGGTTAATGTGCTTGGCCCACTACTTTTTGCAGAGGTATTTGTAAGACAGTAAAGTATAGAATTTTTGCATTTTGAAAGAATAACCACTTCTCTTTTTATTTTTTAATATATGCAATACAGTCTGAAAGTGTGTTGAGTTGTCAGATTTTGCAGATTTTAGTGAGTGAAAGAGTGAAGGACAATGAGCGTCAATAAGAATTCCTACTTTCAGATCAATGTATGTGGACTATAAAGTTTTAATTAGAACCAGTATATCCTAACCATGGTACAAAATAAATGTTTTTCCTGCATTCACCTAACTTTTGGAACACATTTTTGAGTGAAATTTTTTTCTCAAAACTTGTATTAAAGAGCCCTCTGCAAAATGTAATTAGCTGTCAGCAATCATCTACACTTGTTCTAATTTGATAGCAGGAAACATTTGTTGGGTGGTATGAATTACTAATTATCATTACTTATTGCAAGCGCTTGTTAAAATATTATAATTGTCTGATTCAGTATTAACTTCTTTTTGCATGGATCTTTAGGAATGGGGTTAGGTCACTGTAAAGGCATGATACCATATGGCTGTAAAAGTGCCCCCCTTCTTTGAAGAACTCAGCATACATATCTTTTGAGATTGGGATAATTTTGAGAACATAACCTAAAAATATATAACTTAGGTAGGAAAGCAGTGTGGACTTATATGAGAGCTATATATGAGAGCTGTTTTACCTGCTAAAAAGATTTCTATGTCTGGTCATCCAGCTGTGAGATTTACACATCAGGACAGACCTGTTGTTTTTCTGCTTCTGTTAAGTAAAACTTATAGGTCTTGTCTCTTTCCCAGCATGTGACTGGACATCGAAAGTAGAAGCAGCAGACTTATGAGCTCATCTCTCGGTCTCTCCGCTCTCCACTCCTATCAGTATGTTGCTTGTTAGCACATACCATCTGCAGTACAACTGAGTGGCTTCTTTTGCTGCTTCTCCCTATCCCAGTCTGAGTTGTGCTTAACATGAGCTTCAAGAGGCCGATACCAAGTCAAATTCAGGTACTTACACTGCTTGCATTTAAATAATACATTTAATGATGTATTAAGAAATACAGAGCACTGCATTATTTTGTGTCTTTTATATCTTCTTAGAGTTCAGCTTTAATGCTGTCAGTCAACAGATGATAGACACTTCCAGTTCCAAAACAATGCTCATTTCTTCAGCATTTAGGGTCAAATACCTCACTGATGATTGCTGCTCCTTGTGCGACTTCTATAACATTTGATGTTGATGGATAAAAGTGCGTGGCTTAAAGGTTATAGATGACACTAACATGTTTTCTTGGAGTGCAGTTCATCATATACTTCTTACAGCTTTATTTTTTTAGGACAAATATATTACAATTGATAATGTTAGTTCTTCTGTTTTGTTTGATAGCAGCTTGGTACAATCTGAAATTCCACTATAAAGCTGAAAAGAATGCTAAGCGAGTGAACTAGCAGATGGAGAAACAGGGAAATCTTTGTGTGACAACTGTCAGACACAGCCTAGCGATCTGCCAAGTTAAAATACATTTTCTTGATGTCTGAATCAGACGCAATAGCAAGTCATTGGCAGACATGAAAAAGACATCTCCTACTATCTATCCTGTCATTTACTTAGAAATTATTATAATGAATACGTAGGGATCGCCTTTTTCTTCTCAGCCATTTGCTGATTATCCTTGTCTACTGATAGTATTAGAAAGATATTTAGTAGATTTATTACAGTGACCATTTTGTTTTCATTGCCACACTACCTTTGCTGTCAAAAGATTTACTGCGTTAAGAAATACAAGACTAGAAAGAACACTATCAAATCTAAATACCAGTTATAGTAGTATATCAATTAAAACTATAATTGTATCTTAATTAAAATGTTTTGTTTTGGATAGGGAGTTAGATCCTTTTCACACCTGAGTGATTGAAACACAATTTTAAGCTTCACCAGAAGTGTTTCAATGCTAAACACTAAAATTGTCATTATATTCATTAGTGACTATTCACATCTGAGTGTACTGTATGTCTTTTAAACCTTGAACCTCGTTGCTGAAAGAAGTACATGAGCTTTTTTTAGCCCCAATAGACTCCAGTGGAAGTGCTGGATAAACATGGGGGTTTTTATGCATGTCCTTGCCTAGTTACTAGCTTTCCATTGGCTAAAATAAAAAACATAAAAAACTCAAGCCTAAGTTGCTTATGCGCAAAAAAAGCCTAAATACCTGTACAAAATCTCAAAAGAAAGCGCCTGAAAAACAACCAATGATGCTCAGGTCAGTGGGGCCTCATTGCGTCAGATTTTTATTGCCATCTGTGCCGGTTGGGGAAACTTCTCACTTCCTGCCGGTGATAACATTATCACATGGACAGGAGGTGAGGCAAATCTCAGCCGGTGACACAGACAGGAAAAAACACACATTTTAATAGTTTAGGAGGAGGTTGGACCCACTATCAGTTTTGCAGTTTTGTCCTAATTTCCTTTCTGGTGAAAACGTTGTTACTTGGACAGAAAGTGAGGGAAAATCTTTCTTACAAGCCCTCAGATGGTGATATAAAAACCAGATATGGATTCTAGCCATAATTCGGTGCAAATGCCAGCTGCCCAACATACAGCTCTGGGACCAAGGTAAATGGAGTGGTGTTTATATTGACAAACAATGGATGGTGCCACTGGCGGAACTACCAGGGTCGCAGCGGTCGCAATTGCGACCGGGCCCTGGCGTTCGGCCACTTGGGGGGGGGCCCAGCGAGGAAGAAGAGGGTCTGAGCAGGCTGCAGGTAAGGTAGTGTGCAGACAGTGTTCGTTCTCCCCCCTCCCTTTCCTCTCCCCCCCCTCCGTTTCCCCCCCCCCCCCTCTCCTCTGTCTCCCTGCTTGTATTGTCATCTAAATCAAACTATTGCTCAAAATGGTTTCTTGCACCAGGGCCCTGGGGTTTCTAGTTACGCCTCTGGATGGTGCAATGTATGATCTCAGGATAATAGAAGATAAGTCACCAACACTCAGTCATTCATTAAGCAAGCATTATCTTATTTATTATCAATACGTCACATAGGTCATAATGTCAACGTCCTGGGGCTGTGCAGGGTCTTTTCCTTAAGGTCAATGTGTCAATACATTGGCATTATGACCTATGTGATGTATTGATAATAAACAAGATTATGTTTGCATCTTTAATGACTGAATGCTGATTACTGATTACACACAATAGGTTGGACTTGATGGACTTATGTCTTTATTCAACCTCAAATACTATGTAACTATGTAACTTATCTTCTATTATCCAGGGAATCTTAGGCATTCCACAGTCTGCATATACTAATACAAAAGCATATAATACTGAATAAGTCACTAGAAAATAGGTCAAATAAAAAAGAGTGAAATGGAAAAAGGCAAGATGACAATCAAACATTTCTAAACATTTGTAATTTAGCAATTGTTTTTAATTTCTTACAGAATCATTATTGCATTTGGAAATATTCACAGTAAGGGAACAAATGGCAGTAAAACCCTTCCGATCTTCTGAGTTAATGCATTGTGAATTTTAATTGAGTATGAGGGATTGACTGCCTCAAGCATGTCGTTAAGTGCATGTGATTGCTAAAATAACATAGATTGTGCTCACTGACATTTTTTTCTGTCTCTAAGTTTTTAAATTGCATATATCAACTGTATATTAAAGGAAACCTGTTGTGAGGAGATATGGGGGCTTTCATTGCTGACCTTCTGGATATAATAGGTCCCTGGATGTCATGCTGGTCCAGTATCTTTATTACCTTCTGAGTTACAGACCTGGACTCTGCTGATTGCATGCTTGTTCCAGGCCTGTGTCTCAAAATATTAGAAGCTTGAACAGTCAGCAAGCATTTTCAGAAGAAGGTCAGCAGTAGCAGCCTTTGTATCACTCTCAGTACAGCAAAAGCAGATAGTTTGTTAGTGTTTAAAGTGTCCCTGTCACTATGGGGTCCAAAATGACGTAACGTTAAACTGTAAAGGGTGATGCTGTATAATTATTATCCCATAGCTCTAGTTTTAGAAACTGGAGCAGATCTCTGGCCACTTCTGGTATCTGACTGAACGTAGGATCTACAGCACATGGCAAGGGACTGAGTATTCAACACATCCGGTTGTGCCAGATACTGGCTCCAGCAGCGTCTGGAGTACCGCTACATGGTGGAGATTTAAGTATACATCATCTCATTTTACAGGCTGGCTTTACCTTATTTGGGACCCCATAGTAGCAGGGTTACTTTAAAGCATATAAATATTTAATGTATGAATGCATGCTTTGACAGATTCAGACATCTATTTGGGAATTGATATACGTGTTAAAAAAAGTGATTATACCATTAAGAGTTTAAACTGGCAATTCAGATTTATCTAATTACCATCACATTTAATAACCATCACATCTGTGGACAGAGAAATGTTCACAGTTGCATTACAGAGATCTTATAGTGCTGTCTGTGGATAAAAAAACATGATCTGAATCTTTTTTTTCCAGTTAATTCAATTCCTGTCATTGGGAGTTAGCATTGCAATGCCCTATCATCCTCAAACAGATATATACCCTTGGAGCAAGATAGCTATATTGAGTGTCTGCAGACAACATCACACAGAATAGCACTGGGGAGCTTGAATAGCAGTGACATGAGACATGAGCTTGATATTCTTCTTTAATATATTTTCCTCACTGCCAGTGATGCACACAGATCGTTGTTGTACTGTAAATCTTTATAGGGATAAGAAATCGTATGAGAGAGCTTCTTACTTGCTGTTGTCCATTCAGATGAACACATAACAACGGAATTCATCTTTTATACTACATACAGGGAGCTAATTTATATTTCCTGAAAATTGCAAATTAATATTTTTAGCTTTATTTAAATATTTTTAATGGTTCATATGAGAATGGAAACAAATGAAACTCCACTAAGA
The DNA here is from genome assembly GCF_000935625.1 of Nanorana parkeri. Classification (NCBI taxonomy): domain Eukaryota; kingdom Metazoa; phylum Chordata; class Amphibia; order Anura; family Dicroglossidae; genus Nanorana; species Nanorana parkeri. The sequence continues at coordinate 222,079 of NW_017306576.1, forward strand.
AAACTGCCGTGTTCTCCATGTATCATTAAAGTTAAAGTTCATGATATCCCAAGGGTAGATTATATTAAGATTCCTCATGATAAATGACTTGCCATGTTTTGGATTAGTAGGCAGTTTGTTTGTGTACTTGTTATTATCATCCTTTGTTTAAAGCTAAATTACAAGCAGATATTGAATAAAATAACAATTAGTGCAGTTATGTATTCACTAAAAAAATCATTGCATGTATTTTCAAAGGCAACTAATGTAAACTACAGAATTTGACTTAGAATCAGCCTACTGAAGTCCCCTGTACATCAGAACTAAGACTTCAAGGGGGAGGAGCAGCGAGGAGTCAATGAAGCTCTTTTGAAGTTCATATGTGCTGGAAAGTAACATACTAACAAGAGGAGTGACCAGAGGGATGAAACCATCATATTGCTTTTCCTTCACTATCTACTGACAGGCTAGGGCAGGGGGAGTTTGACCTAGCTATATTACTTAAAGCTGAACTCTGGGAAAACAAAATTCATGGACATTTGATTTTAGTTCAATTCATCCCGGACACTACTGTAAACACCAAACATCTGGTGCTGAAAATGACAAGTTTGACTTTTATACAGTGAATGCCATGGGTCGATCACTTTCCACTACCCTCTCCCCTTATCCTTTCACAAAACACCTTGTATTCTTTTCATAGAATACAAGGTGTTTTGTGAATGGATAAGGGGAGGGGAAGGGTGGATAAACATCAGGATCTCTCCTCAACCATTTACAGATCATATTGTATTCTGTTAAAAAAATAGAAGATGTTTTGTGTGTTAGACACTTTTTAATAAATTCTCCCCATGTGTCCTGTAAGGTTTAAAACAGAACAATATGTTTTTTTCAGCCCCCTCTCTGGGGCTCATATGAACGCAGAACTGTGGAGTTGAGACTGAGGAAATGCTTCCTCTTGCCTGCAGCAGATTATTCTTCTGAGATCCACCTCTCAGTCTAGGCACAGTCAGTTGACTGAACATCAAAACACTAATTGCTAATTGCAGTTGATTGATTGCAGTCATTGTTGGCCCAACAATTTTCAGACCGGCTTCTTCAGCAAAAAATTATTGAAAAATAGACTTTTGTCAAACAGAGTAGTGCCAACTAGGCCACCACAATGCTTTTCAGCAAGACCAGTGTATGGCCAGCTTAATGATGTCACAGCAGATATTGCTTGTTCTTGGCCCATCCAAAAAACACATGAAAAACAAATTTGTCACAGTTCCCTGTGCATTGATCCAGTGTTGGGTTTTGCCTCCTGTCTGAGGTACTCGGCTTCCTGCCTATCCACTCTGAACCGCTGCGTTAAATGGCCAGTGCACTTGTTGCTTGGTGTCGAGCAACGTGTCTATGCACTTCGGCTGGAGCACTTTGTGTTGCTTGGATCCCTGCTTTGTGCCCTTATGATCCCTGCAAGCTGCTACTTACCAGTGCTGCTGTTCCCTGTGTCTCGATCGGATGCCTCCACGCTCCTAGTGAGATCCTGCACTTCCAGCAAGTGGACTGCTATCACTATCTCCAGGAAGCTCTTTGCACCTGTGCTTTACCAGTGAGTCTGTATCCAGCTTCTGTGTGGCTGCTTGTTTCTTTCAGCCTGCTTTTACAGAGTATCCCGGCCAGCTGTGCTGTTACTGACTCTCTGTTGAATACCAGTGTTCCTATCACCTTTATGTATGGACTAATGCCTCTGATTTCCTCTGTATCCTGTACTCCTGATCAGCAGTGTGTAAATAGAGTTCACCCCTGCCTGCCTTTGTATCCTGAACCTTGGTGCATCAACTGTCTCACTTCTTATCTCTGCAGTATCCTGTCATCTGTGCCTGCACAGGTGTTTTAGAGGGCTGTAACCTGGGAGTTTTCCTGTAGCGTATCATCCCCACCTTCTGGGGCTCTGGTGAAGACCCGGCACTCCTTTATCCTTGCACGTCTAACCTCCAATAACGTACATTCAATTCGGGCCCTGGGTTCCCCGTCACCTGCATCCAAGGCATCATTTCAGCTCAGCCTGTCCTGACCCGCTCCGTAAACCCTGAAACCTACGTTCCTTAGTACCCCAGGTCCCCAAACCATGAACAAATTACAACGCATCAAAAAGATGCATCAATGTGCTATAAATTGCGTTAAGAAGATGAAGAAGTGTGAACAGAGGCATAAGGTCCTGAGTTATAGATTTTCTAAGGTCAACCTGCTGACTTTAATTTGTCGTTTCAGCTTTTTTACAGGCTCAAGTCTTGACTCTCCTGTAGCAATAGAAATGAGAAACCTGCATGTCTCACTACAATACAACTGAACACCATAGTCTTCACGGTAGAATTAAATGTTACACATAAATATCTAAATGCTATTTTCAAAGTAGCTGCTTCTGTTCGCCTTTTAAATACAGTTAGATCTATCAGCTTTCTCAGCATCTTTGTAGTCTTGCATAATTTAAATTGTATTCCACCTGTAGAAATTTTCTCCAGGCATTTCGGTGGTGACTTTACCACCTCCTCACTGTGAGCAAACTATTTTCTGGCTCTGTACAGCTAGAAGCTACCATGTTGTTTTTTGTAACATGAAACAAATATACACTCACAGTAGACAAGTTGTATTGTCTTTCGTTACAGTGAACTTAAGTCAAGGACCAGATGGATTCCATTATATTGTGTGGCAAGGTGTCTGGTGTTTTTCCTTTATAGAAAACCGTGACTTTTATGAGGTTATGCAAGAAATCAAACTTTTGGGCTTAGCTGAGGATCACTGCTTGCTCGAGCCAAAACCTGATTTATTCTCCAGCAATAAAGCATTTAGGAAGGGAATTTAAGAAGAGTACAAGACAAACTGTTTATGAAGCACATTTTAATGTTTACTAAGATTAATGTAATGCCAATGTTCACAGCTAAGAGACTTCTGTTCAGATGACCAAGAATGCTGAAAACATTGTCCACCTAATTTGGCAGTCAGGATTTTGTCTGGATCTGAACACAAATTGATACGGATCTTAATCCTTTCATCCTTATCTCAGGCTGCTGGTGACTTAGATATGATGTGTGCAAAGACATTTGTATTTGGCTATTTCTGTACAACTTTATTTCTTCTCATGATTAACAAATCATTTTTATTTCAAGGTAAACGTTTTAAAAATGTGATTGAAAGTGACAGAAGGATTTAAAAGCAGGCATTAGCAGTTACCTGCATGTTTCTATAGATATCTATTGAAACACTTCAGGAACCCCGCTAATCCTATTATGTCAATGTTATATTCTAAATGTTATATTCAGTAAAGAAAGCAATTTCTAGCCTGCCCCCTTCTGTGTGTGCATCAGTTAGTGAAGATTCCCATCACACACTCTGAAGGTCAATAGTGATGTACAGTAAACATGCATCTTTCATAGTAACATACTGTAGTAACATAGTAGGTGAGGTTGAATCAAGACACAGGTCCATTTAGTTCAACCTATGTATGTGTTTGTGCATACTTGGCTCTCGAGTAGTTCCCATATGCTTGTATATTTAGTGAGCTAAGAAACTCATCTACAAGTTTCTTGAATTTATCATTGCTATCAGTGGATACTACCGACTGTGGAAGGGAATTCCACACTTTTACTACTTTTTTACTATTACTTGTTTTTCATGGAAATTTGTTGTTTTATATTGTAGGCCTGTAATTCTTAGTAAATCTTAGGAATAACTCACCTAAATCTGTCCAAACAAGAGTCCAGTAGACATCCCAGGTAAGATAAAGTTTGAAACACGAAATTATAGTCAAAATGTTTTTAAGCTATTTTATATGCAGATGAAATTACTTACAAATGGATACTGGTTCTTGATGTTTAAAAGTTTCCTGCTGAATCAGCTGGTCCCCTGAGCACTGGTCATGCTATCCTTTTTTAGGGTGGCTCCTTTCCCTTGTAGGGTCCTTTTGGAGCCACCCTTGTGTGTACTAGAAAGCTGTGTTTATCGCTACAAACACACAGGTATGTCAGAGCACAATATTCCCCTGCTCTCTTCTCTCTTCTCTTCCATACTCTAAGCTAGTAAATGGGCAACTGATGGAGACCTCTGTATTCCTTGTGATCTTGTACTGGACAGGAAGTTCAGGGAAGTGGAGCTGAGAGACTTGGAAGCTGTTCATAAACATGATGACTGTAAGTGTTTGGGAGACAAATTCAAGAAATAATTGACTATATACTGGATTTATTATTTTACAAAGTTTGATAATTTAATACTACTTTAATGATTGAGAAAGCAGGATCTGTAGTTGGGCTGGGGAATAAAGTGATAGGTTAGGTGGGTTAAGGGGTTGGAAAGTCAGTCAATATAGCTCTTGAACGGCGTGCTTACCTTCAAAACATGTTCAGCAAGAATAAAGTCCCACTCAGTCATGGTTTGGTCTTTTATTGAGACTGGAGATTTTAGCTGCCCGGGGTTTAGATAGTCACAAGCTATCACAATTAGGTAGCAGTGGAGACAAGTTCTAATCCCAGAAAGAAAAACATATCTGTTATGTTGTGTTTGTCTGAATTACTGTTACATAGTATTGCTACTGTCACAGCTATTTAAACGTTAGTACAAAGTTGATTGGTAAAGTTGGCACAATTGAAATTATCGTCAGCTATTGGAATTCGGCAGCTGGAAGGTTAAGTAAGCTCCTGAGTTTAGCAGTTGTGACTGGGGGCTGAAATAACAACATGTTTTTAGATTGATTTCAAGATAAAGTTGGAAATATGCAGCTCAGCACTGGTTTTATTTATTTTATATTTATTGCAGAATGTTTCTTTGTTATTATGCAAATTTAGAATGGTAATTTATTGTTATTAAAAAAAAATAAGTTCTGGATGCACTGCACACAATACATTGGGGTGAATTTATCAAAACTGGAGCAGACACAATCTGGAGCAGATGTCCTTGGCAACCAATCAGCATCTCTCTTCAGTTTGCTCAGGTAAGATTTGAAAATGAAACAGAGAAGCTGATTGGTTGCAGTGCAAATCTGCTCCAGATTTTGTCTGCTCCAGTTTTGATAACCCCCCCCCCCCCCAAATTGTGTATACAAATACATTAAAGTATCAAATAAAAAATAGGTATATAAGAAGTCAATGTTATTGGGAGAAAGTGAATCATGCACCAGTCAAGAAATCTGCACAGTACTTTTAAGAGAAAATAAAGGCGTGGACTTAAAAGAGCTATTAAAAATCTAAATGGCTCATATGTTTTGCGGATGCCATCATATTAGTTTTCCTTTCATTTGCACTGATTATGATTGAGATATGTGAAAGGGAAACATGCAAACCATACCAATGTAGCTAATGACAGATTTATCACTCAGCACTTAGAGAATACACCTGCTAATTCTTAACATTCAATTATGACTTGCAGATCCTCGCAAACCCGAGTTGTAAGATGTTATTAGATAAACCTGCAGGTGTCAGTTTGTGATTTCAGCTGCCTGACAGCCTCAAAACCTTGACTGTGCTGTTGAAGAGGGACTTGGAAATGCACTTTCTGATACAGTAAAAAGAATAATCTCTAAATAGTTATAAGAGCTGCAATGCAGTCCTTCACCAGTAAAGTAAATAATTAATCTGCTTGGCGTATACCGGGGGGCGGGGGTGGTGGTTGTCATACTCATCAGCCCCATCCAGGGGGCTTATATTCACTTGAACTTTTATAAATGAACCACTAGGTGTACTGAACAATTATTCGCCTTACTCATTCTACTACAGGCACTAGTACTTTTGTCACTTTACCTGGGTGGGGGTCTTGCCTTTCACTCACCAGATCAGCAAATGTAGTCACTACAGCCAGGCAAAGTCAGTACAAAACTAACTTTCTCTATATTCCTGGTTCCATTTTTCAAACAGTATGACATATCAGCCAACTTCCAACTTATTATGTCAGCTTTTGCCAAGACAGATCATCAGTTTGGCAAGCCACTGTGCAATTACAGTTTATGTAAATCATGCTTAGGGGGCTCAGGAGCACTTTAAAATGTTAGTTAAGGTATGTTAGCACCTGACAGATGATAATAACGCACAGTTCACAGTCAGAGAGAGACATCTGCCTAATGGACCTTTGATTTATCCCGTGTATGTGTACAATGTGTTAGATGCTTTTTAGCTGAGCCTTGCTTAAATGTTACTGCTGTAACAATTAACAGGTCACTTAGCATTTTTGTTTCAATACAGACGGAAATGTGGTTACATTCAGGACACTCTATGTTTCCTCTATACTGTAAGTGTGGTTTGGATTTGGACCAATTTTCCTTAGAACAGCATGTATTTTACAGAATGGATCTCTTCATGGAGACCATCCATTGAGTTGGCTGCTCGTTTTTTATGTAATTGTTTTCATTAATCTCCCGCAGCTCATTGGATTAATCTCATGACTACAGCAGTATCCCAGTACCGTATATACTCGAGTATAAGCCGAGATTTTCAGCCCATTTTTTTTGCTGAAAGGTCCCCCCCCTCGGCTTATACTTGAGTCAGCGTGATCAGGTTTCTTCTTACTTACCTCGCCGAGCGTCGCGTCACTGCTGCTCCGGTGGGCGGCGCTCCGAGCGGGGTCATCTGGCAGTGTCCGGGTCCTAATTTAGGTGGCCGGAGACTGCCAGATGACCCCGCTCAGAGCGCCGCCCACCGGAGCAGCAGTGACGCGACAATACAGTGCAGACAATACATTTACAATTATACTAACATGAATGTATTAAATGATCTGTATGTAGCCCTGTACTATGGATCATTTAACCCATTCATGTTAGCAGAGGATCATTGTAAATGTATTGTTGCAGGCACTCTATATGTACATGTACTATATACTACATATAGAATGCACTGAACAATAGATTTACAATTATCCTCTGCTAATATGAATGGGTTAAATGATCCGTAGTACATAATATGTAGCCCTGTACCCCCTTTTCCACTTACAGAGCTAGGTTATTGTTTTTCTTTTAAATAAATATTCATGTAATTTTATTGGTATCTATCTACCATTAGCTGCCTCATTTCCCTCGGCTTATATTCGGGTCAATACCTTTTCCCAGTTTTTTGTGGTAAAATTAGGTACCTCGGCTTATATTCGGGACGGCTTATACTCGAGTATATACGGTAATATGTTCCAACAAATGCCACCATTGTGGAATAGTTTTCCAGGGATACTGGGTGCTAAGTACGTGTATAAGCTTTTGTTCTTTACTATAGTCTGGATAAATCTAATATCCAAATGTATCTATAATCCTTATTATAATATATATATAATATGTGCAAGGTTAAGATATTTCAAACAATTCTAAAATACTATTTTAGTGCTCAAATGCACCTACATTTGACCTGCTTTGCCTAAAGTTTAAATGAACTACAATAGGACATGCTGCAGCCAAAAAAAGCAGCACAATGCAAAGCAGGTAAAATGCAGCCTCTGAACTACCATGTGTAGTACTCAAAATCAACGGGACTTTACTGACCTGCATTTGATGTGCATTCCAAATGCTCATCAAATGCAGTAAATAATGCCCATCAACATTAGCCTTTAACCCTTTCGCTGCCAAGCCCTCCGGAACATTTTTCAAATCAGCTGGCCAAGCCATTTTTGAATTTTCTGCAATTTTTTCCTATTGGTTTGATTTTCAACTGCTGCGTTGCTAGCGTTTGTAAAAGACCCCCCAAACCATATATTTTCTGAAAGCGCAGGCCCGGTAGAATAAAAAGATGGTGATACTAAATTTGTAGGCCCTGCGATAATTGCGCAAATGTTTCTCAAATTAATATTAAACCGATAAAAATACACAATTCAATTGTTAAAACACACCAAAATCAGTATCCGTGCACAAAAAAAATAATTTTCTGACTAAATCTAAAAGATAAAACTGTATTGAGTTAATAAATAACAAATATTAGCAAATTTGTAATTGCGCCTTTTTGCGAAAAGGTAAAAAAATGAAACCGTATATGCGGGAATTGAAGTACTGGAGGATATGACAGTGAGAATGTTCAGGAGAGATGTGCTGAAGAGTATAGTGGTGGCTAGTGATGAGCCGAACACCCCCGTGTTCGGTTCTAACTCGAACTTTCGAACATGGAAAAAGTTCTAACTCGAACTATGAATCACAGCTTGGTGCTTGCAGTTTGGAATCAGAGATTGCTTGTTTGAAAGGTATTTTCATGCTTGTTAAGCATATGTGACTAGCTTGATCTCCATAGCCTGGCTTCAGGTTTACTTTAAACGTTCCAAAAAATAAGCAAAACTGATCATTCTTGGTGGTTGTGAACAGAGTCACTTGCTAGCTCAATAATAATATAAAATTAATTAAATATCCAACAGGGAGAGCAGTTCCTTGCATAGCTGGCAAGGTATAAGTGAAGACCTGTTAATTCCAGCTGTCACTCAGTTTCTCAGTTCCTGAGTGACATAGGAAAGTGTTAGATGGGTTTCTCTCCAGTATCTAAAACAGTTTTAGTTTACTGACAGCCCTTTTATTCGTGATAAGCACCGCAGCCCATATTCAGTATGATAGGGGCCTAGCCTATACTATCATTAGTGAAAATAATGCTTGATTCATCAAAAAGAATAAAAAGTTTTAAGTGTACCTACCACTAGAGGGAGATGTAATACATTTTTATGTCATTAATTTTTCGTCACTTCAGATTTTAGCACATGACTATGTGGAAAAGCTTTTTTTGGATGTTAAAATCTCTTTGCTTTTCCACTTTCCAGAAGCAGGGTTAAAGTTATCACACCGGGTTATCACACAGTCTTTTTTATCTTTACAGGATTTCTGGGGCTTGTAAATAATAATTTATTATTATTATTTTTTTTACAAGTTTAAGAAGTAAAACAAACCAAAACAATATACAGGGAAAACAAACCAGGATTTCTACATACTTAATACAAATACACTTTTCAAATTTCTTACAAAAATAACATTTAAAAAAAATCTTTATTGTCTCTGTTACTTCTCACTCCCCAGCTTTTGATTGTAGGGGTGCAGCAACCTCAGGGGTAGTATCTGCACATGGTTCCCTTCTTATATCATGGACTGCAATACCTTATTAGGTATCATACCTAATATGGGGAATTGCATAATGTTACATAATTCATCATATTAATTGTTATATTTAATGTGGCATTGCAGCTATTTATATAATTATGGATCCCTGTGGAGGAATTTTTCCAGAGTTCCTTTTGCCTTTAAAATCTTGAGTGGTATCTTCTCTCAGTTCACATTCAGTGGCTGAAAATGAATAGCTCTGTGCTTCTGCTTGGATATTCTGTGTGGCATCCAAAGCCTAGTAGGGGATAAAACAAGAATTAATGAATGTGCAGTTTCTGACGCAAACACAGAGACTGCGATTTCTGACATCTCTTGCTTCAGTAGTTTGAAGCACTGACTCAGAACAAGCCTGCTGAAAAGAACTTCTGACTTGACTCTGACTTTCCGGAATTTCATACTTGTTTTGGAGTAGTCAAGCTAGGAAACATTGAAGCCATAGAGAGTCAACATAGCTACCGACAGCTAGCATTTTCAGAAGGTCAGTAATGTCAGCTCCCAGTTTTCTTTTGAAAAACCGATTAACACCTGAGCTGACTAATCTGCTAAGGAGAATTCACGAGGAAGACTCAAAATAATGACCATATTTATGGTCAGAGGGCTGTGTTTTAATTTAACTAACTATGGACATCTTGTAAAAGATAGCAAGTCAACCACATCCTTAGTGTTTTTGAAATGCTTAAAAGAAAATTGATAGGATAAAATTACCTTGAACTTTAAAGTAAAAAAAAATCAAAGCTCTTCACCCTGAAAAATACTCCTAGCATGTTATGTTGTTCCTTCATTAGCATCTCATTGTAGCAGCATGTAAGCCTCAGTACCTTTGGCATCGTTAAATAATGTATTACAAACATTCCATCTGTAAATGCTTTTTTAATGAGCTTGTGAAGAGTTTAATGGGAGCAGATTGCTTTTCATAACATTACAAAGGGACTAATTGTGACAGTGTTGAGCTGAGATATATAAAAGTTTGGTTAGTTAAGAAGTCTTTAGCTAACAGATTGCCGATAAATGATTTGATAGTTGGGAAGGTGATAAAACGTTAATTAGGATAAAATATACTCAAACCAGGTGAGTTAATAGATGCACTGGTGTCATTTGTACTAAGTATTGTAAACCAGAATAACCATAGCTTCTGATTCATAGCAGCATACATCTAACTAGAAACATAAAAGTGACTGAAATTTAACAGTCTGCTGATTTTTCCACGGCCTACATTCAATAAATGCCTATTGTAATCTTTTTGTTTTGTCAATCAGATTGAGTTACCATTTTGATAGCTTACTGAGCTGAGCTGAAATTATCTGGAAGGATTTTATATTTTAATACAACACTAGGGATCACATATCTCTGGACTGAAAGCCAGAGTTGCTTTCTATTTGACTTTCCTGAGCAGAACATACCTAGGCAGTCTTGATTAGATTAGATTAGATTGGATTAGATTACATCAGGATGGTTAAAGCATCTGGAATTTGCAGTGTGTTAGGTACGTAATAATAGCTTTGATAGTGCCTTAAATCCTGTTAGATTGTTAATCATATTGGAAAACACTATTGAGGTTCACATAACCTGGTTTGCTCTCTTTATCTTGTCTACCACTGGCTGAAAAGAAGGATTGCTATAAATGAAAACAATATACAAAGGAGATACCTCAGAGGAAAAAATGTGAAATATGTTCATATGTGTTTTTAAATAATGGAATACTTTACATACAAGTCTTAGAAGAGTTCAACCAAAATGTTGTATGATTTAAATAGTCAGGTTAGGATATTTTTTTTTTTTTACATTGAATGCTAAAATAATGAAACACAGTTAAATGAAAATTTGAAAGTAAATTTTGTTATTTAGCTAAATGTTATTGTTGGTCTCAGTGTTAAGGTTACCATCCCTTTTAACTAATGCTATGAAACTTTACCTTAAAGGAGAACTATGAGGTGAGTGCTTTTTTTTTAGCCAGTGGGATATGCAATGAGACTGTCACAGGTCAGCTCAGTAGATCGGGAGGTGAGCGAACACATACCAGCGTTCGCTCACCTCTCGATCCTGTCACAGCTCTCTGCCTTGATAGGGGAGGGGCTGGATTACCCCCGCTCCGATCCGCCAGCGCGGACTGGCGGATCGGACGGGGGAGGGGGCGGGTTCAGCTGGCTCTGCCTCTTGATAGGCAGTGCCAGCTGTCACTCACGCAGCTGGGCGGATCCAGACATAATTGTCGGGATCCTCTTCAGCTGCGGCGTCTCAGTATACCGCGAGCAGTAGCAGCTCGCGTTATACTGAGGTAGGGTGATGGGAGGCTAGTTTGTGTGCTCCCTAAACCCCATAGTTCTCCTTTAATCTTAGTAAGTCTGAACAAGAAAATATGGTGTATAGGCTCTTTCAGTGGCTATATAGATTACACAATCTTGGAATCTTGCATAAACTATGTATACAAAAAGCTATATTTTATTAGTTTTTTAAGTGATTCTGTCTGAGAAAACATGATAAAAAAACTGTTAAACCACTTAATGGCTACATGATGTTTATAAATGTCATAGTCTTCAAGTGGTTAAAGCAAGATCACTGCTTTTTCTTTTGGTATAAATGCACCTCCTGCCTTTTCACTTCAGTGTGCTATGCTGGCATAATTTGATAACAGACACTACCCCTCACACACACTTGTTTATCAAGGAAAGAAAGGGGGGCATGTCTGACCAGGTCTTTTAGATTATGAAATGCACTGGGCAATGCAGTCTAACTCTGGTAGACACCATGGACATCCACTGTAACAGGAAATAGAGGCAAATCTATGAAAATGGAGATTATTACAATTTATGTCTGACTTCTTTGTGTGAATTCAGTTGTACACCAAATCAACACCAACATTGAGTCCTAAACTCAGAAAATATGTAGTCAGCCATAGGAGACCTATTTCTAAAAATGATGTTTTCCTGGCTATTTGTGGATTTCATATTTTCAAGCACTTATTTCCTATTAGTCTATTCATTAAAATTACACAGTCCATTCCCAGTTCAATTCAAGAATCTTCTGTTATTACCAGTAGAGATTGATCCATGTTGTGCTGTCCTAGTGGGCGAATCACTGGATATACATGGAAACCTTTTAATTGATGGCTAAACATTTCCCTTTCTAAAGAGAAAAGTGAAGAAAGTGTTCATCTTTTGTATGCTACTTGGGAAATTAAGTCAAGTCACATTTAAATGGACTTTATCACTAGATTAAAAAGAGAAGTTAATACTTACCTGTCGTGCAATCCATGCCACACATCTTCTCTCTCTGGAAGAGGTACAGAATACAGCAGTGACATAGGGGCCCATGGGAAGAAGCATAGTTCACAGCAGGGGACCAGGGATGCAACACTCCCATATTCTTCAGTCTCTGTATCTTTTCAAGAAAGTGAAGATCGGCAATGTGGCAACAGAACATGTAAGTATTAATTCTTTTTTGTACAGGGACCTCTTTTTTTCTCACTTTTTAATCTAGTGATCGAGTCTCTTTAAGATCTCAGTGGGTTTAAGGATGGGACAATGTCTTACTGCCTGTCTCTCTTGGAGGGATATCTGACCATTTAAACTCAGTCATAACCTTAGCACAAAAGCTGCTGGTGCTATGTGACTATTTTATGGGAAGTAATATGTTGATGGAAGTACCTATTTTGCTGTCCACATTTTCATACACATTTTGGTATTTATTTTCATTTACATTTTTTTCTATCCATTTTTTCCCATACACCCTTTTCAGAAAGTTACGTAGGTAATGGGTTGTTTAATTTCACAGTACGTTATAATTGTGCCTGTAGCAGAAATTCATGAATAATTGGAAATGTATTGCAGGATTAATATATTTCTGGGCTTGATTGTAATAGCTATTTTACCTTTTGATGCAGGCTTAATGAGATCCACAGGCCTTTCCTCACAAATGAGAAACCATTTAACCATGTTTAAAGGCATAGTCAGCCCATTGCCTTTTGGCCTGCAGAGCATTGCAAACATGATCAGCACAGCATGGGTGCAATGCACAGGCTACTGCACTGGTTACATCTCAGCCCCGGGGCCATACAGAGGTAAGAGCCTTCTCTTTTAGGACCATATATATATATATGAGGTACTCATAATATGCACAGCTATACAGACTGTCCTTTCAATTTTGTTAAATGTTCTTTTTTTTCATGCAACATGCAAGGAATTTCTGTGATAAAAGCAGAACTAAGAAAAATGGGCTTCTGTCCTGAGCAACCAAATTGTGTTCATTTCCTCTTCTGTACTAGAAAAACGTTGGCTACAATCTGATAGATAATACATCCACTTTTACTTTCCTTATAGAGCTTTTGTATGTATTTTGCACTTAGCAACAGAATTATTACCAACTGAATAAAACAATATGGATTTAGCCAGTGGGATATTTTGCAGATCAATTTCCTGTTAAACAATCATTGAGTGTAGTTGGTTGGTTGACATAGAAATTAGCAATTAAATCAAAGTAGGCTATTCATTTGGTCCAGGTTATTACTCCATAATTGCACATGGCTGTAAATGTAAAGCCAACCAGATATACAGATAGTAAAAACATTAAAGATAAGGTAATTATGTGCAACTTCACAATGAACAGAAACTCCACATCATTCTTTGTGGATAAATTAAAGAAGGTAGGTGTCAACATGTAGTGCAGTGCATTAACAATTTTCCATCTTATTTATAATTTTCAATTAAGTGCTGTAGAGGTAAATGTCTAAATATTTTGAATGCACAAAACACATTTAGAGTGTTTAATAATCGTAAACCTGTAAAGGTTAAAGTGTGTACTTTATCACATTTATCAATGCTTAACAAGGAGGAATAAACATCCACATTTTTCAAAGGCACATGAACTTAACAGTACCAATCAACATATGTAAATTAGCCTTTTTTATGTTTACCAAATCAAAATACACCATTTACATATTTACATATGCATAAATACACTGTTATTTTATTGCCAGAAACAAGGTTTACTTTATTATTACATTCATTTTTTGTGTAGTACAAAAGTGTGATGATGCAACACATTGGGACTATTGTACCAACAAACTTGTTATCCTTCTTCACACAGTAACACTAAATGTCTCATAGAATAAAAAGGAATTGGTAGTTAAAAAAGCAATCAAGGTTTATGAGATTGGCAATACCTTTATTTAAAAATAAATATTGTGACAGGTTATTAAAACATTTTTCCTCATACCCATTTATTTAGGCTTGCTTAGAAACGAACAGTGGTTGTTCCACTACTCCATAAAAAAACATATTTGTTACATATACATGTAAAATCGCAGAGATCTATTTTTTTTTAATCTTGGATGACTGCACGTATCCGGTAAGCCTTGACCCTAAATAACACTGTGATGTATCTTTGAGGTTAATGTAGTAAGAAGTAGAAAAACAGTACTACAGTGTTAGTTTTTAACCTTCTAAATAGCCGAGAATTTATTAATGGATATTTTAACTCAAACGATAAAGAGGGACATCACCCTTATCTTTAAAATGACAATAAAAGCACCTTAAGAAATGTTTAATAATGACAATGTACAGAACTTATAGATACTTGCCAGCTTTTTATTCTTTGCATACCTTATTTTTTTTCTCCCCATTCTTCTCTCATTGAACATTTTCACTAAGGGCAGATGTATCCATCTCCCTTTACTTCCTGGAGCTCTGGCACATGTGACTGAAGCATGTGACAATGCACATAATCTCAGGGGGAATTAAACCTTTCCGAGATCTCAGAAGATTTTTGCAGTTTACAGAATAGATTTCCTAGCAATGCATTGCTGATGAAATTTTCCCAGGATGCATCTGTTAGGCCTGGGCTACATCACTAATGCCTATGAGAACCAGGACGTTCTTTCCCCTTTATTTTCATATGGTAATCCTGCCAATAACACACTTCCTGTCCTAGGTTGTCTATGCTCACTCACTCTACTGTATCTGTAAGGGAACCAAATGATTCCGACTCTCTTCACTTCCTTGCATGGGGGCAGGGGATTTAGCAAATCACAGAAGATAGCTTGAAAATAAGATTGTGTTACAGGGACATGGACACTGCATTTCTGGCAAGATCAACAGGTATTTTCTGTACTTGCTGAAAATGTTCTTAGTCTAAAAAATGAAAAGGCATAAAGCCACTAGCTCTAAGGACTGGTAAGTTGAAATATATTAAACTTTTGCTCTTGGGTTTTGATATCCATTAAAGAATTACACAAAGCTCCAGCATCTGTCCCCACTCTCCTCTGTATTTACTGTATGTTGATGGGGAACACATTTTCTAGTTTATGCCTAAAAAAGATTTGCTAGTCCTTAAGTGCATGAGATATAAGAAAACTGTAGGGATGCTGATATTTAATGTGGAACTTTTTGATGGTGAGCTGCCATTTTGATGTGGTTGAATAAAGTAATTGCCTAGGCATATTAGTATATTGGGTGCAGTAACATATTCCATCTGCTATTTGTATGTTTCTAGTAAAGGTAGAAAAGAACCTTAGGTGAGGAAGGAGACCGTTTATTTGGGTAATAATTATGAGAGTCTTCAGTGAAAACATTGATGAATAGACCCCTAAGCTACTGGTCCAATTGGAAAGGTTCACATGGTTTCTTTCTTGGCACAGGCTTTACCTTTTAAATTTGAGTAGTCTGCAACTCATGGGAATGACACATAGAAACTCTTGATGCACATACAGTATACAGAACTATAAAATGTGGGAAACAGTATATAAAATGACCTTCTTTCTATCATGGCATTATCCCTGTGTTAGGGTTATAATAACTGAGGAATGCTCTTGAATTATGGCATAAAGCTAAACGCTGGTTATTAATGGAGGAAGCTGCAATATTAAAAAAAACTCTGCCTCACTGCTCCAGTTTAGAACTGCCTCGCTGTACGACAGAATTGATAAATGTCCTCCACACAATGTCATTGTATTCTTAGTGCTTTTGCATTTTGCTATTTTTGCTACGAGGCTGTTTTGCCTTTTTTATTGTCAATTGAATCAATTCAATTTGAGTTCTTTGTTTGTTTTTGTTACTTGTGCCTTGGAAAAAGATATGAGTCTCAAACAACATGGCACAGTCCTAGTAAGTTAAATAAGGAAGTAGTATGGTTATTGCATAATGCTTCTCTAGAGTACATCTTTTCATGTTTAAAAAAAACTAGCTTTAAGCAGAAAAGTTAATTTCAGATTTATTAAATATTCAGCATATAGACCATGCATAAAGTTCTTTGGAAAATAAATATGTTTTGAAAATATTTAAACATGTAGTCTCAGATGAAGTGGGAACAATTGCTGTGTAGAAGACTGTATTGATTAATTTGTAGAGGTTAGGTAGCTTGTAGAATGTGTTATTTGTGTTTGGAGCTACTGAAAATAAAGAAAAACCTGCAGGCAGGAATGGGGCCATTCTACCCTTCTCTAATACATAGTTTAACTCACTTCTTCCTCTTTATTGCGTTCTCCTACATTCCTGCAAAGAACAATGCTACAATGAGTGATTTTAGGCAGTAAAAAAATACTTATTTCTAGATTAAAAAGGCAAAGACTGCAGCCTGGGGTTGGTAGAGATTGTTGATTCGCCAAGAAGTAAGGTGTACATTTTGTTTACGAAAGGTCTGAATAAATACACAACATTATTGTCCCAGGAATCTGATTTGTTTTGTATTTGTCCACAAGCCTCCATTGTAATGTGTTTTATGAGATAAAGCATAGGATGTTGAATGACATGACTCTTGGAATGCTACTTATACCAATCTATCTAATGTAGAATGAGCACAGGTCTAGGAAGATAGACCAGGCTGTGTAGATCCTCTCTGTAAAATTGAAACTGCTGGTCATCTAATTTCTACCTCTTAAACAGTTTGCAATTACTGCTAGAAATTATTAATTACCATCCCATGTGGTCCTTATTATCTCCATATGGGCCTGTGGGCTTGACTGTCCTTTAAATAATTAGAAGCCTAATCATAAGGTCTTAATAGGGATGAATAGAGAAACCCAGCAACTTAATCTAGAAAGTGAGCTCTGGCAATCAGTGTCAGTCAGTAAGAGAAATACATTGATAAATAATTGAAACATCAAAGGAGTTAGACTAGTGACAAAAATTGCTGGAATACTACAAGTTAAATATAAGTATAAATAGGTAAACATGTATAGGTCCAGGTTTTAAAAAAAAAAGTGGTTTAATTACTCTTCTACTGTGATGAAATGTGAACAAATTAAAAGGAATTATTTATGTTTTAATAATTAATAAACATATAATAAACATTATATATTTGAAATCGCAACCATGCAATATGTAAAGTCAGATAAGTATGATTTTAACAAAACTTTGTCTTCTCTTATAAAATTGCATGTTTGCACTAAATTAACTTGCTATGTGCAGAAACCCCCATGTTCACCGAAAAGCCTTTCTGACCATTTCTAGTACATTTTCTGTAATGATTGTTTTCTACAATTTTAGGTGTTAAAGTGTATGTAACCCCTTCATGTATTTTTCTGTATGTTTCTCTCATCATGTCACACTTTACAAACTTTTCTTAAGCACATTGTTTTTTGTGAAACTTTTGCTAAGTTTTTTTCATAGAGATCCTGCAAGTCATAGAGAGAGCCTGCCAGGCTCTCTCTTTCAGTTGGCTGCTGAGCTGTCCATTGGATAGCCCTGATGGACAGCCCAATGGCCAACTGAAGGAGATCAAACAACAAGCTGACAATGCTGCTACTAATTGCCAGCCTGCAACAGAAAGTGTTGTTTCTGGCTGGTTCTCCCTGTAAGAAACTTTTTACAAAAAACTATTCGCTTAATAAAGCTTTATACAGTGAGACATAATGCAATGGTTTTACATATACTTTAAGTTTCTAAAATAATATTCTAAATACTATTACAATTGATAATGAATAAAACAAAGTGCAGAGCTGAAGGAAGTATTCTAAAAAGGCCAATGGAAATGTCCATGATTTCTCTTCAGTTACTTGACAATTGTAGTGTTGACATTGCTCAAATAGTGTATATATTCCTATGACAAATCCATCTGGTCAGGGTTTAGACAGTTAACCTGCCAGACGCAAAGCAATATTATAGTCAAGGTTGGGTGAAGTGGGGCTATGGCATCTTTGAGGGTGAACAACCAAACCGGTGGGTGTTTGAGTCCACACAATTCCCTTATTATTTCGGTTTGACTTACCCTTAGCAGGCTCTTGCATTTAAACCCATCTTTTCAAAAAAAGGTTACAAATGTTTTGCTGTTTTGATAAAGTAAGTTAAGGCATTACACTCATTTTCACTGACATATTTAGTATGCATGAAGTTAAACGTAAAACAAAATATGTCTACATTTGTTAAACCAATAAAGCTGGCAAGAATCCAAACCAATGCTATTGAATTAATTGTTTTCTAACTGTCTTAATTAAAATGGTTTGCTATATGATTAACTTAAAAGTTTTAATTTGTGCAAAATTGTTGACAAATGAGAATTAATATTTTATATTACGTGTGCAAATGTTTCTATTAATTTGAAGAACTGCCGGTTGTAACGAAGCAAATGATGCTTTGGGAGTTGTTGATTCTGCCAGACTGAAATCTGAATACTCCCTTAGAATTGCACACCCAAATAAATTAGAGGCTTTATTTGCACTGAATAGGTTTTAAAAAATAATAATTTGCAGTTCCGTTGTATCTTTGCAATTTTTACTGGATTCTAGCAAAGCAATTGCATAGCAGTTAAATAACTTGGATTCTAAATGCATGTGTTTCAGCCCACCCTTAAAGTTGCCCTTAACATTGAACTTGAGCCTCACCAATTAAGCCTTCGTTGGATGTAGGATGTGCTACAGGTTCCATTGGTGTATCTTGTTTTTAATTCCTGCATCTGTGCAGTCTGTTGCTGAAATTGCTGGTTACCCTATGACTACTGGCTACTTCTAGGCTGATTGATGTTTAGCATCCTGGCTGTCAAGGACACACCTCCTCTGGTTCTCTGCAACACAGAGGGTGTTGTCATCAATTTGTCAACCTCATATGTGGGCGTTTCATGTAACCATCTGAATGCTAATGTAGCCTTTCCAGTAACACATACTCCCTGTAACTGACACCAGTTTTCTTGCAACACACAGATACTGCTAGAGAAGAACTGTAACCACTGTTGATAGGGGGGGTCCTCAGTTTCTCAGTGGAACAAAGGGTCTATAGTTCTGTTTTATTAGTCACCTTTCCTTTTACAGCTTGCACCATTAAGGAACAGATTGATGAAGTTATTCTTGTGATTATGCTTCTTGTTAGCACTTGTCCAGTGTCAGACTGACAGCACTGTGCAATTAAGCAATAAGTGGCATAGAAACGTAATATAGAAGACCTGCTATGTTATAGGGACAATTTAGAAATGTTAATTGTGCCTAAGCAGTACCCTCAAAAATGTACCTTTTGTCAGGAATTCCTCCTGTAAAAGAGCAGGGCACTTCCTGGTATGCGAGTGTGGCTAGGCACTGCTGTGCCTTCAGCCACATAACTGTATCTGCAGTGTGAGATTAGGCACTGCTACTTTCAAACTGCTCGTCTCACCTTATTTGAAATTATATTGGTGATGTCACTCACTCTATTGCTCTGACATGAAACAAAAGCCATGCCTCTATAAAGATGACTGCCTCCACAGAAAGACACACAGAAGAACAAGACATGCTAAGTTAGTAATGGAAAAAAGATGAGATACAGGGAGACCACAGGCATTGCTGGTGAATAGTATATTGCCCTCTGCCTGCCTTTTTTGAGCACAGCTTTCAGTGTTTAGTTTCTCCTTTGAGTACTCGGGTACTACCTGTATTTTAAAATACATTAAGTGCTCCCTGGCCCCATTCCATACATGGTAAAATGTGTGCATTACCACAGCACAACATAATTCACCTAACATGATGTGATTTGTTGCATTCATTTTGAATGGCACCCCAACACATCTACAGAGTACACGTTCACTACATTGCACTAACATGCATGGTGTTCATTTTGCTTCTGGAGTTTCTGGGCTCTCTGCTCACCTCATTCTCCTTCTGGTGACATCACCTTCGACCCAGTGCAGCCTGTAGAGGCCAGTCAGTCTTCCAGCCTCTGGGGGCTCTGTACACATAGTGTGTGTTCCCAGGGGCAGGGGAAAGAGGTGCACTGAGAGGGTAAAGAAAGTCTTAGATGCCCACCACCTCAATTACTATAGAACCCTTTTAATTCCACAGCCATATTGTAGAAGTCCAACATCCAAATTTCTTCTGTATGCTTTTACTTTCAAGGTATAGCATTTTAGTTGAAATAAAAAACTACTCTTTATAAATCTCTCTTAAACTATTGAACCTTCTGATTAATTATTTTGAACATGCAATCTTCATATCAGTCTGGAACTTAGTGTAAAACTAAAACTCCATTTTACTTCCTGTAATCTTCTTTTACAAGTATAGGATAACGTTTGCAGCTTAATGCTGTGATATGATCTGCAGTAAACTTTGTTTGTAGGTTTGTTTTAGAATCTTTTGAAAATACAGCTATAACTATGATACCTGTTTGTGTTCTGCACAAAATAAACATACTTAAGTATGATTATTGTGCAATAAAAGGTATCCTTTGGAATTTTATTTACCTAAGTGTTTAACAATCAAGTGCATTATGGTTCACTTTTCAAGAACCAGTTAAGATGGTAAGAGATGCAAATGTTGCCTTGTTGATAAAGACTAGCTCATTACTTGCGGGAATACATTCAAGGATACAGCTCTGAGGAAAAATCCTTTCTGCTACAACAGCAATGCGATTAGATCAGAGAAACTGTACTATTTTATATCAGAAATGACGATGCTGGTTTTGTGGGCAAGCAGAGCCACATATTGGATTTTGAGTGGTTTTTATGTCACGATGAATTGAGCTGCAGATAAATCCAAAATTGATGGTGTGAACCCTATGCTTCAGCAAACCAGAAGAAAATCTTTTTTTCTATCAAAGATAAAATGAAACATATTTGTATTCAATGTTTCCTTAAGGAGTTTGTTCAGAAAAAACACTAGTTTAACAAGGAGATATATGGAGTAAAAAAAAAAAAGTAAACAAAATACTGAGTTTTGTTTAAAATGTTCTTTCTAGTAAGTATAAAAGTCCTTTCAAGCTTAACTGTAGGAGAAAAGCTAAAGAAACAGTTGAAATAAATATATGATTACTGAATTAGCTGTCAATGGTTTTCTAATTCTGTTCAGCCTATCTTTTGATTTCCACACATTTTCCACACTGCACTGCCAAGTGCCCAATTCAACAATGTAGCTTCCTATGGTCCATCTCCTTTTCCAGCCTGCTCACCGGAGAATGAATCAGCATCACCTCTGATGATCCACAAAGCAATAAAAGTTGAACCAGGAAGTAGTAGTGATTTTCCTGGCTAAGTGGCATGGCAGAGTTGTGTAAATGAAGAGAGTAGCTAAACAAAATCACAGATCCTTTGATACTTATAGCAGTACATATGTTTAAACTATTCAGTTAATACTCAGTTAATAGTTGCCAAGAGTTCCATCTTAAAGCTGATCTGCAGGCAATAACTACTAATTTTCTAACCAGAAAGCTTCCCTACCATATCCACATACATACATACGTAGGTGTGTGCAGGGGGTGTGCCAGTTGTGCCTGGGCATACCCTAATCACTCTGAGCACAACACCGAAACTGCAACAGCGGGCGCCGTGTTTTGAGCTGGTAGAGATCACAAAGATTGCTCTGTGACCAGCTCAGCAATACAAAGTACAGCAGCACTTGCCAGTTACATCCCCCACATAACAGTCACAGTCCTCGGTGCCTGGGAAGCTGCATGCGAGTGTGGCTGCGGCTTCCCATCCAATATGGAAGCCGGGTGGGTGACCACCTGCCATGTGACCACCTGACAAGGCTCCCTCCACCCCTGCAAGGGACAGTTGGAGAGATGAGAATCTGCGATGCCACAGGTATGTGTATATATATATATATACACACACGCATGTGTGTTTGTACTTTTGTGTGCACACCCTAATGCAATAGGCTGAGCACGCCTATGCATACATAGGGGTCTATTCACTAAGCTGCCGAGGGATCTAGCCATAGCTTCAGCTGATCCTTCGGCTAGCTTCGGCCCCAGGACCCATGCGGTTCAGTAGAACCAAAGGGCTGCTGTACGGGATATTCACTATAGCCCGTACAGCTCCCGAAGTCAGTCGAGTGGCTCAGTCGAGCCGAAGGCATGTGCCTCGAGCTGAAGACAAAAAAAGAAATCACCATAGGAATGCATAGCTAGATTCCTATTGGCTATTTCAATTTGCAATAGCCAATAGCAAACTAGCTATTGCACCCGCCCACTACTGCTGTCAATCAGCAGAGGGGGACCTACAGTTCTCCATCAGGTCCCCCTCTGGTGATTGACAGCAGCAGGGGGTGGGTGCAATAGCTAGTTTGCTATTGGCTATTGCAAAGTGAAATAGCCAATAGGAATCTAGCTATGCATTCCTATGGTGTGTTCGTTTTTGTTGACGGCAGCAGAACCGCCAGGCCAATAGAAAACAGTTGGGCGGAGCTAGCTGTCAGTGCTAGCTCCGCACAATCGTTTTCTAATCTTTTTTTTCTACTTTTTAAACAATTTTTCTATTCTGCTCAGTCCCACAGAGGGATTGAGCAGAACAGCCGAGCCAAATGCCGCTCAGCGGCATTTGGCTATTTACTCACTGCTGTTCGGCATCTATGAGAATAGACCAAACAGCAGCGAGTAGCCTGCCGGAGGTTTGGCTTAGTCGATCCAGAGTCAAACTCCTTCTGCACTTTGGGTCGGCCGAACATGCTAAGCATGTTCGGCTGACCCGAAGCCACCCGATGTACTGCTGATTTCAGCCGATATACCAGCTGCGTTTCGGCTCACTTCGCTTGGGGTCAGTTAGTCACTCGGCTGCCTACGGCAGCTTACTGGATAGACCCCATAATCTTACCAACTAAGATATATCAGTCTTTATTTTCTCTGACATGATCATTAGGTGCTATAAGGCTCAGTTAGGTGCTGAGCAATGGCAGCAATGGGAAGGTATCTTCTAGACCAGGGGTCAGCAACCTTTTACACACCAAGTGCCATTTTTGAAACCATGGTACAACCGAGTGCCAGTGAACAATAGCACGCTTTAGTGTTAGTTACAGGTAAATGTTTTCACTCATGGCTGTACTGCTAATAGTAAGTTAAACTCACTAATTATTTTAATGTGTTTACCTCTCCAGTAGCAGCACAACTATAAGGGGAAAAAATTGAATAACTGGTGCACACACAAAACATGTTCATATTTACATTTGCTGAAAAGATTCTAGACTATTCTTCGTAGAGTCCTGTACCTATGTGAGTGGTTCTTAGAAGTGTGCTGTGGGTGGAGTGTTGGCAGTGAAAGTGGAGGCTAAGGTGCTAAGGCACCTATATTTGTATAGTCAGCAGCATTAATCAGGCAAGTCATCCAAAATGTGATGTGCAAGCAGTGTTTCAACATTGGCACTCTAGCAGACCACCACTACGTGAGCAAGTTGTAATGTGTCTGTATCCTAGACATCTTGGTATTAGGATCCTGCAGGATGTTGTGCAAAGTAGAGAAGACAGAGTGGTAGGGAGTGGTGGACCTGGTTGAGGTGTATTAGGAGCTAGAAACCTCCTACTGAATGTAAATATTTAAGAATGATGTAGAGGCTGGTCACCTAGCACATAGGCAACCAGCTGAAGTGACAGGTCTCCACAGCAGAGGTGACAGCTTATACCCAATCTGGCAAACTTAGCAGGGACTTTGCGAGTAGCTGGGAAATATAGAAGATGAGCATGCTGCTATACTACCATATTACATCTTTTGCATCCAAAGTTCAACTTTAAATTAAACTCTGGATACCTCAGATGTAGTCAAATGTAAAAACATTTGTCTAGACTCAAGAGTACCAATTAACACCAATTAATCTAACCATGTGTTAAATGGTTATACAGATGAGTCTAGCCATCTAAGGGAAAATTGTATTTAACCATGCCCCATATTTTTGTCTGTCCTGTATTGTTTTTTTCATGGTGTTGGGCGGTACAGTAGTTGTCTGCCTGAACTCCCTCCTCTATTGAGGTATGTATGCTTGGGTGATAGAAAATGTGATGTAAGATTTTTTTCTTTTGACTGATTCTTAGATTCTAATAAATAAAATCTTTAAAAAAAATTCTGCCGATCAGATCGTCTACTTGCCTAACCTTGTTTACTAACTTAAAGCTGAACTCCAGATAAACAGCTATTTACAGTATTGACAAATACACCAGGGCCTTAGCTAGGGCAAGGCGACTGAGGCACTCGTCTCGGGCACAGGTGTGGTGGGGGGTAGGCAGGGCTCAGCACGGCAGGGAGAAGTGGGGCAGCACAGGCTGCAGCTTCTCCTCTTGATCCCCACTGAAGCATTGAAGCCGGCAGGGGGGAGCACAGCCGGCGGCTCTCTCTCCTCACTGCTAGGCCATCCTGAAGTGACAGCTCCCACCTCTGCTCCTCCCACCAGCTTTAGTGCTTTACTTCTCCTTGGATCCCTGCTACCTCTGCTCATACAGGTAGAGAAGAGCAGCGGGGATCAGAGAAAAAGCTGCAGGCTGTGCCGCCCCTCTGTGATACATGAGGAGGTAGCTGTGTGGGGATGAATTGTTTGAGAATGTGATGGTTGAGTGGTTAGGTTGAGGTGGGATAGGCTATTTACTGATCCTCTCTCTTCAGAGAACAAACACCGGAGTGATCAGCTGATCACTCCAGTGTTTGTAAATAACTAGGGACACATAGCACTATGTGTCCCCAGTTATGAATGAACAGGAAGTTCTTTACATCACTTCCTGTTCATTCATGAATTTCTGAATGGGTAGTAGCATTCAGTACAGAGGCTTCTTCCCATTCAGAAACTGTTTGATAGTAAATATTTTCTAAATGAATGGGAATCCTCTGTACTTTCCATTCATTCAGAATAGAGGCTGCAGAAAAAGAGACATTGGGGGTGATTTACTAACCTAAACACACACACACACCAGGTGTGTGATTTTTAAATTTATTATTTTGTTTTAAAAGGGAAATATCATGGGGCTGTTTAGACCCCTGATATCTCCCTGAAACCCCCAACAGTAAAAAAAAATTAAAATTCAAAATAATAAAAAATGATTCAAAATAAATAAATAAAAAATAATACAAAATAAATAATACAAAATAATAAACAATGAATAAGAAAAAAAACACATCCATGACATCACATGCCTGTAGGGGAGGGCACATTTTTTTGTTGTTGCCTCGGGCGCAACAAGAGCAAGCCACGGCTCTGATATATAAAATTGAAATGCATATTAAGAAAGGGCATAAAATAAGACACATTGATGTGTATGAATATTATGATGTCATTGTGCACTACTATTTATATCTTTTTTTCCATCATACTGCATCTAAAAATCCATTCATATATCAATATTGCTATATTTCAGACAGAGATTTAAATAGGAATTTAGACTAGTAGATTGTTGTCATAGGAAGCTACACAACACTGATCAATCCAGCTTTTTAAATCTAGTAACTGATAAATGTCTTGTGACAGTAACTTTACAATGATATGGATCTTGGAATCATAGCATAACAATAAAAAACTTTTAGGACTCATTTTAAGCCTACTACCATAACGTATGAGTTAGCTTTTTATATAATATAGTCTGAAAGCTATACATGCTCCATCTTTCACGCATGATCTGAAGTAATGTTACACCTTAGCCATGTAATTGGAAGTGGTCATGGTTACTTAATCTCATATTATATAGTTACTTGAGTGACCTTGACTGAACATAAGAGTATGTAGAAAGTTTTGAGATCTGTTTTTTTTTCCCCAGGTTTTTTGAACAAAATGGGATTTGCAGTAATACGATCCCTTTGTATCTTGTTTGCATTTTGGTGGCTGTTCATGTTTCTGTGTGTAGTGAATACATTTTTGTAAGTTTGTGCTTTATGTGTAAGAAAAATACTATTTTAAGTAAATAGCAAGGTTATTAAAAAAAGACTGGTTAGTCTTTTGGTTGACATGATTTTCTTACTTATGGTGGTTCAGTGGAAATCAGAAATTATGGGTTTTGGCTTTGGAAAAAAGGAGATGTGCAGAAAGGGGCTAGGAACAAAAATCTACTTGTGTTTGGAATAACCCTATAAAAAATTATCTTTTACTTTATTAATAATTGGAAATCATTACGTACAGCAAAAGCTTACAAAGGGTCAAAGCCTTCCATATTCTCCACAAATGTCCATCAAGCTTTTGGACTGGCTACTACAAACTAACTACTTAAGTCAATGGTACATTCTATTGCCACAAACAGTGGATTTGATTTGTTGATTGGGTTGATCCCCTTCCAAAGTAAATGTGAGTGAATAAGGTAAAATACACGTTAATGAATAAGGTTAAGCTGCGTTCCTTTTGAATACCAAATCATGTGCTAGCAGACATACTCTTTTAGTAAATCATCTCTACTGCCTAATGTTTGTAATTATTGCAGGTTTCTGTGACTCATATAGCAGAGTTTATTGGTTGTATTGATTCTCAGCCACTCTATTTAACCACTACTTTAATACAAGCAAACCCTTTATGTGTTTGCTTGTATTGACACTCTTCTTCATAGATTCATAATGAATAGGTATATAGAATGTAAAACATGTTTTGTTTGAGATAGTGTTAGGCTAGTGTTAGGCTATTCTTGTGAATTAATATTCATAATTGTTAAACACATGAAAGTCATCGTGCAGGCTTGTTGTGTTGAGTCATCACGCCCCAGAATAAGGAGATGTGTCAACCTTTCCCCCACTCATGCTTCTTCAACTAAGATTGCATGTTACTAATATTTATGCAACACTACTCAAAAATGGCAAAGCTTTACTGTAGGGCAGCTTGTCATAGTTATATGAAGTCGTAAAAATGAACAATGGCTGTATGTACCAGACAGCAAAATAAACAAAATATCTATTTTCTAAACTGGTGAAAACAGATATAAGTAGAAAGTTATTTAAAAAACCCCTTCAAAATAACCTGCCATGACCAAATGATTAAAAGCTATTTTGCTTTATTATAAAGATACATTTTGGATTTTGTTAATAATGTAATTTAAACATCCTTTTTAAAAATGGTTGTTTTAGCAAGTTGTTGTTTACAATTTCCACTCCAACCTCTCAAATTTCACTTCTCATACATTCCTATGTGTTCCTGGTATGAGGTATAGTTTTGTATAGTAGAGTTTCACATTGTTTTAATCAGCCAAGAATCATGGAGAAGGAGTAAAGAGCTGACAGTCAGTTGGATAAAAACACATAAAATGCCAAAGCTATGTAAACTGTGGGTGGCTGTAGACCACTGTAAAAAGGTAACATGACTACAAGCTAAACACTTATTTAAAAAATCACAAATTGTGATAAGAGCAGTTAATGCTCAGTGCTTTGGAATCAGGTGTTTGGCATAATGGACATTTTATATTTATCAGATGAAGTAATAATGAAAAAGTATAACCCAAGGGTTGAATAGAAGAGATTGAGGAAACCATGTCAATTAATCTTAAAATCACCTTCCTATAAGCTTGGTTAACTGGACAGTACTACCAGATGTATTGGAGCTAGATTGAAACCTGGCAATGTCTCTAGCCAAAATTAAGATTGGGCCCAAAGAAGATACAATGCAACTTAGCAAGTGTTTGAAGTTTGCCGTCCTTGATTGTAGAGCTAATTGCTGAAACATGTGTCACAGTAAGGTCATTTTGTTCTGCTCTGTAGTTATTTTCTGTAAAAAGAATATCTTCTATGCAGTCAGGTAAATTATGTGGAATACAGAGTATGCATTCCTCACATACATTATGCAAAGTATGTGAGGAATACATTGCATAATATAGTGATACAGTGTGAGGATGTTTCTGTAATGAGAAACAAGCTTTCTAATGAATTTAAGTGGACAGTACAGTGAGTGAGCGTTGTCACCCCAGGATAAAGAAGTGTGTTACTAGCAGGATCACCAGGTGAAAATAAAGGGCAAAAAATCCTGAGCACTGGTGTTTTAGGATCAGTTGCAATAGTGGCCAGGTCTATCAGGAAAGAACTTGTTGTTCTCTGACCCAAAGCGATGGTTACATGGATTCTGTAAATCGTTCAATATTTGGTTACTATTTCTATAACAAAATATAATTTTGTGATTTGATGCAATGGATATTTTATGTGTGTGCTTCTAAATTATTGCTTATTATCAAATGCCAGCATGAAATAAAATAGTGATGTTATAAAGCACTAGTGTGTTTTAGTAATTTGTTTTGTAGTACATTTTTGTGCTTTTGATGCTGGCCATTTTAGGCACCTGTAAATTTACAAATGAGGGTGCTGATGTGCATATTTTGGACAAATATTTACACCGAACAGCCATAAAATGATGACCACCTGCCTAATATTGAGTAGGCCCTCGTTTTGCCACCAAAACAGCCCTTACTTATCGAGATATAGACTTTTGATTTTTGTTTTGAGACGCCGCAGCCAGAACGGATCCGGACAATTCTGTCTGGATCCACCCAGCTGCGTGAGTGATAGCTGGCTCTGCCTATCTAGAGGCAGAGCCAGCTGTACCCGCCCCTCCCCCATCTGTTCCACCAGTCAGCGCTGGAGGATCGGACAGGGGAGGGGGGGGATTCCTCCCCCCTCACGGCTCTCTGTATGGATAGATTGAGAAGTGAGCGAGCGCCGGTATGTGTTCTCTCACTTCCCGATCTACTGAGCCAACCTGTGACAGTTTCATTGTCACAGGTCGGCTCAGATTATGAGGCTGAGTGAAAATCACTTGCCTCATAATTCTCCTTTAAAAAGCCAAAATATGTACCTGCATCATCCATGTAAGATGGTGACTGAGACAGAGTGACATTATGACACTGCAACCATAAAAAAATATTTTTATGATGTGTTGATAGGAGCTATATTAATAAATACAAAAAATCCCCCCATAAAACTGTTCTCTTGTGTTTGTAATGTGCTCGGGTCATCTCTTAACATCACAACATCGTGTCTTCTGGGAAACAGAAAGCAATGACCCTTTGGTGCACCAGTTGCTTCCAATTTAGCCATGACACAGAAAAGTACAAAAGATGTGGCCCAGCCAGGACTCAGGAGAAAACTGAGCTGGTTAGGCAGTAAGAAACAGATTTCCCTCTTTCCATTTGTTCCGGACCAGTAGACCCTAAACAATTGCTCCAACTCATACTGTGCCTTACACAAACATATATTTCCATGGGATGACCTACAGTATAGTTTTTTTTTTTTTTTTAAAACAGATCCACCCTTCAGCTGTGGAGGGCTATAAAACTAAAATTATGTTTTATGTAATGCTTAAAATTTTAAAAAATGTTCAGAGATAGATGTAATGAACTAAACGACACACCACTGTAAATATTGCATCGAATGATTGTAGTGTCATACCCTATCTTTTTATCCCAATGATCTCTAATGTTTTTATCGTAAAAGGTATCATGCCACTTCTTACAGACTGTATGTTGCAAATCCAAACTACTATTTACATGCTGTCGTAACAAGCAGGTATTTCTCTGTAATCATTGTTGTTAGCACTTCTCATCCCTGCCAGATTTCTGAGCTATTTGTCAAAGCACGCAGAGGGAAGAATTCTACACCTGAACACTGCAATTTATGTTTTAGTGCTATGCTTTCTTAACCGTTCAGCTTTGCTTTACAGTTGCATTAAAATAGCTATGGCACATTGTTCTGTGTGAGTTGTATATATTTATCACAGATAAGTAAGGAATTAAGTAAGAAATTGTAGCTCAAGGCAAATAGTCCAATGTTTAGCAATCTTCAACTTGACTTTTGACTCCTAAAACTACTACTGAAATCTGATTGACAACACTTGGCAATGCCTCTACTTTCCTTTCCTCAGTTATTTAACAGAAATATTGGTCACACTGGTGCTCTTCAATAAACCTCACCTATGGCACCTGAGATCTCCCCACTTCATTAGGCTAATCCCCTCCCCATAACACTGCACTCATGTGTTTATCCTCTCTGTTGTCCTTGACTGTTTCTGGGGAACTTCTGGTCAAAGGCATGCATGCTTTATTATGAATAGTGAGAGGTTTTCTGAACCTTCACGTTATATGAGCTAAAGCTTTGTGTGCTGCATATATGGCTTTTCATAATCATGAAACAGACAGAGCTCATTATAGATTAGCCCCTAGAAGCACTGGTCAGAGACTAGAATAGAGTTACTCACTATTTTATGACTTCTCTTTAAGTGTTAACAGCCAACATGAGCCTGATTTGAATGTTTAGCTGGGATGTGAGAAAACCCATCAATATATAAAACCCATAAATATATATAGTATAAATATCTACTGCCAGTCAAACGTTTTAGAACATCCCCATTTCCATTTTTTATTGAAATGTAAGCAGTTCAAATCCAGTGAATAACCTGAAATGGTGCAAAGATAAGCAGTAAACTGTTTACCTTTGCAAGCAGTAAGCAGTTCAAATCCAGTGAATAACCTGAAATGGTGCAAAGGTAAGCAGTAAACTGCCAGAGGTGAAAAAAAAGCTAATGTACATTTGAGAGTTATACAAAAGGGCCCTTTTAACGGAAAGAAATAACAACTCATAGTTGTTCTGCACCTGTAAGGAAATAAAGCCTTGAGACTTTATACTAACAATTCCTACAGGTGTCTCATCTTTTGTTGATTACTCACAAGACCTCTCTCTGTATAAAAGCAGTGTTGGAGCAGACTGCGTTACCACACCCTCATAAGCAACATTTGGGCAGTACTGTACTGCAGGAAGTATTATTTTGCTCTCAAAATGGCAAGACAAAGGCAATTAACAAAGGAAGACAGGAAGACCATTATAACAAGTATATATAAAATTGTAGGTCTTTCCTTTAGAGAAATTGCAAAGAAAGCCAAGGTGTCAGTGAGTACTACATCATCAAAAGGCACTTGGAAACTGGAGGAAACTGTGACAGGAAGAGGTCTGGCAGAGCCAAAGCCACAACAGAATCAGAAGACAAGTTTCTGAGAGTCAACAGTTTGTGTGACAGGTGGCTCACAAGACACCAGCTTCAAGCACAGCTTAACATTGATCGAAGTAAGCAAGTATCAGTTTCAACTGTGAAGAGAAGACTTTGAGCTGCAGGTTTGACAGGTTGAGTGGCAGTAAAAAAGACATTGCTAAGGTGGCAAAATAAGAAAAAGAGGCTTTCTTTGGCCATAAAGCACCAACAGTGGACTACTGAAGACTGGAAGAAGGTCTTATGGGCCAATGAATCAAAATTTTGAGATCTTCGGTTCATCACATAGAGTTTTTGTACGCCGTCAAGTAGACTAAAGGATGGTTCCATGATATGTGACACCAACTGTCAAACATTGAGGAGGAAGTGTGGAGGTCTGGAGCTCTTGGTGACCAAAACTATTACCACAGCATTTTGCTGCACCATGCAATACCCTCTGATGTATGCCTAGTTGGTCAGGGGTTCATCCTACAGCAAGAGAATGACCCAAAACAAACCTCCAGGCTGTGTCAGAAGTGCCTTAGAAGAAAAGAACAAGAATCCTGGAATGGCCAGCACAGCCGTCAGACTTGAACTTGACTTTAGATGATCTGGACAGAAGGGTGAAAGCAAAACAACCTTCAGGTGCAGTACATTTGAAGGAACTTCTGCAAAAATGTTGGGAAGAACTTTCTGAACAATATTTGATTTCTGTTGTAGAAATAAAACGTTTGCCCGGTAGTGTGTGTTCATATATATTACATATATACTGTATATATAACCATTTCTGTTGTGGATATTTGTAAACTTTTGACTGGTAGCTCCTAAAAGTTTATCAATTGTGTGTGATTTGCCAGGCTTTACATGTTGCCTTTCATGCCTTCCAACGTCGTGCTTTGTAATTACTTCACATAACCAGCTCATTTGCTTGTTGCATTCAACATACAGGTCTATTCACAAAAGGGTGAAGTGTTTGGAGAAGGCAGGAGAAGTGAACAATCTAGGACAAAATAGCCAATTTGGAAAAATTCTCCAATACAGCTCACTTTCCGGCTCAGCTATGTTGTCCTAGATTGTTCCCTTCTCCTGCCCTCTCCAAACGCTTCACCCTTTTGTGAAATGACCCCATAGTCTCCACATAGAAATACACATTGCATTAGCCAAGCAGCTACCATTTTTTTGAGTGCATTGGACCCAGAAGCTTTCTCTCAATGTGATTAGCCACATGGACATTGCATTGCATTGCAGGCTGTTTTGCTCTCATTGCCACTGTCACTATTTCTCACCACTTCTCGCTTAGTAACATGAGATTATTGTCATTGTCATTGTCACTCACAATGGCAAACAGATGTTACGAGGGTTGAACTGAGGATGTTTTATTGACTGTGAGATCAAAACTAGAAGTCAGCAACACTGAAAGCAGCTGTCATCCAAAGAGTTTCTCAAAAAGTGACTGGCCTCAGTGCAGCTTTTTTTTTTCCGTTGAGCAGATGAATTGTACCAAAGTAAAGTACCCTATTTCACATGTACTGTATGTTTTTTTGTTTTTTTTTTCATTTTAGGTTGCAGCAACAAGAACTCTGAAAGAATTGGTCAAGGAGTTGATTTTGGGCTTCATACACATAGGCATATAGTCTAAGCTTAGTCTGAAAATTACCATATTCAGATTTACACTGGTTTGTACAAACTTTCAGCAGTATTTTTTTAAATCAATAATAAAATAGTTTGACTCCAAATTGGGAATACTAAAGGCTGATGTTAACGGAAGTTCTAGCTGTAGCATCCAAAAAAGCTTGTGGAAGCAGTGCTAAAGCTTGCTAAAAGCCTGATAAGGCCTGTTGGGAAAGCTTGTTAAATGCCACAGCCATCAATCTCATTATATTATGGGGTCTATTCACAAAGCAGCCGAAGGATCTAGCCGTAGCTTCGGCCCCAGGACCCCTTCGGTTCAGTAGAACCGATGGGCTGCTGTACGGGCTATTCACAATAGCACGTACAGCTCCCGAACTTGGCCGAGCGGCTCGGTCGAGCCGAACGCATATGCCTCGGCTCGGCTGAGCCGCGCTGAAAGCCGAAGCTGGCCGAGCGGCCGGTCATTAGCCGAGAGATCAGCATCCCTGCTCTTACCTGGTTACCAGGTAACCAGGGACACTGACCTCCAGACTGGCGGCCGGGATCGGGAGACTCCCGGAGCGCCGGGAGAGTTTTGTTTTCTTTTTTTTGACAGCAGCAGAACCGCCAGCCAATAGAAAACTGATTGCAGCTGATATACGGCTAAAATCAGCCGTGCCAGCCTGTAGTGAATAGCCGAACAGCGTTCGGCTCACTTCGCTTTAGGTCGGTCATTCACTCGGCTGCCTACGACAGCTTAGTGAATAGACCCCTATGTCTTCACACAATCTATTGTTGATCATTCTCAACTCCTTTAGTAAGTCAGCCTTAGTATTTGTGTTTTATGATCTCTTATGCTAGATTCACACCACATGTATTGCATTTAGCACATGTTGACTTTCATGAAATGCAAAAAGTTTTCATTACCTCTTGGTGCTAGTGGTTACCAGCTGAACAATTAACTTGCTGTTGTATAATCAAGGTTTTCCACAGTTTGTCAGAGTTTTTCACACTAACTTGAGGGCCTGCTCATCCAAGGCTCTGGGGCTTCCCCCACGAACATAAAAAACAAAAGAGAAAAGAGCGCCACCTCCGTGTGTAAAATCGTTTATTAAAATGAATAAAACAAGGGATATACCGTATTTTTCGCTCCATAAGACGCACCTGACCATAAGACGCAACTTTATTTACCGCTTCCACAAATCTGCTGCCCGTGTTGCCTGTGTCTAACTTCTGCATACTGAGACTCCTCCATTTCCCTGTCATGTGGCATGACATAGGAAGGTGAAAAGCCGGTCAGACACAGAAGTTAGACAGCGGCTTATGGAAGAGGTAAATAACGCTGCTTCGCTGGCTCACACACACATCACCCTGCGGGAGCCGCTGGACGCGTGTGGTTTGTGTGTGACAGCTGAGGCGGCAGGGCTGCCAGCGCAGGAGATTGTCGAGACCTGGGGGGAATATTCGCTCCATAAGACGCACCAACATTTTTGCCCGCCTATTGGGCCTCTTGCTTCTTATGGAGCAAAAAATACGGTATGTACTCACAAGCAAAAGTTTTTGTCATGCTTTGATAACAAGCATGAGGCCACACTGTCTGCCAACCTAACATAATTTCGCCCCGACTATGTACCACGGCTACCTCCGGTCACATCACCGTCCACCGACCGTAGTCAGCCAATGTTGACGTGTTTCAAGGGCACGCCCCCTGCATCAGAATTATAGCTTGCTTCCCCTGAGAGTGGGGTAAAAGACTGGAAAAACGGCCAATCAGAGAGCGTGATGAACACGTTTGCTTGTGAGTACATATACACTTTGTTTTATTAATTCTAATAATTGATTTGACACACGGAGGTGGCGCTGTTTGGTGGTTTTTTAACACATTGGGGTTGATTTGCTAAAGTCAAATAGGCTGTTCACTTTGCAAGGGAATTTACACTTTGCAGGGGAAGTTTTCCTTCACTTTGTAAAAAATACCCAATCATGTGCAAGGAAAATTTAAAAAAAACCGCATGTTTTCTTGAACATGATTGGATGATTGAAGTCAGCAGAACTTCACCTCATTCACTAAACTAAGGGGAAACTTTCCCTGCTAAGTACAAATTCCTGTGAAACGTGTACAGCCTGTTTGCCTTTGCTAAATCAACACTATTGTGTTGATTTTTTTTCCCACCGCAAGGCCAAAATACTTTGTTTTCCTTAAAAGAGAACTATATAAAGTGTTTTCCCCCAAGGGTCACGGGAGGACTAGACTAGCGTCCTCCCATGGCCCAATGCTAAGTATATCGCGAGCTGTAGCTCGCGGTATACTGACACTGCCGCAGCCGGGACGGATCCCGACAATACTGTCAAGATCCACCCAGCTGCGTGAGTGACAGCTGTAGCTGCCCTCTCCCCCGTCTGTTCCTCCAGTCAGTGCTGGAGGATCGGAACAGGAAGGGGGGAAATCCCTGCAGGGGGCCGTGAGTGACAGTCACTGCTCTCTGCAGGGAGATGATGAGTGTGTGTTCGCTCACTTCCCGTTCCATTGAGCTGACATGTGGCAGTTTAATTGTCACACGTCGGCTCGAACTATGAGGATGAGTGACTTTCACTCACCTCATAGTTCTCCTTTAACGCAGGAGCCAAAAAATAATGCAGTATGATGTCATTTGTCGAAATGCTATGCATTATCTTGCATTTCTTTTAAAAGCAGTATGTTCCATTTTCACATTTTGCAGTGCATTGGTGTGAACTGAGCCTATTGGAAACCAAGTATATTGGCTTGTTATTGTAATGCAGGTAGTCTGTCTTCTAAAACAATATCTAAAATGACAATGCCACATGTAAATCGTCACATGTAAAGACAAAACACGGTTATAGTTCACTGAATCAACAAATACAGACAATGGGCAGAATTCATAAAAACTGGATCAGACAGAATCTAGAGCAGTTACCCATAGCAACTTTGAAAATGATGCAGCAGCTTTGAAAATGATGTAGAGAAGCTGATTGGTTATTGAAACATGACACACCACTGCTGCAAAAAGTTAAAATCTGTCTTTGACTTTAAATCAGTACATATATATGTTCAGCTGGTTTTGAATATCATTCTTGTTTTATTTATTTGTTTATATATTTATTTATGTATTTTTGCAGTGGTTGTGGCAGAGTGTCTATATTTTTACAGATTCTTTTACCCATAAATGTACATATGCAGAATGTTGACACCGAAAGTATTTTTATGGGCAGTTGTGCTGGACTTCCTCACCTTTCTGAATGGCAGTTAGTCAACCTTGAATGAAGACACATGTCGACAGTATCTATTAGATATTAACTTCTTAAAAGTAAAATAAGCTCCATAGATTGTTGATCCAGGGAATATCCGATTGCCTTATGGGGTCAGGAAGGAGTTTTTTCCCCTGTTGGAGCAAATTGCACCATGCTTTATAGGGTTTTGTTTTTGCCTTCCTGTGGATCAACTGTGGGCATAGCGTTCTGCTTTAGTTTTTTTTTCTCTATCTCTATTGGTTGAACTCGATTGACTGGGTAACTGTGGGCATAGCATTCTGTTTTAGTTTTTTTTTTCTCTATCTCTATTGGTTGAACTCGATTGACTTGTGTCATTTTTTAACCTGACTAGCTATGTAACTATGTCACAACATTGATCAGCTGAATTAAATGACAAATTGGAAACAATTGACCAGTGAGAAAATGGGAAGTCCAAGCCAATACCATCTACCTTTATAGTTCAGAAGGTAATAGGAATGAGGGCCTTAATGGCATCCAATCTGCATGTGTATGGGCATTATCATTATTAGTGACGTTCAGATACCAAGTACCAGGTACAAGTACAGATACTTTTCCCAGACTAGACTAGAGAAAAACTCAAAAGTTAGGAGGCAGCTGTTATTTTTAAGGAGCATATATCCCTGCAACCCTGGTAGTTCTCATGAAAATGCCGAGTATGTGCACTGGTATCTGAACTGGTATCTGAACATCCCTAATTCATCATCATTATTTTTTATATTTAAATAATCATATGTATGTTCGAGGTTGCGTGGATGATTGATTTTGAGAATTAAAGTGTATGTTTTTCTTCTCTGGCAAACATCACAGTCCATTTGATAAATTTGATGTGCCATCATTTCACTAAATAGTTTTTTTATGAATGATTAATTATAAAAATGTCAATTTGTAAATTGCAAGCTAAGTCGACATTTGGTTGTGTCAGCAGGGAAATCGGATTTTAAGACTTGCAGTGTGCGTCTGTCTAGAAATGTCTGAGCCCAGTTCAGGCAACCAAGGAATCCATTTAAACATCATCATCTGAATTTTAATGTTGGCTGTGACTATGGATCTGCGAGTACAAGAAGAAAATATGAGATTCATCTCATGCATTGGGATGATGTGATTTTTCTTTAATAACCATTGCATCTTAATACTAGGAATAGCAATTTTTTGAAAGGAAGCTGTTGCTGAACAATATTCTTCATGTCACTCAACCAGAATACAAATCATGGTGGAGAGAGACAAAAACATATACACATGATAAATAGATTTACCTAAACAATACCTATAAAGACTGTGCTGACTATGCCGTGCATTCCTATGATTAATGAAAAAGATTAAAGGATATCTAAATCCAAGAACAAAAATGTAATATACTTCAGCTTACCAGTCCTTGTAACATTAGAAGTGAAATCACAACCAACATCATCTTCCTTTAGGGCTTGTTCACACCACATACAGTGCGCCCCAGCACAGTTTGCTGCTGTAATGCACTGTATCCCGGCCGGCTTCCTGCATTCAGGGGCGGGAGGGGGCGTGGTGGTGCAGTCTTCAGGATAGGAGTGCTTAGTTCTACCGTAATAGTTTACAGAAGACAGTTTTGAGGGCTTGCTCACCCCATATACGGTGCATTCTAGCACGGTTAGCTGCTGGAACACACTGTATCGCATCCTGGCCTGCTTCCTGTGTTCAGGGGCAGGAGGGGGCGTGGCGGTGCATTGAAGTCAATGACACAGCAGCTACGCCCCTCACAGTGCGATTGCCCTGCAGTAACATAACTTTAGCACTGCTATGTCTCCAAGCAATTACATAAAATTGTTTTGAGAATGTTATTTCCAATCAATTCCAATTGCTTGGTGAACATACTCTCATTCCACTGAGTGTTTATGTTTGAATATATGAAGACTCCCCACCCCCCTACATGTATCTTTACAGAATGGTGAATATGTTATAAACATACAAGGATTAGTTTTGTATGACTCAAAAATATAACTCTGTCATACTATGTGGAGTCGTGGTCCACAGATTGCACGCCTTGGTTGCACAGTTTGTAAAACCGCCATTATCTTGTACTCTTTACTTTGTGGTTGGGCTTTATTCAAAATTGCTAAGCTGCTTCAAATGGCAGCTATAAAACCACTTAGCATATTCAAATCAAGATGTAATATTGCTACGTGGTCGTGCCTCAAGTAAACATGCAGCTTATCTTTAGTCTCATTTGCAAATATGCAACAAAAAATCGTCTTTTTTCCCGTGTTGAAGAAATTAGTTTTACAATGTCTGTACAGAAAGGTCTTGCTTAGACAACTGTCTTGTGAAGTTAATGATTATTTTTTTATTTCTTCTGCATAATCTTTAAATGGCCTTGAGTTAGTTCATTACATTTTATGTTTTGTTCAAATGAAATAGGCACTCACCTTGCTTTGAGCATTAAAATCTATGTTGTTTGTGATTGCTGTTCATATTTTATTTTCAGTGCTGCCAAGTCACTTACTATTTTATGATTCCTAACAAACTAATGAGAGAAAGAGTTGCTGCTTGTTAGAGCTTAGAGTGAGGGGCAATTTCACATATTCTTTAGTGCAGCACAAAATTTCTCATACGATTTCACATATTTCTTAGACCAGCATAATAAAAGAATAATCTCTCTCTCTCACTCAGTATATATACCATATGTATATATATATGTATATATATATATATATGTATGTGTGTATATATATATATACATATGGTATATATACAGAGAGAGAGAGAGAGAGCAGTACTGCTTATATGTCAAGCAGAAACTCTTCCCTACTCTCC
>NW_017306576.1:261186-286273 GCF_000935625.1 Nanorana parkeri
ATATATACCATATGTATATATATATGTATATATATATATATATGTATGTGTGTATATATATATATACATATGGTATATATACAGAGAGAGAGAGAGAGAGCAGTACTGCTTATATGTCAAGCAGAAACTCTTCCCTACTCTCCTCACCCTTCACTCTCCTAGCCTTAGTGTTTGCTAAAGGCCAAGCTTTAAAGTGATTTTCAGCTTCTTTACATCTTTACATTTGAACTGTAAATTGCTTGGTATCAGTTATGGAATGTCTGTGGTTACTCTATCTGTGTAAAATAACTGAAGTTATTTTGAACTAAGCTTTACTGTAATCTAAGTTGCAGTATTTCATGATTGTATTTGACTAATTGCTTCCACCTTTTCTGTGTAACTCATACACTGAAGTTGTTTTTTTCCAAGATTGATTACATTCAAATTTCACACATAGATAGAGAAAAAGTCACCTTGCTCTGGTTCAGATTTTGTGAGGTTATGTTTTAATGATGAGGTCTGCACAAAGGTGAATCACTACTGTCATGCACGCTGGGCTTTATTTAGGCCATTGACTCATACTGTGAATATGTTAATCAACCTGATCAACCACTGAAATAATAATTATTAATTATTAATATTATACAGGGTTGTTCACAAAAGGGTGAAGAGTTTGGAGAAGGGAGGAGAAGTGAACAATCTAGGACAAAATAGCTGATTTGGAAATATTCTCCAATTCAGCTCACTTTCCACTTCAGCTATTTTGGCCTAGATTTGGCTGATATTCTTTTTCATATATGAACTATCTCTCCAAGATAAATAGAATATTATCCAAAACCCTTATTTATTTTTTATTTTTTAGGCAAGCCTCTTCACTCTTTCCATGCTTTTTAATATTTGCCACTTTAGCTCTTATAATCGCAGATGACCTGGACCAAAGGCCATGCTTGACTTTGTGTCAATACCTTTCTCCACCATGCCACAAAGTACTGTGCATTGCTTAATTTTCTGCTTTGGTCCTAATAGGCAAGCCTGCAGGGAGGTAACTTCTCCACTAGGGTCTATGAAAAGCCACACATGTGCAGTACTGCACTGCCCACCAGTTCAAGGTCACCTGCTGATGTAATATCTATAGTAGGAGTTATAAATAGCATTGGGAGAGCAAGATGTGCAGTTTGAATTAATGTGGTTGATTTATTAAGAAAGGGTTGATTTGCAAAGGAATTTTGAGTTTGCAGGGGAATTATCCCTTAGATTAGTGAATATGGTGAAAATTCACTTTTGCAAAGGATAACCAATCAAGAGCAAGGAAAATTAAAATAAAAACCCTGTATATTTGCTTTCATATGAATGGATGATGGAAGTCAGCACAGCTGACAGTGTGTGTCCAAGTGCGGGTTTGGCATGTAGTTGCGTGCAGCTGCATCCTCCCATAGGAAAGTACAGGCAGCTGCATGAAATTACACACTGTACCTGTCTCTCTTGGGAACAGGTCTCTGCATGGGCATGCATGCCGTACAGATGGGCATGCTCATGTAAATTAGCCCCTAAGCTGCATGTTTCCCATAATCATAAATCGGTCTGATTGTCTTGGTGAGGGCCTGTTTTTGCTATAGAAGGGCTCATACAGAATGATGGAGGTGAATGTAGCAGAAGCCACTCAAGTGCGTGACTTGTGAATAGTTAATCTTGTATTCCTTTGCAGCTTCATTTGCTTAAAGCTGATTTGTTACCATGATCAAAATGTTAAGTAAATCAGCAGTGTCAGTTGTTTATATTAAAATGTTGTCTTTATAACAATTAATCACATCTTAGTTGTTCTATTTTGTGGTCAGAAATTGCTTCTTGGCATGCTGCGCAGCCATTGTATAGTACTATTGGCACTGGTCCAGGAGAGAGAGTGCATATAGACCATAGCACTGTTTGTAGTGTGGAGGGGATCTGGGGACATGCCAGTAGCTGCACTGATCTCAGTCACTGGTGTTTCTAACAGTGGCAAGAGGCTTTGCTTTGCTGCCATGCAATGGATGTGAATAGGGGAGAGCTGCAATGAATTATATGGAAAGTAAAGCATACATTTTTTATTATATTTGGACATCTGAGAATTCAAAATACTGTTTTAAGAATGGCTACAATTCAGCTTTGAAGTAAACCTGAGGCCAGGCTATGGACAATGAAGTCCATAGGGTGATTTCAGCCCATGCCAACTGGGATTTCAGTTTATACTATGCTGTTTTAAAACAATGCAAAAGTGCCAATGCTACCACTTTTGTGATCCTTCAATCCTATAAAATGAACCTTTGTAAAAGCTGTGGATATTTAAAAATTAGGCATATATTTTATTATTTCTTAAATACATAAATAGCCATAGCATTTCCAAAGCTAATTTTATAATTTAAGGATCACAAAATGATAGAGTTGGCACTTTTGAATTGTTTAAACAGCATGGTATAAATTGGAATCCCACTATGCATTCACCTGAAAGGAGAAAAGTCACATGCAGAACAAAGATTTACATTTTAAAACATATGCTATAAACTGAAAACTCTTTTGCAATTAAATGCACTTCGTGGCGACTATATCATTGATTTTATATAGCATTCCACTTAATAAGACTTGTACAAAGTTCTATTTCATAAGTCACATTACATTTTAATAGCTTAAAGCATCACTAAACGCTCCATGTTAGTTAACCTCCAAATCCAGCATACCATACCACTCAACTATACACCATTCTGTCTGCTAAATGTTCACAATGCCTGTCCCCAAAAAAGCCTCTTTTGCATCCAAAAAGAGTCAGTTAAGGTCTATTGCAGTCACATATCTCTGCATAAACAGCGATTCTACTGTGCGTGAATCCCATTATTATTGTCCCATTAAGCAACATGCTGGCATTGTTCCTGGTTCTGCTGTCACTCTGAAGCCAGTGAGTGATGATGTGTGGGTGGAGATTTCATTTCAACAGTGGGTATTTTTCTGTGTTATAACATGCTGGCACTGGATACATCGGCAGGTATTACTCTATTCCTTTTGGGAGTGAGCAGAGAGGGGTGGCTTTTTCCCCCCATATAGTAGAACCATGTAGAACAAATGTAGCTTTGTTCATTAGGCAGTTAGAGGTGAGGCGATTATTTAAGTATTTAAATGAATGTGCTTTCTGTTAATGCTATTATTAGGGACACAAAAAAATACAATTAAAGGTACTGAATTTGATTTTTTTGCTTTGTGGGTTTAGTGACACTTGAAGTACTTATAATATAAAACACATATACTATAAGTGTAATTGTTACACATTGTTTTGTTTTTTAATTTGAAACAGCTTCCTATTGCGCAGAACATACTTTTTGAAGTTTGCATTCTGCTATGATGAGATTATATAAACATTCCCTGCCTAATGATTCATTACTTGACTAGGATGGAATGTACAAATAACTTTGATTAGTCAAGCAGATGGAGATCATTTTAATCTACTTGATTTCTGCTTTTTATTTTTTTCTTTCCAGGAAACTTAGTTGGATTTTCACATGTCTACAATATGTCTACTAATGGGGGGTGATTTACTAACCTAAACACACGCACGCACCAGGTGCGTGTTATTTTCACACAGCAAAACGTATTTATCAACCAAAAAGTCTCTAAAAGCATATTTCCACTAATGCCATATATGGAAAAATCATGCACATGATGCATATATAATGCTGCTTCACAGTTTAGACAAAAATGGTTAGCTCATGCATTTACATTCCTGCATTCATCAACGCAAGCAACACAACATAGAGCTAATTTACACAACATCACCTTCCAATTCATGCAGGGCTTTGCACAACACACCTGCTGGGTGTGTACACACTACAAAGGTGTTTAGATTCCACCCATAGATCATGCTGGGAGGGAACACACTACAGAGGTGTATACATGTTCGTGGTGTGTTTATAAGGTTAGTAAATCAACCCCATTGTGTCACAAAACTGACTTCATAAACGACTAACATTTTGGAATAGCAGTATATATACAGGTACAAGACAGGTTTTGTCATTAGGCCTACTGAAGATTACAGAGACCTTGTTATATGTGGCACCACTAATAAT
This sequence comes from Nanorana parkeri, assembly GCF_000935625.1. Lineage (NCBI taxonomy): Eukaryota > Metazoa > Chordata > Amphibia > Anura > Dicroglossidae > Nanorana > Nanorana parkeri. The sequence continues at coordinate 265,254 of NW_017306576.1, forward strand.
GGCACTTGACCACTTGAGTGCTAGTTTGTATATACCCCTTTTTTACCAGACCATTTTTCAGCTTTCAGTACTGTGATAATTGACTGACAATTGATCGGTCATGCAACACAAAACCCAAATAAATTTTATATCACTTTTTGAGACAGAGCTTTCTTTTAGTGTTATGTAATAACCACTGTTTTTAATTTGTACTATATAAAGAAAAAAAGACCAAAAACATTAGGTTGATTACATTTACCTGTCATTTATCTACCTATAAAAAGTATGCCACAATTGGTGGTCACTGGCACTTAAAATCCACCAACTTTTAAATAAAACAATACCACAATCATTGCTGGTCATTGACCCTTTAAACCCCCTTCAAAAACAATCCCATAATCATTGGTGATCAGTGGCACTTTAAACCACCACCTTAAAAAAAATTATTCCATTATCATTGGTGGTCAGTGGCACTTTAAAGCCCCCATCTTCACCTGCTACGATCCTCTTTCCTGCTTTGTTTACAATCATTAAGCTATCACAGATGACAGGTTACACTTCTGATTAGAAAATCTGCTGTGATTAGAAAATCCTGTCCTCTTAAGGACTCTTGCTCTTTGTGTGGAAGTAGCCATCTCTCTGCAGAGGTCTGACCCCCTGAGTTAGAGCTAGAGATGTCCAATCAGCAAGGAACATGAGCTTTACTGATTGCAGGCGAATAGGTTTCAATCTGCAGGGAATGTGTCAGACCTCAACAGAGACACCATTTATTGCTTCGACACAGAGAGCAAGAATCCTTACTCTAACATTTCCATTTTCACCAGAATGCACTTTTAAGGTGGTGTAACTGGGCTTCACAACTTTAACACACTTGCAGTATGTCCTGAATGGGATTACCAGACTGTTGATTACTTTTCCTTGTTGCCTGGAGTTGCTCTTTAAATCAGTTGACAAAACAATATACACCTGATCTAAGAAATAATAGAACTTTATGGCCCATTATTCATCACACCAACCTCTTCTACATGATTTGGCACCCTGTCCCACTGACTGGGCCATTACTCATGGCTTTACGAAGGCAGGCTAATTGGCAGGCCTCCTTTTGTAGTACAGTAAAATTCAGGGTGTCATCACAGCAGTCAGCTAGGGATGTTACAGACAGCGCAGGAAAGGTCAGTTCTGTCCATACATCTATGTGCCTTCTGTTTCTAAGAGTAGTGCAGGCACTGCAGCACTGTGTGCATTAGATTTGAACCCACCCCCACATATAGCAAACATTTATAAATTAACTCTGAAGTGTATTCAATGTTTATATGTAGACCTTTAAAGGGTAACTCCACTTAAAAAAAATGTAAAACAAATTAATATAGCATATATAATTGTTGCACACGCCATTTTGTAATTTAATGTTATTAAAATTACCTTTCCATTTAAAACTGTAGCTGCTTTACTGTTCTAATATGTTCTGTCAAAAAAAATTAAATGTACTTGGTGACATGGAGGCGTCCTGTACACAGTTGGTGTATGGAGGACCCCCCGAAATGTCACTTACATCTTCTGTGATTGACTGACTGATTTTCTCAAAAGCGTGAACTAAGATAAAAGTACAATTTCAGGCATGACTTGCAATAGGGCTCATTACTACAAAAGGGATGCAGACACTGCACCTTTCCTAATTACAACACAGGAAGTCCACCAGCTAATTCTGATTTTTTTCTTTATTCCTTTTTTGGGGTGTTAAAACCTTTTTGGTTCAGAACCATTGGAGATCAACATAACATACACTAAAATTACATAATGAAAGATATTTGCGTCAATCGTTTTGATTTTTTACATTAGCTTTTCCGATTTGTATCATTAAGTACAAAAACACAAAATGCGATTAACGAAAGTGTGTTTGTCAATTTTTGTATCTAACATTCTTGAAAATAATTGTGAACACTTAACAGTCACAGGTGCTATTTAGTTTAGTTTTGAAAAAAAATTTGGATTCGTTCCAATTTGGATTTATAAAAACTTGGAAATTGGGAATTTAATTCCATTTTAAAGAAATTCATCCAAATTTCCACTCGGAACAAAACAAAAATTACAATTCTAATATTTATACTGTTTTAATCATTAGTGCAAATAAGCTGATTAACATATGATATACACCTGATTAATATCAGACAACCCCACTTATGTAAACCTCCAGATAAATGAACAATTTAATTGCTTTAGCCATAACAAAAATTGATTGTTCCCACTTAAACTATACCTTGTACATGTCCACACATTCTTGTTTATTACCCCTCTACAAGTGTGGAAGAGCTAAAATGGAACAAAACCATAACTACCATGCCGCTATGCTTGTAGCGTGACTGAAGTCATGTTCAAAATTCCCCAAAAGTGCTAAACCGTGCTAAGGATGTCTAAAAGTACAGACTTCTGGGAAACACACTGAGCAAAGTACACAAGCAGGAAGTGAGATTTCTAGGGGTGTTATGTACAAAATGGGTTGTCATAGCTACAAGGAAGCAATGGGTTTTTTTTGGCAGTTTTAGGAGACAACAGCTGGCTGCAGAATGAGTAATTTTTTGGTAACATTAAAATATAAATGGCTTAACATTTAATGCTTTTTGTTTTTGCAAAAATATATATTTTTTTAGATGCAAAAAGGTGGCTAAAGAACTGTTTACAGATTAGATGACTGTTTCACTAGACATCTAATGATTAACTATGTCTACAGCACAGGTTGCCAATGTTCTGCTAACAAAGCATGTTTACAGAGCCTTTGCATAAACTGCATATTTAACTTGTGCATTAGAGCAGGAGCCTGGCAGGCTGTCTCATTATGCACGGTATCTTGTCCTGTAAAGTTGCTTGGTTGCATTTCAGCAGCTTCATCTAGCACTGTCATGAAGGCAGGCTTTGTGTAGAGCAGATCCCTTACAAAAACCAGGCCTGTCGCCTGAGCATTATACGGTTCAAGGCTGCTGGCGGAAAACAGAAAAATGTAATTCCTGACCTTTCACTCAACCCTGAGCATAATTCTTTTTTAATGCCTTGCACTGTCTGCAAATAAGTCATGAAGAGATTGCACATTTACAAGGGGACTATTTGTAACCCTTTACTCAAATTTCCATATTAAAATGACAACATTAAACTCTACAAACAATGTATCATTACTGCTGTGGCTATCAGACGCTGTGCTGTACATAAGCATATTTACCCAGAATCCATTAGCTACTTGCCTTTGCTTTTTTTTTAGTATGCTTGTATGCCAAACACAATTACATTTTCAAAGTTCATTTTAAATTATAAATGTATAGTTATATCAACCAAAGCAAGGTATTAAAGATAGATAGATAGATAGATAGATAGATAGATAGATAGATCCCCTATTAGTCCCTCATTGCTGTGTGTCGCCCAAACAAGAACATTTCCCATCACTTCCTGTCTGAAGCCTTGACAGAATATCAGCAGTTACAGCATGGCAGAGTTTCAAACCTTATGTGTATTCTATCCACAACTGGAAAAAAAATAGTGTTTCCTTTTAGCTGGCGTAACATTTTCTTTCTACGCGCTGATAACGCCTTTGGTGTTTGATGTATGATTTTGGTATCCTCTACTATTTTTAATGTTTCCTTCTCAGTCTTGTATTTTCTTAGTTTTCCCAAACCAGACATAAAATATCCAAACGTGCTTTAAAACCCCCTCAGCCTGGAGAGTCTTTTCTGTACTCACATACTTTGTACCTCTTTTATTCATGTGTTGGTGTCTAGAAGCTCCTTGCTTGCCAGTGCTTTTGGCTTTTATAAAGCAGAAATTTCAAAGTTATAGATAACTGCTTTACTCATAAACCCATACTAAAAGATTAATTCAGAAGGCATGGGAATAAGACTCATTCAAGTTTTTAGTTACTCAAAGCTGCCTAAAAATAATGTTTTATTAATTCCATTTATAAAATAGAAGAACATATTTTAAGGAAAAAAATTAAACATTTTTACTTGACAGTGAAATAAAACCCAGTGGGTTTGATGTACAAAGGTTGTGCAAAGAAAAGTATAAGTCCTGCCCATGGCAGGTAGGCAGATTTCTGATGCATTTACAACTTAAAACAATTACAATTTGAATGTAATTTGTTGCTACAGGCAATATGGACAGTTTTTATTTCTCTTTTCATTTAGTTTCCCCCGGGGTTTGTTTCATTATGCATTAGGAAAGGAGAACAGTTATCTTTCCTATCATGCCTATGTGAAAAGTTCAAATGCCGTTTCCTGGCAAACATGGTATAGTAAAGCAAGACAATGACATGATCAACTTAGAACCTTAAAAAATGTATTGTGCCTAAAGAGAAAAGTGCACATTTTGCTTCGTTCCATGGAAGAGCCCTAAAGACATGTTTGAATGCTATATCCATGACAGAACTTCATAGAAAGCCGAAAACAGCCTGGTCTTAATTATCAGCATTGTGAAGTGTGCTAGGCACAATTTATAAGTCAAAAGCCTGAACAAGTTGGTAATATTTATGAATTATGATATTTTGTTAATTTCACTGTCTACGCATACAGTGTGTTGTCGCAGACATTTAAACATACGCAATAATGGTTTAATTTATTTTGTTCATTTTGTGGTGCACTGTGTACAGATCCTTAGAATCAGCCTATGCCATTTACAGTATGTAAAGAAATAGTACAACTGTTCTTTCTACCTAAATAAATCAGAGTTCTAGGATCCATTTCCATTGCTGATATGCAGCACCTGGATGATGTCTAGAAACTAGGTAGTTTGTGGAGTTATGTGAGCTCTAATAAACTGTCCCATTATATAGCTCCTACTGTTAACACACCTTATAGAATTTATACTATTCATATCAGTTCCTTCCCCAGAGTTAATGACTGAACATCTCTACTTTGACATGCAAACACGGGAGCATACAGACATACACACACACCAGGCTCATTTACTACAGCAAATGAGCAAGAACAGCAATAACCTGGTATGGTAGGCTTGCATAATTGGCCATCATGCACACCCCTGTGGTGGGAACATGCACATTAGAAAAATCCATGTATTGTGTGTTGGGGTGCCATTCATTCTTAATAGTATCCCAACATGCCTTGCCAATGCATGTGTGTTTTAGCACACCACAACGCAGGTAACAAGATATAATGTTTTGTGGTGTGCTGCCTTTAAAAAAACAATTTCACCTTTGTGGTGCGCATTAGGTCATTAGGGAGCCCATTCAAATAAACAGGCTGCCCTAAAACAATGCACGTTCATGCACAAAGTAACGTGCTTTGTGTTAGCACTGTAAAAGTGTGAAGCAAACCTCAAGGTTATTGCACATTGATGTTTAATGTATACAGTGCAATCTTAGATTTCTGTGTGCTGCAGTTTTAGTCTTCTGTTCTGTACGGTGCTCCGGGGCTCTATTGAATGTAAATATTAACTATTTACTGAAAAAATAATTGAATAAAAAAAAGTGTGACTTGCTTTCTAAGCAATAAAATGTGCATGCACTAAGCCAGGGGTGCCCATTAGATAGATCGTGATCTACCAGTAGCTTTCAAAGCTGATGCTGGTAGAAAGAGAGAGAGAGGAGAGACAGCCAGGGGAGAGTGCAATGAAAGACAGCCAAGAGAGGGAAGAGAGACAGCCAGGAGAAAAAACAAGGAATGACAGCCAGGAGAGAGAGCGAGGAAAGACAGCCAGGAGAGAGAGGAGAGACAGCCAGGAGGATGAGCAACAAGAGACAGCCAGAAGAGAGAGCAAGGAGAGACAGTCAGGAGAGAGAGAGCGAGGGAGGTATTTTTTTCGTTGGTAGATCTCATGTAGCTGGTCATTTAGAAAGTAGGTCTTAACACAAAAATTGTGGGCACCCCCGGCTAACCAGCATGCTAAAAAATAACCTTTACACTATACCATCTTAGTAAAAAGCATAGTGCTTTTACTTTGTATTTACCGTTGGATATCTACTCCAAGCACCAGTATATGTAATCTCACATTTTTATTTCAGACACACTGACTACAGTAAGCCTAGGCACTTGCACTTGTTAGTACATTCCAAGTGTAAACACTTCAGCCTGTGCATGGATGTATCATGAGCACATAGTGAATTCTTTGAGCATATCCATTAACAAAACAGGCCCCTTCTTTCAGAAGCCAGATAATCTATCTGTGTTTTTCTGGAATAGTAGAGGAGACCAGAGGAACCCCATGCAGATACGGAACAGACAGTTCCCTTATAGATTCTGTAGCCACAGCACAGATCCTTTTGCCACAATAAAAACCTAAAATTATTAGCACACAACAATCAGTACAAGTGCAGGGAGAAAAAAAATATAAAGAATTTAAAACATAGTTAAATGAGGTAAAATTGCATCCAGGTTGTTGTGCAGTATAATTTGTAAACAAAGCATGCATAGTTGTATAACTTAGTTAATTAACTTGACTGTGTTAGTATTTATGTTATGTTACATAAATTATTATTTTTTTAAACCCCCATCACCACCATTCATATGTTCTTCTTGTCCTAGCTTTAGTTAAAAAAAAATTACAAGCATCATTCTTAAACCAAGGGTAGTATTTTAAAATGTCCTTATGAATATCATCCTTCTCTGTGGCTATTTAATCATTTGCATATTCAAACATTTCCTTGGCATCCTGGATCCCCCCTAGGTACTCATCAACAAATCTGTGACTAATCAAACAGTAAACCCTGAGCTGACAGAACCTTAGCAGCGTGTTTCAAGAGGATTGTCGGAGAGGAATTCCACCCTCTCTGTTACAGTACTTCAAATACTGTTTAAGTACCATAATTATCAAAAGAATGAATTATTTAATGCCTATCATTCTGCTAGTATCCACTAAGGGCTATCACCAGATGGAAAAATCGTACGCTTTTGAAAGAATGGCAGAACATCAGGATAGCAAAGCACACCAAGGTTTTAAAGTGTTTGGGATTATTCCTGGTAGTGCTTTCTGATAATATATATGATAAATCTTTCTGATAATATATATGGATTACCATGTAGTGCTAGAAAACATTTTACCTTGCTGTGATGTGATGCTGTACAAATGACAACAGTAGAGAAATAGAAAATGGTCCTTCTTGTATCTCAAGCTATTGAGAATGTGTGGTTTCCTTTGGTTTTCAGATCGTTTGTTTAGTGGCGTGCCCACCACAACACCAGTCAATGTAGCAAAGTACAGGCTAGGTCTTAGGGGCATTGGAAACTGTTTCCATGCTCTGGTCCCCAGGGTCTACTGTGCGAAAATTGCAGAAAAGACAAATTGTATTTCCTTTGGCAACCCATCAGATTTATTTTGTCATGCTTTAGCTTGTTCTGGAAAAACAAGATATTACGCCTTATTGAATGCTATTGCCACTTTTATTTCTTCCTGTTTCCATAAATCAGCCCCAGTGAAGATGCAATCTTTCTTTCTTCCAGTATCACTATCAGATCATATGTTTCATTTTCCTTTACAGCCTCACAGACAAAGTACACTGTAGAAATGGCAACTGCAACACCTATAAAGTTGCTCCTCAGCTCCATCTGGTGGCTGTAATTCAGTATTTTTAAAATGTTGCATTCGACCTGAAAAGAAAATATACTAAGAACATTTGTTTTTGCCTCTTTGGACAGAACGAACATTCACCGAGATTTGTAGGGTGAACTGCTTTACAAGTCGTTTCTAAATAAACCCCTATGTGTCTTGTAGAAAAATGCAGCCTTCACCATTTTGGTGTTCATCATGGTTCTTTTCAGACAATTAATGAATACCAGGTTTAAATTTAACAGTCTGGATGAATGCTTTTCTGTATAAAGAATGAGAAAATGAAAAAAGGCAATTAAATGCACAATTCAATAGCACAAAATGGGCCAAATACATATAGCTTATTTTACAGTTATTGAATACCTGTTGATACAGAGGTCTACATTTTTTTATTGTCAACAGGTAAGTAAACAGCTAAAAATCATAAAAAAACACTGAAAACACATACAGGGTTATTCACAAAGCTGCCAAAGGCAGCCGTGTGAATAACCAACCCGAAGTTAAGTGAGCCGAACGCTGTTTGGCTATTCACTTCAGGCTTGTACAGCTGATTTCAGCTCTACATTGGCTGAAATCGGGACTGGCAGGCTGCGCTATGGATGCCTGCTGCTGGCTGCAGTATGAGTAGAGCCCGGCTGCAGCTGGCATCCCTGTGGCTGCTTCTCATGCTCAGTGCAACCAGGGGACACTGAACTGTCATTACAATAAGAACTCGGCGGAGCCGGTCTTTATATCACGGCCGGCTTCACTGAGTTCTCATTGTAATGACAGTTCAGAATGCCCTGGTAACCAGGGGACACTGAACTTTCAGTGCAACTGGCCGGAGCCAGCTGTGAGATCACAGCTAGTTCCACCCAGCTGTCAGTCGCGAGGCTTTTGGCCGGCCGTCAGGCCCGCTGCGGGTTTCACCTCGGCTCGATTGAGCCGAAGTAAATGCCTTCGGCTCGACCGAGCCGCTCGGCTGACTTCGGGAGCTGTAAGGGGCTATAGTGAATAGCACGTATAGCAGACCTTCAGTTCGACTGAACTGAAGGGCCCCGGCGGCCGAAGCTAGCCGAAGGATCAGCCGGAACTACTGCTGATCCTTCGGCTAGCTTTGTGAATAACCCTCATAGTAACTATGGGGAATCCATGCTGAAAAGAGTACTCTTCTTAAAATTCTAATTGATTGTCTAGGATGCCGATAAAAATTGCTTTAAAACCTTATGCCATTGACCTAGAAGAGGTATACAGAATACCTATCAAGAATTCTGCCTCCTAGGCCAGATTACAAACACAATGATAATGACCACTATGCTAAAATCTTCCTAGCTCAAGTAGGCACACAAAGTTCTTTATCTGTATCTGATTTTAAATTTGTTAGGGGCATACTTATAAAGCAGTGAATGTGACATTTCGCCAACATTCAATACAGGCGAATCCCACTGATGATTGTGTTTCAATCTACAGTAGCTGATTCACCACCAGTGAATGGGAAAAGACATCCACTGCTTCACAAATTCTTCTTGATTTTAAAAGCTTCATGACAGTGTAATACTGTCATGTATTATTTATAACATCTGCATTGTAGTATCCCAAGTTCCTATGTTTCCTCTCTGGTAAACATACATGTAATTATTTAAAGCCTGTCTAAAGCCTGTGGTGCATGCTGGGGTAGCATATATAACTTGTTCTGTGCTTGTAAATTGGTGTTTCTGTTGAGGCAACAACTTTTTGCATGTGTAAAAGGGTGATCATTGATTATATGATTATCAAATACAAGTCCTGTAGATGTGGTTTTGTCAAACATAAAGTCCATGTTCTGTTGTGTGCGGGTGGGAGTCCAGAAAAACCTTCTAATTCTAAAAGCAGGATATTACTTTCAAAATTAAAGGTTGCTGAAATCACTAAACAGAACCAGTGAACAATGCACCTACTTTCTTGCAACAAAACAGAACATTTGCAACTCAGTGTCATTCTTAAAAATGGTCAAAGGTGTTCAGCCTCTTTAGTACATTGTGCTGGCTGACAACATAGCCTTCACACATAATTTAAAGGTGGCATTCCATCATGAGACCTTAATTATATTTTCTTGTGGTTCAGACCTGCTTGGCTATAAAGAGATCAGAGGGAAGGTTGACTATGTACTACGAGAAAAAATGCAAGCTTCTTTATATGGTTCCTGATCTTAAAGATGTCCATAGACACTATAGGGCAATCAAAAAAGTAGACATACATCATACCGCCCTGGGTCACCTGGCTGGATTCTCAACACAAGTTAAAGGAGGCACACTGCACCATTGGCACCAGTTTATTAAGAGACAAATAGCATTTGGACAACATTCTATGAACTGTATAACTAGTAATTTTCACAAGAAGCGTTTGGTGATGTCAGCAGGCACCTCAGAAATTCATGAGATTGTCACACAAACATCTCTACAAGTGCGTGGAGCGATAGGACATAAAGAAAAAAAACAAAAACAAAAGCAGGCTTGGGCACCACAATATAAAAAGATAATTTACAGAAGAGCAGCTAGCTTATTAAATGGTTTATAGAACTGTATATTTTAATGAATGTTTTAGTGTAGCCAAAAGGCCCTTTCAAAAAATACATAAGTTTTGGGAATGACAATTGAATAAAAAATTTGAATGCAACTTCACTATATTTTCTGACACTCTGACAAATTTTTTATGACACTTTGTCGCTTTTTATGAATATACAGAACATTATAATGTCCTATGTATGTTGCATATATCTGATCTGTTTAGGGTTTATTGGTCAACCTATGTTTTTTTGTCCTGTCTTTTGGTTATCAGGATGCACTTCTCACCCCCAGGTCCAACCCCACTCCCCCTCTAACAACTTTCTCTTGCTTTAACGGGTAACCTCTGTCATGTTGATCAGTGTTTCTTCTGACCTGAAACTCGTCTTTACATGAAATGATATAATAAAATCATATCTTCCAGTGATCCCCTTGTGTAAAAAAAAAATCGCATTCCACAAATACTTGCTCCTGTCTGTTCACCCCTTTCATGCATGTATGCCACCAGCGGGCTCACTCTTCAAAGGTTTTGACCCTTGCGGTTTCTGTAGATGTCAGCAACTGTATAAGGTGTTCTGTTTCACAGCTCTAAATTCTTTCCTTTTGTCCTCCCACACATCAAGGACATTTTTTTTAAAAGTTCCACAGCATAATACAGTTTAAAACTCCTTTTATTATAATACCATTGAAGAACATGGTAGCCTAGTGCTCTGTAGCCCTCTCCACCTGACTCACCGCGGAAAGAAGGATCCACATGACCTGGCTGTGTGATGACGTCCCAGGTCTGGTCCACTCAATGCGTTTTATCAAATGACTTCCTCAGGAGCACTTTAGTTGTTATTGCACTTTATTATGTTATTTGTATGATTTTGTAGAGTTGTAGTAGGTAAAAATTAGCACAGTGCACTTTAATAAAAAATAAACATATTATCAGCAGATGATGATTTGCACATCAGCTTAGAAATAGGGCAGTAATAAAAGCACATAACTGTTAGCAGACATGTTACCTGCAGTAACCCATAGCAATCACATAGATTGCACTTTAAGAGAGGCAGAACATTAAAGGTCAAGGGTAATTGTTTGCTTAGGTTATTCCCACAATGTGTATTGTTAGTGTTCTTGTGAATTGAAGTAAACATGGTGAGAAACACAAAGGAGTGCAAAGTAAAAGTATAAAGGCATTGAGCAGGACATAGATCTCATGACAGACGTTACAGAGGTTAGAGATTGCTGTGTCCAGAGTCAAAAGACTATCTAGATAGGCTGCAGGCAGAATGGAATTAGCTCAAGTTCAAGCACTGTTTGGCAGCAGTAGATAAAAGCAGATGTTTTCAAGTATTTAGCTCTGATAGCTGTTCTTTGCTCAAGTGATATCCACAAATCAATTGAACGGCTCATAGCTTGCAGATTACTTGAATTCAACAAGGCTGTTTAAAAATGATACTTGTAACTATATCAAATTGCACTGGCAGTTGTCATAAGTTTGCTTTTATTTACATTCTTAATTTTCAGAATTCTGATATTTTCTATTTTAAAATAACTCGATAAGATATCTAGTACCATGGTTAGCAACTCTTTACAGTCTTAGCTTAAGAAGCAATACAAATCTAAGTAGTCATTATGGGTTAATGTTCTTTCTTCTTTACCTTTGCACTGTTTTACGAAATATGTCTGCGTTAATGTAGCTTCAAATGGAATACTACTACTGGCTTACACACTATGCAGTCCCACAATACTCTGCTCCAGGTCTCTATTCAGCTCTGCCTCTCCACTACACATGGCGCCACAATCTCAGCTTTCTCCACCAGCATACTTATACATAAAAAATATTTAGAGTGAAATGTGTCCCAGGGAGGAGCTCAGAGGGATGTCTGTGACATTTTTGTAATAAATGCCATGGTGTGGCGGTTGGATTTCTGTTGGCATATACAGACTTCTAATAAGCTGGTGAAAAGAGTTAACAAGGTTAAAGTAGATAAAACAAAACAGAACACAGTTTTAAGTAATCTCACAACAGTTTCTGATTTTTTTAAATAATCTGAGCTGATTAGTATCCCGTGATAGCCAATTACAGCAATTACAGATTTGAAAAGTACCACTATTTGCATCTGAAACCCCACCCCTTCCTCTCACAAGGGAGGAAGGAGGGACTAATGATTACAAAATTACTTATTAGCTCCAGATCAGTGGCAGCAGCATAATAATTGTGTGGGGGGTATGAATGTGGCATTGTTTTTTTTTTTTACTTTTTCACCACTCCCCACCTTTACATATGATCTCCATGTATGTGATCTATACATAACTGTGTATGACCTGTACATTTATCTAGTCCATGATCCATGTTTTAACCTTAAAATTTACAGCATGGGAGTGCACATTGGTGCATTTGAAAGCTCAGTCTTCTTCCTTTTTATTACCAACCCCCCTGTGATTATGACTTGAGCAACTCACTAATTAGGCAACTCACCACAAGATAATATTTTGCATTTATTGTTTAGCAATGCTATATTTCCGGTAAATTAAGAAGCTCATTGGCAAAATCTATTTGCTCATTCATTCAACTTTAATATTGTGGCCGAGCCTAGGTGTTATAATATTAGTGCTACATAGACTTAATTAATTACATTGGTACATTGGCGGTCAGTGTAGAATTGCCTGTTACACCAATAGTTGGGCTTATTTTATCCTACTGACACCAAACATGGGATTTATTTTACTCCTACTGACACCAGTGGTGGGGCTTATTTTATCCTAATGACATCAATAATGACGCTTACTTTACTCCCACTGACCAAATAACGGGACTTGTTTTATTGCCAGTGACACCAAAAAGGATATTTAATGTATTCCCGTTTCTGCTTCAGTGGACCCCGATTGCTTATTTTGTCCAAAAGTCATATAGCATAAAGTGAAACCTTCTTGGACCTAGGGCTTGTTCACTCCAATTCCGGAGCAGATCTGCACGCATTTCTGCACAAGCGTGCATATGCGTTTGAATGCATTTTTGATGCGTTTTAGATGCATTTTTTGTCATCTTTCTGAGGTCACTTCCTTCTTCCTCTGACCTTGTGTTACCTTGTAATTGCTCCAGCTTGGATCTATGGAATGCAGGCATTCTCCTGGTGATGCTTATTGTATTCTTTTTATGCTTATTGTAGTGAAAGTGCCTGCATCATATATTTCCGGACACTCTTCTACCATAGTGACAAACCTGTCTGTATCCCAAGGTCACCAGAACACTAGATCAATCCTTTCCACACACAGGAAGTGTCCGTGGATGATTAGATCATCAGACTTGACCTGTCGCTTTTTTTTGTTGCGTTCCAGTGTGTTTACGTGCGTTTTGATGTGTTTTGGTGCATTACAGTGCAGAAAAATAGTGCCTGGTGCAGTTTTTTCAAAAGCACGGTTACTGAACGCACTGGTTTGAACTAGTCCAAAATACCATTGGAGTACATTAGATGTGTTTTTGATGAATTCTTAAACTGCTCTGCTCTGCATCTGCTTCACACTTGGTGTGAACTAGCTCACAAAGTGTCCCTCTTAATTATTTTTAAATGTTAGCAGCAATGCCATGCCTGCTTGAATAAACTCAGTTTTAGTTACGCTGTTTTGTTGAGTTTTTATCTATAAAGTAAGGAAGTTGACTCATTGTGCGCATTTTTGGCTTTCACATACTGTTAATATAGTTTAAACATTATTTTGTGTTGTTGTTGTAATATGAACATCTGTTTTTATGTGAGGTTGTCAGTAAAAATGTGCTCTGTCAGTTCATTTACCATGTTTTGCCAGTAAACAAATTTGTTGGTAGTTGGCAACCCTGTGCGTGAGATATTCCCCTGTGTCTAGAATCTGTGTGCATATCCTTGACCGTGTCACTTTTGAACTGTATAAAGGTTCTGCTTGAATTTGTATGTATTAAGTTGAAGACGTTTTAAAAATGCTGCACATAGTAAATACATGTAGGCTCCTATCGTGTTGCTTGTATATTTAATAAATCTAACAGGATAAGCATGTCACAGCAAAGTCAATATAATGTATGTAATTTTCAGAATGAAGCAATTAGTTCTGACATTTGCAATAATTCTTCTTTACTATAAGCTTCATTTACTTATGCTGAATTTGGAATATTTTTCCTTGTTAAATCCAATTACATTCTGTGTATTGACAAAAGCCTGAAGGAAGATGGAAGTTCAGGCGAACAAACAGTTCCACAAATTAGCAACTCTGCATCACAAAGAATCTTTTTATTTCCAATACAGTGAACAGGTAGTGCAGTTCATTTAGCAGTTGGCTTATACTAAGGGCTTTTTTTAAATCAGTAATTGTTATTAAAGAAAGGGATCAGAAATACAATATGTTATAATTTTTATTAGTTATTGTTGTTTTCTGTACACATCATGCATTTACTAATCGCCAACCTCCACTGCAGACTTTATATTGGTAGGAAAAATATGGAGTGTCAAAAAAAAATATTTCACAGCTAATTAGTCACAGCTCTAGATTTTTTTTTCCTTTGCCAAATTAGGCTGTATATAATAAATGGAAATAGAGGACTAACGTGGATCTTAACATGGTTTCAACACCTTTTAGAGATTATAACAATTACGTGTAATAGAATGCATCAAATAGAGCTGATGGTATCATAAAGAGTCAGTGTTTTTTAATTCTTTGAATTTTTGCCTCCATCATTGTAACTTGTTGACAGAATTTTGTTTTGTAGAGTAAAAGCAAGAAAGGGATCACAAACATTTACCCTATTGTTTTATTTAACGTACCATGTTCCTTTTCTTTTAACCTTAAAGTTAACCTGTGCTTTGATCATATAGAGTAAAACAACAGGTTTACCTTAATGATGGCCCAACCAGCAGCTCATATTTACCTTCCCTTCGATTCCCTACTGTTCTGTTCATCCATTAAACACAAAGAAATGGTACTCAGTACCTTAGGGTATAAATTGCGTGTGACTCACTACCCTAGCTTTGTGCTTTGTGATAGTCTTTTTAGGCACCCAGCACAGTCACATTGGAGCAAGAAACAATTATATTCTTTTGTAGGCTCCAAATTGTAAACTTTGAGTTTACACAGGATTTAAACACATTCCCTAAGGTGCCAGGTTTGTTTTTTCACTCTTGGTAATCAAACAAAGCAATGTGGGAGTAAAAACTAAGTTAAGTGGTGGTGTGGCTGCCATTAAAGTTAATCTTTTGCTTTACTCTGCATGGGCAAAGCAAATGTTTACTTTAAAAAGGGTTGACAAACCTGCCATTACTGAGGATCCTTACTTTAAAAGATTGGAACTGTCAAACTTTGGTGCTCTATGTCATCAACAAATTTGCTTTCTATTATCATTGAACCATTGTTTTTTTTCTGATATTTACAGGGTTATTCACTTAGGGATGAAGAGTTTGGAGAAGTGAACAATCTAGAACAACATAGCTGAACTGGAAAGTGAGCTGAATTGGCCAATGTATCCAAATCAGTTATTCTGGCCTAAATTGTTCACTTCTGCTGGCTTCTCCAAACTCTTCACCCTTTTAAGAATAACCCTGTTAGAAAGCCAAGGAGCACTAAAATATATAGGGGTTCCCTTTTTCATGGTAGAGATACCCAATCCAAGGTAGAATTTATAACTGCACCATTCACAATCATATAGTGTCCTAGATGGGCAAAGTGATCAGAAAATTCTGAGTGCTGAGTTCTTTATTGTATTTGAGCTTGTAGCAGTCAAAGGACCTTAGCCAAGTCAGAACAGAAAGGTATTTTGTAAGTATATTAGATGCCACCAGAAAATTTTGATCAGTACCTTCAGATATCACAGTAAAAAAGCACCATTGGGTTTACTCGATACATTTTGTGTATTAATTCTTCATAGTCTATGTGATGGAGGATGTGTAAAGCTTGTTTCCCTAATCTAAATAGTTTTTGATAAATATTGTCCCTCTTTCCCATCTCAGAAAGTTGGGAGTTATGTTCACATTATCATCTGGTAAAGTGTTTAAATGTATACACTTCAGATTTAGCACTAACAGAGGAGACATGTGCAAGAAGAATAACAGTTTTTTTTGTAGTAAGCTTTTTCTTTCATATTGACATTTCTCTATTACTTGGTAAGTATGAGAGGTTGTTGATATAGTCTAGGACAGTGCTCCCCAACCTTTTTATCGCCGCGGACCGGTCAACGTTTGATCATTTTACCGCGGCCCGCTGAGGGGGGGACGTTGATTGTTTATTTTTTGAATTGGAATCACCTGTCCTGATAAATCCATATTTCAAGTAGGACTCATGGTATTGTCTGTTAAAAGTTACATGTTCCTTTGATGTTGAAGGCCCTTCTTCTGTCTCTTCACTGGGCCTTTTCTTTTTCCCAAGGAAACTTTCTAACGACGTCTGTTTCGTACTCATTTTTGCTAATTTGTGGGTTAAATTTGAGCAAACACAATATACACGTACACCAAGCACTGTTGAACATGAGAAAGTACCGGTGAACAGAGAGAAGAGTGATACACACCTTCTCTTTACCAAAGCTACAACGCCACTGCCGCTTGCAGCCGCTCAGCTCCAGACGTCACCTAAAACTGCCCCGATATCACGATATTTTGCACATGCGCGGTATTGGTGCGGCTTTAGGTGACGTCTCTCAGCTCCCGGTTAACCTCTCGTCCTGGAAAGTCGGACAAACCCGAGAGAAATACACCACAGTAAATAAAATGGAAATAATTTAATGTTCCTTGGGTGGCCCGGTACCATTTGATCCACGGACCGGTACCGGTCCTCGGGCCCGGGGGTTGGGGACCACTGCCTTAGAGGGACTGAGCAGAACAGTAAAAGAGTGAAAAAAGTCAAAAAAATAAATAGAAAACAATTGTGCGGAGCTAGCAGTGACAGCTAGCTCCGCCCAATAGTTTCCTATTGTCAGGTGGCTCTTCTGCTGTAAAAAAAAAAAAAAAAACTCTTCCGGGCGCTCTGGGAGCCTCCCGCTCCCGGCCGCCCAGGAGAGAAACACTGATGTGTCTTTTTTTTTCTTTATTCTGACACGATCGATGTCAAAATAGAAAAAAAAAAGAAATGTTCCCATTGAAAAGCATTGGGACATTACTATTGGCTATTTCAATTTGCAATAGCCAATAGTAAACTAGCATTGTACCCGCCCTCTGCTGATGGACCTGATGGGGAACTGCAGCAGAGGGCTGGTACAATGCTACAGCTCTCGGCCATGATCGAGAGCTGTACGGGCTATTGTGAATAGCCCGTACAGCACCCCTGTCCTGGGGCCGAAGCTAGCCGAAGGATCGGCCGAAGCTACGGCCAGATACATCGGCAGCTTCGTGAATCGACCCCATAGTTTAACATTGTGTGCAAAGTGTGATAAATTAATTTGTTCTTTAGCCCTTGTTCTTTGTTGAAGAGCTCAGGTATAGTTTTGGAGTTTGAAAAGTGGTAACAGCTTACCAGGAGTGAATAATGGATGGAGGTGGGTGATTGGTGGAAGAGAAAAAAATACATAGAAAACAAGTTCAATTCTGTGTAGATGGGCAGTTGTTATTTGCTCATAAAAAGTGGCTTATCAACAACAATTGTTCCATCTATAATAGAGCTTCCAAAATAAAATAAAAGATCAGTAGAAACAAATGACAAATATCTGTTGTGCTATTGCCATTGTGTAAGGCTGTAGACCTCCATTTATTTCTATCATGGTGTCATATCAGTTTTAATCATAACAATAATAGCACAAGATAAACCTAGGTGTACAGTTAATATTATGTGCCCGATATTTGTTCAGACTATAACACATTGGGAAGTAAAAGCACAACTAGACATGCTCCACAAACAAGATATCAAACTGTGATTAAATATCAATGCCCTTAGGCAGCAACTATAGTAAGGACATTTTAAATTGTAGCCTTGGGCCCAGAGATGTTACGGGCCCAGATATTCCCCTTACAATGCTATTGTACAATCCTATTATCCTTAAGAATTGGAATCCCAGACTTCATTGTGCGGCTCTATGTTTTTTTCCATTTCTGCTTCTTTTTTCAGCCAAGTGTTCATCCCAGTGGAATAGAAAACAATATTCTGAGACAAATGAATCTGTCTGTAGAGATACAGTTAAAGTATTTTCCTATAGTAAAAGACCGGCTTCTGCCCCTCTCAAAGAAACCTTTTGTCTAGTGTTCTGTGAGCAGCTTGCAACTGACAATTAAAAAATATTGTATAACAAACAAAATATATTTCACTCATCATAAAAATAATGACACCTTCACCCCTTCACTGTTTGCAAAGGTCAGATTTTAGTGCCATTTATAGAAACATTAGGCATGTTTACTTTCCAAGTACACAGAACACATTCTTGATATTTATGCAATTTTTTTGCCTATGTTATTCAATATATTAAAAAAAAAACTATATATATGTTGTGACATAAGGAGAGGGGACATCATTGAGCGGCGGTATGTTTCCCCTCGCTTTCTATCCTATGTGTAGGAATAGCGGAATCCTCACCAGGGTTTCGCTTTGACTTTGGATCTGGATAGTACAGCTCGGGCTTTGTGTCTCACCTGGATAGTTGATTGCTTGATGAGTGCTTGTCCAGGTGAGATAAAAGGGGAAGGCTGAGACATGGTTGTGCTCTGGCCTGGGACTCAGACAGCCTTCTGAGAGAGCTACATGTTGGATGTGTTCAGAGAGAAAAAGAACTTTGCTGCCTGGACTGTTTTTTCAGTCAAGGTGATCTTCCATTCGAGCTATACCCCCACTATATATATATATATATATATATATCTATATATATCATATATATAAGTATATATATATATATACTAACTATAGATTAGTTGAGTTGTTTTAGTTTTTTGAAGCTGGTATCAGAAACAAATGCAGCTGGTATAATTTGCATACTCACTGTCAAGCAAATCAAGTTTCCTGATGTGATCTGCGCTACATGGCCTGCCATACACCACATCTTGTACTGCCATCTTCTTCTCCAGCATCATCAGGAGCCAGCTGTCTCTTCCTGGGTTCAGGAAGCCAACCCACTGATGATGCACATAAGGTCTACCCTCCTCCAGCGCAATGTCAGTTCTCCTCCAATGCCATGTAGAAGCTAAGGAGCAGGGGCACATCATATTCAATCCATAACACACTAAAACTGGCACTGACATAACTTTTGTATGATAATTTTACATTATATCTTTTGGTTGGTTGATGTAGTGGCCATATTGCGTAAAAATACCAACTTTAAGTTATTAGCAGTCCCAGTCAAAAAGAAAGTTTACTTATGGCATATGGCTTTGTCTCAATAGGCTTTTCTTATTGTCAAGCTGGTTGTGCATTCCCATACAAGCCTATGGAAATACAAATCTGCTTAAAGCATGTTAAATACAAATCAAAAGGAAGTAAACTGTAGGGTAAATTGTCAATACATTCTAAAAGATCTCAAAAGCGTCTCCAACTGATGTCAAGCTGATGTCATACTGATTCCTAAGCCCAAAGCCCTACAACACAGGCCCTAAGGTTCTAACATTTCTTTACTTTACTTAAGTATCTTTATTGCTCTATCTCTTACCATATAGATTTACTATAATTTCCTGCCACTGTAACACCCTCCCATTGGGAAACTAAACACCAGTTAAAACTAGAAAGTGGGGTTACATACTCAAATCTCCTGCTCCCCGTGTTGTTGATATCTTTAGTAGTTAGGAGAATACATCAGATGAAGATCAGATCAAAATCCAACACCTCCAGCACTGCATGACATGTTGATATTCTGGTCCTGTGTGGTGTGCTCTGGTTCCTCCTGCTAGCCCTATGTCATTGAAGGACATAGTAATGATGTAGACCCAACCGTTGAGCACACGTCTGGAAGTGTTGATTCTGAAGGATCTTGAGTGGGGGGGGGATTTCTCTTCACTACTTCATAAAATTGATGATACAAGCAGCAGGAGAGCTGAGTATTCAATGTAAAGGGAGACCTTTATTCTACAGATACATTTTAGCAGTTACTTTAAACCGAAGAGTAATCTCCTTGCACACTGTAAGACTGTCAAGAAAAATTGTCACACACAAGATTTGGTTTCCTGTCCAAGATTCTAACCGGCTGTATTTAAGTTTCAAAAGGAAGACAGGATCCTATTGACATTTTGGGAGGGAATTAGAAAACTATTCAGCAAAACTGGCTGCACCGTAGAAACAATGGCAGATTTATATCTACAACTTTGCTCCAGTGTCAGATTGTCTATACAGATTTTAGGATTGATAGTGACTACTGAAAGGTAATAACACGTAGTAGCTGATGGCTACAGAATGAAAAGGGACAATGAGAAATCTTCCTTGTAAATCAGTGCTGACCGAACCTCAAAGAAGCTAAAAGTTGCTGTAGGATCAAGATATTAAATATTTGTTCTTGAACAAAGTGGAATACAGAATAAAATTATAGTTTGCCAGTTTTTAGCTCTGCCCCACATCATGCTGTTACTGTTATAAAAGTTTCTCAGTTTCTCAGCTGCTCACTTTACATTCTAGACCGCTTTTATGCGAGAACTGGTGGGGAATGAGAACTCCCTCCCACTGACATTCTTGTGCACTTGCCTGCCAGGTTCAAAGCCATAAATATCTTGTATGTTGCCATAAATTAATCAGCTGGCTTATCCAATATTGATATAGTGATTCTGTTGTTCTCAGTGCTGCTAACATATAGGTCATTGTCTTATACAGCTACAAACATTTGGAAGCTGAGTTAAAATATCTTACAGTTTTGAAGCATTTAATCAAGGGTTACTCCCAAGTGAGGTATTGTTCTCAATTGCTATGAGTCAGTATTATTGTCATTTTTTTCTACTGTATCTGGAATATTGATTACTTGGAAGGATGTACACACTTTTTTGCTCTAGTATAATCACAGTATAACATGGGTGATGTGCAGTGACCACATTAACACTGTTTCTTCTTTCCTATGAATGAAAATATATATATATATAT
>NW_017306576.1:286582-332560 GCF_000935625.1 Nanorana parkeri
ATATATAATTTTTATCATATCTCAGATATTAATTGCTTTGGGGAATGGGCTGGGGGCCCATTTACACTGGTAACGCACATAACGTGTTTCTGCTACATGGTGCCATTCATTCTTCATACTTATACTATGCCAACGCACTTGTATTACAGAGTACCGCAATGCACCGCAACAGAAATGCTGAAGATGTATTTTTCTGGGCATTGTCAGTCCATTAAAATGCACAGGTTGAACATCAAGCTTGGCTTTAAGGAACAAGTTACCAAATCAAAAAATTACAATAGATGCACACATTTGTTTTTGGATTTATCACCTCAATACTAGATATTGGGCTTGAGTTTAGACCAATGTAGGGTTCAACCTGAACCACCAAGGCTAAATGGGCTGTTAGTGAGCCTCTGGCTGACACTAATCTTGCGATACACACTCCCTGTGCTCTACAAGTGATCCGGGCAGATCACTTGTACAAAAACGAGCAGCCTTAAGCTATTTAAAAATTTAAAGTGCCCGCATCTTGTCCTGTGTCGGCACCGATACTAGTATTGGTATCGATGCATCCCTAGGTGAGAGTAAATCTTCCAATGGGGACACCTGTTCCAGTGATAACTACCTAGGTCCTAGGAGATACATTTCCCTCACTTTGGTTAAGATTTATTTACCTTCTGTTCTTTCTCAGGAACAAGAAGAGCAGGCTTTAACACTTTCCTAACTATATCCGTAACGATTAAAAAAAAAAAGTTTGGGGCTAAAAATACATCCTAAAAGATGAATAACACATTTTCAGGATGTATAAATACATAAATAAAAAAATATGAATAGAATAATAACAATAAATTAAATTAAAAAAGAGTGTGCAAATGAAAGTTATTGTAAGTTGTTGCAAGCAAATACGATTTGGAGGATACTGTTACAGTATATCATGCTCTTAAGATTGGCATTACATATCAAAGCAAATATGCAAAAACTTGCAACCCACTATATTGTATTGGCTATTCTGTACAGAATTTAAAGAATTCAAAATGTACAGAATACAAGGTTGTAAATTGTAATCTTGTATTGTAGTTTGCAGAATGCAATTTGCAACTTATCAATGCCTCTTTAGAACAAACACATTTGTTTTATACTGCATCTGTACTATTTAGCTTTTTATGCTTAAAAAGTGTGCAGAATTAACATCACATACCCCTTTTAAATGTGGGAATTATAGTACATGCAAAGTGTTAAATGAACTGTTAAATGAACATGTGGGCATAAAATATATTTACACTGAGTGCTGTAAGACTCTGCACATATTTACCTGGGAGACAAAATGGACAGTACTTGGCAGCTGCCCAGATGGGCTGTAAACTAAATTTCTACTTGACACACCAGTGAATGGCCCTGTTCATTGAAAGCAGGCTTAGTCCAGGAGGTATCATTATGGAATGCATCTGAAACCGCTTTATTTGATGAAATGTCATTCCTCTTTATTGCTTACAGGTGTCGCTTACAGCGAACAATTAAATGTATTATGTATTCACTTGTAAAGAAACAAATTCAATAATTTGATATTTGAGCTTACCTTTTATCATTTATTTAATATAAATGGATCAGTATTATTGCTGTTATTTTACATATATATTTATGTCTTATCACTGGCAGTAAATTGTTGTGCTGTATATTCAATACATAGCAGCAGGAAACTGAAAATGTAGGCAATATCTTTCATTGGGTAACTGTATATACTTTATTTATATTGCAAGTTTAGTGTCATAAAACAAAAATCCCGTACTTGTACCCTACTACAGCGGACATCACATTAAAATGATTTCTGAAGTAATTTGATGTTACATTTTGGCCTAAATAGAGAAAAAAGTTTTAGGTTCCGTTTTAATTGGAATTAAATGATAATATAATATCTATGGTTTTATTTATTGTTCCACCTCATGCTGCCCCTCTCCGCCATATTTATAAAAACACTGCAAGATCCCATCTGTTAAAAATGCTGCAGCTAGAACTGTTCAACTTTCCTCAGGATCATGCAGTGGTCTCCATCCCATTCCCTCTCTTTCTCTCCCTCCCTCCCTGCATGAAATGAAGATGCGGATTTATTAAATTGTGCTGTTAATACTTTACACAGATCATGAAGGTGGATATTGAAGAAGTAACTAAATAAATGCTCTAGAAAGTGCTTGTAAAATATATCAACTTGACAGAAAGGCTGGATAATGGTGATTGACAGTATCTGAAAACACTGGCAAAAATGTATTGAAAAAAGACATAGATTTGACAAAGACTCCTGTCATTTTTTTTTTTTTTGAGCCTCTAGATAACACTTTTAACACACTAAAAGGGAAAAAATCTTGCTGATGGCATTCAGTAGGTCAAATAAACATGTACATTGATTACTATTAGGACAACAAATGCATGTTCTATATCTTGCGAGCTGTTATTTAAAAAAAAAAGTGGTGATATATAAAAAAGCAAATACAGTCTGTAAATATGAACTTGTACAGGAAATAAGCCAGCACAAAACATACACTGCTCACAACACAAAGGGGGTTATTCGCTATTGAGCCAAAGGATACAGCCATAGCTTCAGCTGATCCTATGGCTCTCTTAGGCCGCCGGAGCCCTTCGGTTCAGTCAAACCAAAGGGCTGCTGTACGGGCTATTCACAATAGCCTGTACAGCAGCTGAAGGCGGTCAAGTGGCTCAGCCGAGCCGAAGGCATATGCTTCGGCTCGACTGAGCCTAAGTGACAGCCGAAGCAGGGCAAACGGCCTGCCGAAGGCCATCTGTTCAACCCGCAAATGACAGCTGGGCGGAGCCAACTGGGATATCATGGCTGACTTTGCCTAGTTTTAATGACAGATCAATGTCCCTAAATGACCTGGGGACGCTGATCTGTCATTAAACAATAGCAACTGGGCGGAGCCGGCTGTGACATCAGTTGTTTGACGCCCAGTTGTTATTCATTGGCTGGTCCCGGGTGGAGCTAGCTGTCACTGCGAGCTCCGCCCAATTGTTTTTCATTTTTTATTTATTTATTTTTTATTTTACTATTTGTTTACATTTTTTAAATATTTTTTCAACCTTTTTTTTCACTTTTTCACTGATTTTTCTATTCTGCTCAGTACCACGGAGGTACCAAGCAGAATAGCAGAGCTGAATGCAGCTTGGCGGCTATGAGAATAGGAGCGAATTGCAGCGAGTGAGCTGCCGGAGATTCGGCTCAGCTGGGCCCTCCTTACCATCTTGTCTTGAATTGTATTGTGATTGTAATGTCTTCCTTGTATTGTAAAGCGCTGCGCAAACTGTTGGCACTATATAAATCCTGTATAATAATAATAATACTCTGTAATCCTGTAATCTCTTGCCTTGTTAACAGTGGGAAACAGGAGTGTGTGGAGCATGACTATAATAATAACAACAACCATACAAAGAAGATTGTGTTGGGATGTATCTATAACCAGCTTATTGTAACTTACCTACCTCTAGCTGTTGACTACATTCATTTTATTTTTCCAGCCTTTTTTCCCCTTTTATTTTCACCTGTTAATTCTGCCAATACAATAACATACTTCCTGTCCTAGGATGACAAGTCTCATTTACTGTACTGTATTTATGGAGGAAAAGTGTTGTCACCCTTACACAGGAAGATTGTTAGGCCTACAGAACAGATTCATAAGACTGTTTGAGACAACACTACAGTGAGCACAGGATGCAGGACAGCACGGGATTTCTGGCAGGACCAATCAATTATTATTAGGGTTTATGTACACTATAAATACATATCTAATACACTGTGTTTGTATCTATGTGTGTCATAACATTCAGTGTGTGAATTGTTTTTTTCCAGTCATCTCCATGCAGTTAAATACCTGTTTATAGGGCACTAATCCTGGGCAAAGATGGTTTGAATTACAGCTGTTCAGCCTTCAAAAGAGAAAGAAAATCATTTGACTCTTCCATCCACACGAACAGCATGGATGGAGGAATCTTTATTGTATTTAGGCAGCTTTGGCTCCTGCAGCTGCTAGTGCTTTTTGGCCAGTAATTTTCCACCCAGCTCTGTTGATTTTTAAATTGCCTTTCAGCAGGTATCATACAAAATTTATCCCACTAAGGTCTTCTTGCAGTAAAAGAAACATGTGGATACAATCTTCTTTCTCCACGGTTTTCAAGTTCATCTTGTCATGGAGGAGCTGATCAATTGTTATTCTAGTGATCCAACACATTTCTTTTCTGCTTAGTTAGATACAAATTGTTCTTTCCGAGTTTTTCTGGATAGCATCTGATATTACTCTATGCCTATCACCAGCTAAAATGTTGCTGGGAGACTATTGGCTTTTAACTTTCAATCCTGCCTTGTGCAACTCCATATTGGTTGTTCAGGTAGTAGATAGCCTCAGTTTTAAAATAATAAACGTGGGATGGAAAATCTTAGGATTTGCATATCAGAGAACCTGTAGTATAGGGCTCCTGTGATTGCTGGATATATTGCTCAAAGGTATGAGCAAGCATTTGACAGTTTGTGCATTACATTTTGGCAGCCAATTGACATTATTTTACAAAGAAGTTTACTATCAAGTCACAATCTTTAATTTTTTAGCCTGATCTTTCATCTAGATTGTACCTTGTTTTCCAAAGCAAACTTTCTCAGTTCATATCCATTTCTTCAATAGTAACTGATGTACATGGAAAGGTTGGTCTCCTGAAGCAACACTATTATAATTGGTTTCACAGCTCTATTGAACTTCTTTCTTAGCGACAAGCTTTATTTTCAGACAGACTATCTATTCTTTCGTTCCTCCATGTTTTCTTTTTTCATTTCTGTCTATCTGTGAGCTGAAACTCTTGTAATAACAATTGGCTGAGAGGCAGTAGGTGCCAATAGCACATTTTATAGCATTAGTTTGTATTGCCCTTCCTAAAGGATCTGATTGATTGATTGCAAGTGCATTCTGTTCCCAAAATTCAACCTGGACATTATGTTTCTTCTAATTTGGCATCTGAAAATATCGTATTGCTTTTAATAGATTATTATTGATTGGATCATCTCTGTTTACTCAAACTAGGATATTTTTCTTGCCAGCTCTGAGGCAATTTTTTCAAGTTTTTTTTTTAATTTTTGACAAATTTAAATGATTAGTTAATGTATTTACTGATACAGAAGGATGGCCCATCTGTTATGGAATTATTTTTTTAATAGCATGCTCCTTTATAATGGCAGTCTTCTGCCTTTAACCTAGCTTTTCCTTTTTGCTGTTACCTATTTGGTTTGCTCTACTAGGAGCAGAAGCTTCCAGCTACATTGCTCTTATGATCGTTCACACATGCAATTCCCCAGCCTACCATCCCCAACCATGACAAGGCAACAGGGCTTTTAGAAAGGCCATGGAGTCCATACTTTAGTAAACGTATTAGGTAATTTAAGAATACTAAAAGATCCTGACAGGTATGAAGTGAAGGTAATCAGATAAGAAAAATAGATCAGTGCATGGCCAGCTTAAGAGGTTAAGCTAGATGCCTTGAAGTTGACTTTGCACCTATGCATTGTGGTAATTCACAATCTGCAGCACAGTGACTTTAAGTGACATTCTTTTTAAATGGCACACCAATGCATGTTAACACATATTAAAACACAGCAAATATGTAAATTAGCCCTGTGTGTATGGGGGTGGGGGCATTTGTGTATGTTTTTTTTACTTAAATACCATCACCTGGGGACAAAACCCCTGATGACAGGTCCTCTTTAATGAGACATCAGGGGTCTCTTCAAAGGATTACTGTAATTTTGTTTGACAAATTGGTGAACTATATATCTGCTCTTGTCATCAAATCACTAAATATATAATCACAGACCTCAGCTTTTTAACCCAAATGGCACTCCTCTGAGCTGCCCTTAACTGGGCAAAAAAATTACTAAAAGACTAATACTCAAGCTGCCAACTTACATAGGTACTATATACTTATAAAAATTATAGCATAAAACAATGTGGCACTATAACTTAATACAAACAAATTAAGTGCTATAAATCTGAATATAATTTGATCAATAATAAAGTGCTAAAGATCAATTAGTCCTCAATACAACATCTTCATGAATCACTCACAAACATAAAATCCTTCAATCCCATGTTTTAATAAGTGCAAGTGCTATCAAGAATTGTCCATTTTTTTCTTTATTCAAAGTGCATAAGTGCTTTAACAACTGATCCTACAGTCAACCGCTACTCTCAATCCCCTCTGATGTGGTATCCAATCTTCCAATCTTCCCAACAGAGACTCCAATTTCTCTTTCAGTACCTCAGTGTTCCGTACTTTACCTCTAACTGAATATTGCTCACCTTTTTACATGGACCTCATCTTAATCAACATTTGGTCATGTGTATAGAGTACAATTATTCCACCTTCTCCTCCACAGGTTGTTGGTTGCACGAGTCACGACTCTTCGGGGTTGATTTACTAACCTTATAAACACACCACGAACATGTATACACCTCTGTAGTGTGTTCCCTCCCAGCATGATCTATGGGTGGAATCTAAACACCTTTGTAGTGTGTACACACCCAGCAGGTGTGTTGTGCAAAGCCCTGCATGAATTTGCAAGGTGATCTTGTGTAAATTAGCTCTATGTTGTGTTGCTTGTGTTGATGAATGCAGGAATGTAAATGCATGAGCTAACCATTTTTGTCTAAACTGTGAAGCAGCATTATATATGCATCATGTGCATTATTTTTCCATATATGGCATTAGTGGAAATATGCTTTTAGAGACTTTTTGGTTGATAAATACGTTTTGCTGTGTAAAAATCACATGCACCAAGTGCGTGCGTGTGTTTAGGTTAGTAAATCACCCCCTTCATCTTAGTTTTTTGTTTTACCAAACACAACGCTATGGCAGATGAATTCCACTTAAAAAAAAAGAGATACACCATAGTGCAACCCATATAATTTAAGTCTTTATAAAAAAAAAACACTCACATGTAAAATGTATAAACGATCCATAAAATTCTTACTGTGTCAAAGCTTTTCAATCCGCCCGGGGTTGCTGAAAACTCTCCTTCCTCCTTCCTTCTCTCCTGATACACCTCCAAACTAGGTGTGATTGTGTCACCTATGCATTATGTGATTCGACTTCATCAGGGGCTGCATGCTAGTGTTCCATGTTTCATCCAAGGGGATAAAGGATCTCTGAAAGCCTTCCTATCAAAATTGAATAACAACAGTATAAACATCAAATCATCATGGGAATATCAATTTTCTAGATGTAAAGATTTATTATGAACAAATATACAACACACTAAGACGTATTTTAAAGAGACTGATCGTAACAGCTACATCCCTGTTTCAAGTTGTCATCATCCATCATGGCTGTTCAATATACCAAAGGGACAGTTCAATCTCAGATTATTGGGAACAATTAGAGATGCTGGAAGAAAGATTAATGTGAAAGGGATACAAAGGGAGGGAGAGGGAAAGATTAAAAGTGCAGAACATGAACAGAGATGATTTGATAAAAGACAAAAGTTGATGATAAGAAAAAATGGATGAAATATGCCATCATTTTGGATTTTAATGCTCCAGGATCAAAATATCAAGAGCATTATAAGTAAGCATTGGGGGATTTTAGGGAAAGAAGGATAAATTACCACCTAAACCTTTTAATATTAATAATTGGTATATAGATTATAATTATTTTATATACTGTACATTCGCATAACAATTTCTTGCAATTTTATACCTAATGCTAAATGACTTACATTAATTGGAATTGGTATTTCTGGAAATGAGTTGTATTAACCTATAGTGTTCTACCTAAAATATTATTTTATTAAAGAGGACCAGTATGGTAGATGCAGTGCCATAAAAAACAAGAAGGGGTTAAAGGGCTAGTCATCATTATTGTTTTTTGGCTCCCTGCAGCTGATCTTTTCCCGATTAATGGCCATGCCTTGTTCTGCAGTTTTACTTTATATGGACACAGCCACCCAGGTAGAGTTCCTCATGTCAGAGCTGTCCCCCTGGTGACTGATGGCCTGATGACTGCTTAGGTAATGAAAAACAAGCAGCAGCAGAGGTAGAGGAAGCACAGGTCTGCAAAATGTAGAACGCAACAGCATAGAGATCCTTGCACTGCAGGTCCTCAGTTATAGATTTATTTCCAGCAAGGAGAAAGTGACATTGCTGAATCTCAGTTCAACTCTCATGAGACTAGAAGCCACAGGCAGCCATGTCTTAGATGATCTTACACTACAGACATACTGCTATTATGATTCAGAGCAGGAATGCCTGAGTACAGTCAGGAATAATGCCAGGAAGTAATGCACTCCTTTAAAAGGAATTCAAGGCAGAAGGAAGCATTTCAGGAAAAAAAAATGGGTATAGGTCCACTTAAAGTTGACCCCCCCTCCAAAAGAAAATACCAGGAGGCTTTTTAAAGCAGAAAGAACTTATTATGGGGTCTATTTTTCAGTCTTTTCAGACAACATTTGTTTTATCAAAAGTGATGAAGCTAAAAAAAAAACTTTTAAAAAGTAACACTGATGACATACAGTATGTATGTATTTGAAAATATTGTTTTTTTTTTGCCAGCAGCACTGACATATTACATTCTGTTTGTATCTCGGCAAATATACTAAGAATGTAGATTATACAGAATATAAATAACAGACTGGAATCATCAAAGTAGCAGTTCCAGAAAACATGAAACACTAAAATGTAGTTACTTTGGGAAAGAAGGTATGTAAAAGACATTATGTAGTGGAATAGTTGTTTTCTCTTCTTTTTTTCTGCATAGTTTTAAAATGATGTGCCTACACGCACAGCATCAAAGCTTTTTAATCAGCCTGATTTTATTCCAGTGTACAATTACTCTTATTACTTCTACAAGCCATGAGGTTTACAGACATGGTCTCCTCGGATAGACTAATATTACTTGCCTATTCAAGCGTGAAAATTTTAAAATGTAATATCTGGCTTCAGGTCTGTGCTTTTTTATGCTATTTCAGGTACACATTATACCGTGAAACTCTAAATAAGAGATTTTGGTAAGGAAAAAAAAAATGAATGTTCCAGCAGCGTTAAATCTGCAGTTTGTTAAAGAGTAAGAAAAAATGCTCTGTAAATTACATAGTTGGCTTGTTTATGATACAGTAACTGAGCAGCAGACTCATAAAACAAATATACATGAGATGCTTTTTTTAACGTGAAGTTGGAAGTAGAAGAAAATATATTTAATTTATATTCCAATAAAAATATAGGCTTTTATATTTATCATTTTGCTTTTGAATGTTTCGAGGATTCCATGTCAAATGTTTATAGTGGTGTTATATGTTATCTAATCAATAGGTTCTATATCATGTGGATCAGTGATTCCCTAACATTAGTCAGCTTTGCAACAATATTATAACCCTTTTTTTTAAATCTTACTTTAAAGGTGGCCTAGATACCTCTTAGAATACACCTTGGTGTTCCTCTCTGATAAATGGTACCATAAAATCTTTTGACAAGCATAATTTGAAGACAGAAAAAATGATTTACAGAGCAATGTAATAAATATGTCTCCATTTTTTTATAGTCCCTAATTACACTCTTATGTTGAAATGTTCTCAGTTTGCATTTGTAGTACATTTTTGACAATACAGGGATACATACAGTACATATACCCACGTTTGACATTTCCAGGACATTTTGACAGTTGTACTAGCAGACATCCTCCATTCCACTGTATACATGCCACACCCCCTACACTAGATGGACATAAATCTTTCTGCTCCAAACCTATCCCTTATCAAAGCCATCAAAGGCACCATGGTTTAAAATAATAAACACTAGTACCTAATGAATATTTATACTTCCTTTCGCACCTAGCCTCTTAGCTTCCCACAAGGTAACACATAAGTGACTATACCAGAAACAAGTATGTTACCCATTCCTAAAAATATTGCCGAATCCACACACTGATGTCAGATCAGCTTAATTTGTGTGAGCATTACTTAAGGCACACATAAAACATGTAGTTAAAATCTATTAAAAGTATACAGCAGATTATAGAGGTAAAATGGTATGGTGTACCGAAGGATGTTTGCATATTTGGGGTGGAAATAATAATTTAGGGTCATTGTGAAATAACACTGGTCAGAATTAAGCAAAACTGTGTTACAGCTCCATTTTAAAGGTAATGAAAATATTGTATGCAGTTTATTAAAGGCTGGTTTGTAATGCTTGGAATTAACAAGGACCTTTGTGGCTTAGATAAATAGTGTTTCATGATTTTCGTGCAAATGGCATAATGCAGCAGTCTACCTTTTTGCATTGTTATATGAAGGACACGGGAGGCTGTTTTATATAATAAAGAAGTCCCATCCACAGTGATTAAAAGTTTAAAAGGGGTGGAACTTGGTTTCCAGTTTTGACAGCCCACTGACAGCTATGAATAGGATTGCTTCTGCCATTTAGCAATACATCAAATGTATACTGCCCTTTTCACCATGCCACAGAGAAAAGGGCTTTACAATCATATCTAGATGCTAACAGATATGTTTCCTTTATAGTACTATATTTTGTATATATTTAAAATATAGTATATTTTAGGTGTTTTGTCCTAATGTTAAACTTGATGGGCACATTTCTTATTCAACCTGAAGAAATATGTAAAGTGAGTTTCTCTTTCACTCAAAATCACCTGATATAATTAACTAATAATCTAGTTAAGGCCATAACTACTAAGCAGGAACATCTTTTTGAAGTTTTTCTGAAGAGCTAATATGGGCCATAAAAAAGTCCGCCCTCACACAGCTATTTAAATGTAAGCTACCGAGTCTCAAGTTTTCCATTTCAATCATGCAAATGAATGTGACAGAGCAGTACTGCTATGCTAGACAGTTTAAAAGTTAATAAATATTAATCTCTGCATTTCTGCTGTCTTATCTTGAGAATGTCGTGTAGGGTGCTTGACTTTTCCCCAGTAAGTTAAACAATGTGACAGGGGAGAATTATTTATACCCCAATGAGCGTATATTATAATACAATTTTGGCTATTAAACAGACTGATTTTAAGGCTTCTCCCTAGAAAACACACACTCAGTTATTTGACAGTGCCTATTGGTGTCACTATTAAGTATTCATTGTGAATTTAATAGTGTATTATATTTGCTTAATAGGCTATAAGCAGCTTTCTTTATTGTATACATTAAAATTAATGATGTGTTATAAAAGGCAAACTGTATTTATACAATATCATATGCATGTTCTTTGCTATTGCTGAGCTTACTTTGTAGACTGTGCATATATCTTTAAAAAAGCTTTCCACATAAATGGGATGTTAAAAGCTTTTTGGAAACATTCAGGTGCCTTGTTGTTTTTGCTTCATTATTTCAAGCGTATGTCAGATATCCCAGGACTGTAATCTATACTACCAATTACTTTTTTTACAGCTTTGTTCTTGATACATTCCATTTTTGTTTAACATGTACTAAACGAAAAAAGAACATGTGTACGGTGTGCACAAAATACAAAGTTAGAAGGAAGGGTAACAGAATGATAAGGCTTTTAACTTGAGTGTTCCACAAATGTTCATCATCTAGTGGTTTAAGTTTACAACTGCTTTTGAGTGTTCCACAGGTGAGCATCTTTGCCATTTGCCATCTAGTCGTTTTGTTTATTTTTTACTAGCTTAGGCTCCTAATGTCCACTTATGTCCACCTACCCTTGGACCAAACATGGTTCCGCACAGCTCAGTTTTAGATACAGATATAACAAGATTGGCACAGATCCACTGTTATTATTATACAGGATTTATATAGCGCCAACAGTTTGTGCAGCGCTTTACAATATAGGGAAGACATTACTATCACAATACAAATCAAGACAAGATGGTAAGGAGGGCCCTGCCCATGAGGGCTTACAATCTGTTGATCAGAACTGATCGCACCCATGTGAAAAAGGGGCCTATGACTATCTGAGAATGGGCCACAGTAATCTCCAAAGCTGTGACAGCATAGTCTCTTTTAAAGATGTTTTAGAAACATAAAGCCCTACAAGGAGATAGCCTGTCAACTTGGATTTCTATTTTAGTACTTTCAAAATGATTAATTCTAACACTATATGCAGTATAGCAATAGTTCATATTCTCTGTTAGGACTTAAAAAAATTAAAAATAACATGTACAAATATTCTGGCCCTACCTACTAGGGTTTAGATACAATTTAAATGATTGTCAGTTTTGGAATACATATTTTACATATTCTTTATGTAAAAGAACTGAGGACAAATTAAGCACATTTTTTTATTTAAATATTATCTCATCAGAAGCCACTATAATTCTTCCAGCACTTGCTTTTTCAGTCTAAATAAACATGTTTAGCAATTTTAGGCTATCGTTACTTCCACCTGATGATCAATTGTTTGCTAAAGCCATTACTGTAATTAGCTGAGCTCGTTATATTGGTGCTAAAGCTTAATTAGAATTTCCCAGCATAAATCTACAATCAACGCCACCATAAATAATTGCTGTAAATTGTGCGAGTATAAATCAAATTCCCGACTTGTAATCAATTTCAGTTATTTCAACAATTATCCTTTTTCATCCTTTTTTTCCTCATATATATAATATTTCATTTTCATTAGATTATATGTACACTTAGTTGAGCTCTGGAAATTTTAAAAAAAGTACCTTTGCAGTGGGCTGCCCCACCACCTCATCCCCTGCACTGCAAGGGTAAATGCACGTTTTTGACTAAGGGTGGTGCAATAGGGTGTAATAATCTTGTAATTCTACTCTATGGCAGACTCCCTACATCTGTACAATTGGTCCCCAAAAGCTCTTGCACATGAGGACGCAAGGGCCTACCTACAACCCAAGGGCCCACCTACAACCCAAGCACAGCAACAATGGCTCTTGCAGCTGTGTGTGCAGTACTGCAGGGACAGCGTGAAGTAACATAATAACTACATCTCTTGTGGGTATAGACAAATATGCCCGGGCTCGATAAGAAGCCAGTCTCTTGCAACATGCTCAAAATTTGGAAAATTCCAACTTTTCCAGAAACTACATTAAAGTCTATGGGGAGAGCATCTTTGATATTCAATTTCTTCCCTTTGTTGGACTAATATACACATTATTATCAAAAAAGATTCAGTAGAAGCAGGGATTTGCCGTGGGAGACATATACCAATTGCAAAATTTAACACATTTACGTAGAGCATGGAGAAGGTCTTTTCATGCAGCTTTAAAGGCTAGCAACATCTGTCAGGTGCACTCAACAATTGTACCATACATGTCACATATTGCCGAGCACACTGGAGTGAGAGCATTAATTATGTGGCCATTATTCAGGGTTAACACTTAACCATGAATGCGCCTTCTTCCTCCTCCTCTCTAGTCTAGAGAGGAGGAGGAACAGGGCACATAAGTAACACTAAACGCCAGTCAACTATCTACTGGCTGTGTTGTGACTGTGTTGGTCAGTCACTTTGAGAAAAAAGGCATACATGCTTCCCTTCCAGTTACCGCTATGTGCTACAACCTGTAGGTCTTGTTTGCCTCCTGCTACCACCATATGCAGCACCTCTGCCTCTCATTTTAGACGTGTCTCATTTTAGGTCCTAGCAAGACAAAATTAAATAGGATATGTGATTCTCACCTTGGCTCCTTGGATGGAATCTAACTGTAAATGCAATGGATGCCTGTTAACAATAAGAGATGCCAGTAGATGTTTTATGCTGTTCTTCTAATTTGTGAATATTGGTGGAATGAATGGAGAACCCCAAAGGCAGGAACTAGTTTCTGAATCTATCAGCAAAGCTAATCACAGTAAAAGTCAATCGGATCGTCCTGGTTGCCTTAGGTTGTAAGTAAGTATTTGGTTCAAAAAGTGTTTTTTAATGCTCATTAAATTAACCTTGGAGACTCACAATGGCCATCTCGCAAAAAAAAAGCAAAAATAAAGTTTTATATTCTACATAATGACTTTGTGTGTGTAAGTCACTATGCAGTTTCCTCTGTTTATTATGTCAGTGAAACACATTTTAATGTGATTTTATTAAGCCTTGAATTGTTGCTTCTGCGTTATTTCAGGTTGGAAATAAAAACACATTAGGGATATCCCACAATTATGTACTGAAACAATGTATTACAGGAAAGCACTAGTACTAATTGTTGGCTGATACTAGCTAATTAATTTCCATTTAAAATATCGTTAATACATGACAGACACCCAAACAATCAAGGAAAACACAGTTCTGTATTATATATGACATATTGTGTGTGTTCACTGAGAGCTGCAATGTGCTGAAATAATTATGTGTGATATTTATGAATCCTGGCAGAAACTGGCACTGCTGTTGAAAGGGTTGCGTGAGCGTCTGTATCCGCTGAGGCTTGTATGTTCAAGGGCTCACTTATGCCGCACTTTTTCCTTCATCTACAGGTTTGGCTCTAGAACAGCATAAATACTTAAACAGTTGAAGCTGCTCAAATAAATTCCCTCATTTAAAACAATCAATTGAAGTCAATGGTATGTAACAGCAGGATAGTATTCACTCCTGCTAGCTTCTTCACTGAATTTCATTGCCCTATTAGCGTTGCGTTTCTACTGTGCACTTCAGATCACACATTTGCAAAGTACTGCTGCCTTGGACTCAGGTCAAGCTTTGCTGGAGATTGGATCCATGATATTAAGACCTTTTCAAGTCTTGGTAAACTGCATGGGTAACCACAGTTTATTTATGACAGTCGATACTAGAACTTATGCAGTAGCCCACAAAATCTAAAAATAATTTACAAAAATTAGATCTTCAATTTGTAATTAAAAACGAAATGCCATATAAAAGAGGGTTTAATATGTAAATAAAAATCACATTTCTACTGGGGAGGCCTCCATGTAGCAACACAAAGGAAATCTCTCTGTTCTGTTTTGCTATGATAACCTCCATTTTAGGTTTTTCTCCTGTGCTGTGTTCGAGATATTAAGTTGACCTGTGAGCATTGTCAAGCATTAGTAGTTAGGCTTAAACTTACCTCATATAAGTAAATACTTTATGTTTTACAATAAATGTTCTAATTATTATGATCCTTAGGATCCTACATTCTAATCCAAACTGAAAAGATTAGGCAGCCAATAAAATGTTTCTAATTTTACTGTTTAGGAAATGTACCCAGCATGCTGCATGTCTACAACCTATTCTACCAGTGTTTGTCACAACAGAAATGGTTGTTTGATTATTAATTCCAACATTGCATGATTTTTGCAAGCAGTGCTCAAACCAGTGGAACTATTTCCAAATAACATATTGAACAGTCGGCCAGCATTAGCCATAGACTAAATGTCAATATTCGCTTTACTACTGTAGTCCGTGCTAGTCTGGAACAGGCACTCGCTTGTGCATGATAATCAAAAGCTATTCACTGCTTGGAAGTGGCACAATCTCTAGGAGTTGGAAAATCTCCAGAGTTGGAGGGGAGCTGCAACATTGACAAATAACCGCCATCATGCCGGCACATTCTTTGCTGAGTAGTTTCACTGTTACTAGAGTTAGAAACTCTGCAACATAGGATGGGAGCTGCAGCTTCAACAAACTAGGGCCATATAGACAGGCAAAGTAAAAAGGGCACCCTCTCTGAACAATTTATATCTAGCTTTTAAAATAGGGTGCACATGGGCAAGGCAGTTTACAGTACAAAACAATACAACAATTTCCCTAGAACACTTAGCAGCTAGCCTGCAAAAATGTTGTTTCCTTTAAACAGGATTTAACATTGCTATGGTGGATGACAGCTAGATGCTCTTAGAAGGTCATCCATATACCTACCTTATTACACAATCAATGAAGGGGGTTATACATGCAGTGCTCCTCCCACCTACCCATGTAACTCTCCAACAACCGACCCCACACCATTAAAGCAATTCATTTGAGAGAATTTGTAACGTGAAAAGGAACTTTTTTTAGTAATAACTTGTATGAAGTAGAAGCTGAAGTAGTACAAAGAAGGCTACAAAAGAGAGGTATGGTCAATTCAAAGAGCAAGAAAAATTGTGCTCCAAAGACCTAGGCAGGATCTTTTGCAGGATAACAATAAAAAGAAATATAATATAAAACAGTTGGGCGGAGCTAGCTGTCACTGCTAGCTCCGCACAATCGCTTTCTATTTTTCTTCTACTTTATTAACTATTTTTCTATTCAGCTCAGTTCCACAGAGGGACCGAGCAGAACAGCCGAGCCGAATGCTGCTCAGCGACATTCGGCTATTTACTCACTGCTGTTCGGCATCTAGGGGAATAGACCGAACAGCAGCAGGTAGCCTGCCGAAGGTTCGGCTTAGCCGATCCAGATGTTGGATCGGCTGAGTCGAACTCCTTCTGCACTTCGGGTCAGCCGAACATGCTCGGCATGTTCGGCCGACCCAAAGTCACACGAAGCCACCCGATTTACGGCTGGTTTCAGCCTATATGCGGCTGGAATCAGCCGTACCGTCCTGAAGTGAATAGCCGAACAGCGTTCGGCTCACTTCGCTTGGGGTCGCTTAGTCATTTAGCTGCCTACGACACCTTAGCGAATAGACCCCTTAATGTTCATGGAGCATCCTAAAATCATTGAGATAATAACAAGTATACCGATTCTATATGCTGAAAGACAGTTGCATACAATTTTAAAAGCTGGGTTCTGGTTTTCACCAAATTGCCACAATATAAAGAGGAACGTGGCTATCTGTAATGGGTTCTTATAAATGCGGTTTAAAAACATTATACTATTGTAAAGTATATAGACGCACCAAATCCATAAGGTCAGTGGTAATAGCGTGAATGCAGTGTCCCCTTCAATATGTGGGGTGCACAACACATTTGCTTAGAGTATGTATAGTAAAACACTTTTGTGATGAGGCATTCCAACCATCCAATGTATACAAACATGCCTTGGATATTCATAATGGAGACATGACTTCTTCCACTTTATGTGGAATAGAAAGGGTTACCTTACCAGAGAGAGGTGGTAATTTACATAAATTGTTGGAGCAAGAAGTGTTTTAGATATTTAAACTGGGATCATGATCACCATCAAGACTTAACCACTGGTGGGACAAGGATCTATTTTTAAAATAATGTACTTCTGCTATTTTGTAAATATAGCAACAAACTAATTGGTTTTTGTAGAGATATTTTGTACACTTTTGTATCAAGTGATTTAGAATTATTTTTAAATGTGCACTTGCTGGTGTTCTTAAAGGAGAACTATGAGATGAGTGATTTCCACTCACCTCATAGTTCTAAGCCGACCTGTGACAATGAGACTGTCACAGGTCGGCTCATAGATCGGGAGGTGAGGGAACACATACCGTGTTCCCTCACCTCTCGATCCTGTCACGGCTCTCTGCCGTGACAGGGGGAAGGGCTGGATTCCCCTCTCCCCGCTCCGATCTGCCAGCGCTGACTGGCGGAACGGACGGGGGAGGGGGCGGGTACAGCTGGCTCTGCCTCTAGATAGGCAGAGCCAGCTGTCACTCACGCAGCTGGGCGGATCCCGTCATCTACGTCGGGATCCGCTCCATGTGCGGCGTCTCAGTATACCGCGAGCTGTAGCACGCGGTATACTGAGCTTAGGGTAACGGGAGGAAGCTAGTTTGTGTCCTCCCGTTACCCTAGGGAGAACTATGGGGAAAAACACTGACCCCATAGTTCTCCTTTAATTATTCACTTCTTAATTTTCCAAAGGGTAGGGTATTCCTCTGAACTTCAGTAGTATTTTAATCAGCTATGATTAAGGCCCCTTGCAGCTGAAATGCATAAGAAGATTGTGTCCTTTGTATCCTGATGTCTGTGGATAATAAAGTAATAATAAACTGATGCACCCTTAGGCCCCGTTCACACTGAGCGATTTATCGCGCGGTAATTCCCGCGATATCGCGGCTATTTACCGCGCAATATCGCTCTCCAATGCATCTCAATGGGGCTCTGTCCGTCGCTGTCGCAGGTCATGTGTCGCTACAGCAGGACCATTTTTGGAGCGGATTTTGCCGCGATTCTAGGTTGCTCAATGCAAGCATTTGCGCGATATCGCGTGACAAACGCGCGATTTGCGAATCGCTCAATGTGAATGGTGCCTAAGGGTGTGTTCACACCACGTCCATTTTCTGTGCTGACATGATCCGTACGCTCCTGCACTAAAAATGCATCCCAATGTATCCCTATGTGTTTTATGGGCTACAGTTCTCACGTGCGCAGTCCGTCCAGGTTACGACAGAAAAAATATTGCATGTCACATTTTGTCTGGTCAGGAAACGCAAAAACGCATCTAAAACACGTCTAAAACGCGTCAAACGCACTGCACTGCAGCTAACCTACTGACAGCCCCACTCCAGCAAAAAAATATATATATATTTTTTAACTGGAACGCATCAAAAACGCGGCAAAAAGGGCTAAAACACATAGCACCGCATCTGCAGATCCGCACCTGATCCGGACCTGATCAGGACCTGAAAATCATGTGAACAGGCCCACAAGCAAAGGATAGACTAGCAGGGTAGAGAAAGTATATATTTTATTCATACCCTGTCAAATAAAGGGACTCTCATATATCGTCATTGTCATGATTCTACATTGCTGGATGATGTGATTGACAATGGATTTACTCCATGGGACATTTTTTTTTAATACATGAATTTGTCAAATGTGTTGTGTATTTAGTTACTACTTAACTTTTTTTTGTTAATAAGTGGCCAGGAGTAGTATGTACCCCTTAATAATACAAATAGAGGGAGGAACGGATTTTGATGACCCTCCCTCTGCAGACCCCTACATGCTCTTGGGTACTGAATATGGAAACTGGGCCCTTGTCCTCATCAACAAGGGACTGCCAGACTGCATTTTTGGATACAGGTCTGATAGATATTGGGGGGATCTTATGCCTTTTTTCTTTTTCTTTTCTTTTCTTTGTTTGTCACTTTTGCAGTAGGATGTACTACAATAAAAAGTGACGTTTTAGAAGAAAAAAGGTTGCTGCTTAATGACATTTCCCTGCTTGCATGGGAAACCCTCAAATACATATCATACCCTTAAGAAGAGTTCCAAAACCTTAAGGGTCTGGTATGTATTGGGGAGGGGGGGTGTTCCCTTGCCATTTTTTTCATCAAAAACCATGTCAGCAGAAATGTCATTTAGCAGGAAATTGTATTTTTTTTCTTTATAAAATGTCACTTATGCTGTAGTACATTATATAGGTTTACCATATTGCATGCAAGTTTAGGGCATCCTTTAGCCAAGTTATTTAAAAAAGATTTGTCAATTTAACCACCTCCTGTTCTCTGGCTGTAGGTAAACGGCTGGATGGGAACCTTATAGGAGCGGGTGAGCGTCTTTAGACGTCCTGCCCCTCCCCCCGCTCGTGCGTGGCACTCGGCACGCACACGAGTGGGGAAACTGTCAAAAATGTAAACAGCCAGGGATGAGTGTTTACATTCAAGTGATCGGGCGTTCTCTAGAAAAGCCCGATCACTTGTATTAGGTGCAGTTTTACCCCCCGCCGCTGTCACTGCCAGCACAGCTGCTCTATCACAGGAGATCAAAGGGAGATCGGTACACGATCTCCCTCTGATCTCCTCTCTGGTCCCCAAATGCAGGAAGTGATGTATATTACATCGCTTGCGCATTCTATTGTCATTCCCAGCTACAGAAGCTGGGGAGAAGCTGGTGAAGCAGATCTCTGCTTCATCAGCTTCTCCGGGGGTCCCTAGGTGACATTAGGGGTTTTGGAGATGTCTCCATAAAGAGGACCTGTCAGGTGAATTGGTTATCACATAGAGGGATTCTTAGCCCCCTATGTGATAGCAATAAAGTTAAGTTTTTTAAAAAAGTAATAGAAAAGTTAAAGAACCATAAAAAATGATAAAACACTAATTGTTTTAAGTCCCCCGCCCCCCACATACACACGCAAATATGCGTCGGGTGTGCCTACGTGTGAAAACGACAATTGCGCCTTTTGTGCCACACATGTTACATATCACCGCAAACGTGAGAGTGCGAGCAATAATTTTAGGGCCATTAATCACTGATAACACTAAACTGATGAGCAGTAAAAGCTTTCAAAGCGTCCCCTATGGCCATTTTTCAGTATTGTTGTTTTTTGCGATTTTGCAAGCGCAACGCGCAATTTTAAAGCTTGACATGTTTGGTGTCTATTTACCCGAGATGACCCCATATTTTACAAAAAATGGGGGTGAAAATAAATGTTTCATTACATTTCAATGGGAAACAGGTTTTTTTGTTTTTTTTTCAAAAAATGTAAGGTACTTTTTTGTTATATAGTAAAAAAATAAAAACCCCAGTGGTGATTAAATACCACCAAAAGAAAGCTCTATCTGCCCTTAAAATTGTATAAAATTAATTTCAGTACAGCGTTGATGACGGAATAAATGCCAGTCAAAATACTGCAGCGCTGAATATTGAAAAATGGTCTGGCCAGGAAGGGGGTTTAAAGGAGAACTATGAGGTGAGTGAAAATCACTCAGCCTCATAGTTCGAGCCGACGTGTGACAATGAAACTGTCACACGTCGGCTCAATAGATCGGGAAGTGAGCGAACACATACCATCACTCACAGCTCCCTGCAGGGATTCCCCCCCCTCCCCTGCCCGATCCTCCAGCGCTGACTGGCACAACGGACGGGGCGTGTACACCTGGATCTGCCTCTAGGTAGGCAGAGCCAGCTGTCAATCACACAGCTGGGTGTATCCAGACAGTAATGTAGGGATCCTTCCCGGCTGCGGCGGTCTTTGGGTCACAGGAGGACGCTAGTTTGTGTCCTCCTGTGACCCTGGGGAGAACTATGGGGAAAAGCACTGACCCCATAATTCTCCTTTAACACTCTGGTCTTTAAATGGTTAATGTTGCTCTTTATGACTTATTAAAAGTGCTGCTCCCTGAAATGTTTTTTGCAGTGGTACATGTTCCCCAGGGCAAGGCCGAGCTCCCCATGCCCTTTGTTTGACAAGCCCTTGCATATGGAGGGGAGCCAGTGGATGTTGTGTACCTGGATTTTGCAAAAGCATTTGACACAGTACCACATAAAGGCTTAAAACACAAACTTGAATCTATGGGCATAGATGAAATGGTGTATACATGGATAGGGAATTGGCTACAGGAATGAGTCCAGAGGGTATTGATAAATTACTCTTTTTCACATTATTCTATGGTTGAGAGTGGCGTGCCCCAGGGTTCTGTGCTAGGCCCCATACTGTTTAACCCGTTTATTAATGATATTGGGGAGGGTGTCAATAGCCGTGTTGCTGTGTTTGCAGACGACACTAAAATTGGGAGGGTAATAGACATGGGATTAGACATTATAGCATTACAGAAGGACCTGAATAAAATAGGGGAGTGGGCAACTATGTGGCAGATAAGGTTTAATGTTGAAAAATGTAATGTAATGTACTTTAGGGTTAAAAACAAGCAATCAGAACAAAACAAGCAATTAAATTATGGGTACTCCATTAGGGAAGTCAGAAGAAGAAAACGATTTGGGGGGTCATTGTTGACCAATGAGCACGCAATGCCAGGCTGCAGCAAACAGAGTTAGCAGAGTACTGTCATGCATCAAAAAGGGAATGTTCTGTAGAGACAACGCAATAATTTTGACACTTTATAGATCACATGCGTGGCCTCATCTTGAGTATGCAGTTCAGTTTTGGTCACCAGTCCACAGAAAAGATGAACTTGAGCTGGAGAGAGTCCAGAGAAGAGCAACAAACCTAATTAAGGGGCTGGAGGATCAAAGCTATGAGGCAAGGTTGCTAAATTTAAACTTGTTCATGCTGGAAGTGAGGAGTTTATGAGGGGACATGATTTTGATGTCCTAAATGTTGTTGTAGTGATGGTAACATCAGCACTAAACTGTTTACTGTAAACTCCATAAAAGACTAGAGGCCACCACCTAAAATTGGTGGAGAAAAGATTTAATAACAATAGGGGCTTATTTTCAGTTAGAAGGGTTACATTTTGGAACTCTCTGTCACAAGCAGTGGTATCTGCTTGTGACAGAGAATATTGATTTGTTCAAAAATCAATTCAATACCATTCTAAGAGACCGTAATATACAGGGGTCCAGGTACTCTTAAATACTAGACCACATAGGGACTCATATACACATGCACACACAACTCATACACAGACACACAAAGGCTGAACTTGATGGACCAAAGTCTTTTTACAACCTAAAATACTATGTAACTATTAGCCTTGAAAATGGAGATAATCGATTTTCAAGATTTGCCTCCTTTTGGCTTCAGTGGGGTTAGCATTAAAATTTCCAGCTCCTGATTTTTTGGATGCGTTCGCTGAACATACCTGTGGCTCAAACCCAAGCAGATTAGCTCATCAGTAGAAGAGAGTTCCAAAACCTGGAGGAGGGCCAGGAGATTCTGAAATTAGAGGGGTTTGTCCCATAAAAATACTGCACATAGCATACAATTAGCTAAATATGTCACTGGCACGTATATGCTTAATACATTTGAAGCTTTTTCTTATCTGAGTGCAATAAACTGATATTTGACATAAACAAATCTAAAATTAATATTGTCATCATATGAATAAGACCTTTAGAAAGTACCATATCTTCTTAATTCAGGCTATTCTTAATGATCATTGTTAATTAGCTGTAAACATTTGTACAAAGATAACTAAGCATTTGTTTATTCAAGTCAATCAATATTGATCTGTATTGGTAAAATTAATCCAATTAGTGCCATGTGTCTTCTGCAGTTCATTAAAGGTATAACTCCAGGGATTTAAGTAACTAAATTAATTACTTTGGAGATATTTCTTCTGTGGCATGAAACTCAAATGTGCAAAATGGTTCAAATGGTTATTAGTAAAATATCAGAATCTTTTGGAATATTTAAAATGGTTTAAAACAGTAAATGTTTTTTTGTCTACAATTGTATTTAAAATAAATACTTCATTACCAAAAAAAATACTTCAGCCAAAATGTCTATTAATATTTGTAACTATAGAAATATGATCCAGTTTTAGTATTATGCAGCTTACTGACACTATTGTTGGTGTTGTCCAAAGTAGATATCA
Organism: Nanorana parkeri; assembly: GCF_000935625.1. Classification (NCBI taxonomy): domain Eukaryota; kingdom Metazoa; phylum Chordata; class Amphibia; order Anura; family Dicroglossidae; genus Nanorana; species Nanorana parkeri. Next base: position 309,635 of record NW_017306576.1, read on the forward strand.
GTAAGGACACAAAGAAGAAAACAATTGATTTGTATAATGAGGTAATTGAAGTCAAAAGGATGCATGGTAACTGTTGGAGTCTAGGAAAACTCTTTGTGGCGCCCTATAGAGAAGAGTCTAATACATTACTTTACTCAAAATAGATTTCTGAATCCTGAATTTGTTCCTATGGAGACAAGAGGAGGGCTCTTGTTTCCTTGGGAACTCTTTTCACATTATGGGAGCTTTCAGAAATGAAATGCAGATGTGACATATACACTAATGTTTGTGTGTATATAACTATGTGTAGGCAAGGATACAGCACAAGAAAAAATATGGCTGAAAATGTGTCTGTCTAAGAATCTAAATTTGTGCATAAAGTTTCATTTCAAAAGTTGTTAACAACATGTTGACCATTCAAACTTTTCTTTTTTTAAACTTATGATGCACTATGTGTCAATACTTGTAAAAGAGTTATAACATGCTTGTAAAAGAGTTATAACAGCTACTGCTACTTAGACTGCTGAGGGTGACGGCATGTTTGCCAGTTAATACACATAAGGTAATGGGACAAATCCCACTAGGAGTGTGCTCATGTTATACTCTGTCGAGAATAACCAGCATATCTTTCTGTTCCACTTCCTCTTATTCATTTTGCTTTCATGTTATCTTGCTAGGTTTGATGCATCCGTTCTGCTGTCTGTTATCTTGCCATGTTTGATGCATCAAATGCTAGAAAACTCAGCAGTATTCCCATTTGTATTCAACATTCAATACTGCATGCTGATTGGCTAAAGGTGGGGGGTTGGAAATTAGGCTGCCTACTTCTGAAAGGTAACACTTAACTTTGATTTTTGTACTGCACTTGTTAGTGTAATTTAAAGAGAATTATGGTCTTCTGCAGTGAAAAAAAAAACTGGTTAAGGTGGCAAGAGAAATTTTGTGTTAATAATAAAATGTTCACATATTTATAATGTGTGGCACTAGTTAAATAAATCAAGTGGTGTTATGACACTGCAGTTGGTGATAATTACCTCTAAATGACATTAACATGTGCAGTGTTTGATATTGTTGTTTAATACTATCCTCATCACACACATCGGGGTCAAGTCACAAAGATTACCACAGAGCTTATCACTCCTTAAAAAGTAACTGACTGCCAATAACTGTGAAGCTCTATGAGTGGTCTTTTCAAGGGAGTGGAATATTGAGCTATTTGAAGCAGAGATAAATGCAGATTTCTGAGGTACAGTAGGGGCTGAGGCTTCAATGCTTAAATATCCATTTTATGAATAGTATTTTAATTCAACACCTATCCAAAATAATGTTTGTGTTACCATAAAATGTTATATCATAAAAGCTTAGTGAATTGACCCTAGAGCCACAAGTAAAGAATGGACTGAGCTGATCATACTTTATAACCATAAAGGTTTAGTTTTACCAGCACACCTTAGCAATTAGTAGATAATAGTCAATAGTGGTACAATGTGCTGCAGCAAAATACATACACTATGAACACTATGGTATAGTTTTAATGCAGCCTTACTGCTGCTTTAAAAAACAGAAAAATACCAGCATATTTATGTATAAAGCACAGTGGTGTGCATTCAACATGTGCATTGTGGTTCTCCTTCTTCAGGACTCCAAAGCAAATAAAGGTCATTTAATTTTTTGGCACAATGCAATCAGACAAGTACCGTTCTCCTGGCAACCGCCAAACCCAGACACGCCCATTGGATTGCCAGACAGATAAGCTTGATTCATCACTCCAGAGAACACGGCTCCACTTCTCTAGAGTCCAATGGTGGCGTGCTTTACACCACTGCATCCGACGCTTTGCATTGCACTTGGTGATGTAAGGCTTGGATGCAGCTGCTCGGCGAAGGAAACCCATTCCATGAAGCATTTTACGCACAGTTGTTGTGCCAATCTGAAGGCCACACAAAGTTTGGAGGTCTGTAGCTATTGACTCTGCAGACAGTTGGCGACTTTTGCGCACTGTGTGCTTCACCATGCGCTAAAAAAAAAAAGAAAAGGCTAGTTGCACTCCTTACCGGTATGACCCCGTGATCGGGGAGGGGTGCTCGGAATGACTGCGGATGGCGCCGCCAAATACAGATAATTGCAGAAACGTCACCAGCACACCAAATCCTTATAGGATCAAAGTTCGTAGATTTTATTGCAAACTCATGTCAGTTACACAAGCGCTTTCGGGGCCACACAGGGTCCCTTCACCATGCGCTGACCCCGCTTTGTAATTTTATGTGGCCTACCACTAGGCTGAGTTTCTGTTGTTCCCAATTGCTTCCACTTTGTTATAATACCACTAACAGTTGACTGTGGAATATTTAGTAGCAAGGACAGTTCATGGATGGGCTTATTGCCCAGGTGGCAACCTATCACTGTACCCCAGCAAGAGGTCAAATCAGGCAATTCCCTTCTTAACCAGGGAGAGAGAGTCCATACTATGTTACCACTGCTTTTATGTGAGTAATTTTCTTTTAATAAATCATACTCTGTTTGGATGGTACGCGCTATGGTGTTTGCTTTCTTTTTTTGACACCTTATACTTAGGAGGCCTATAGATTGATAAAGATTGGAGGCTTTTGCTTTCCTATTTAAGAAGTGTTGCACAGATCTGTTTGCTGCTCTGATAACACCGTTGGAGGACATCTGTGAGCGATTGGAGCTGAGGGCCCCCTCCCCTGGTTAAGAAGGGAATTGCCTGATTTGACCTCTTGCTGGGGTCTATCAATAAGGTGAGCACCCCTATATCTGGTGTGGTGCACGTGGTGCATTTGGTGAAGGAACAAGAAATATTCATCACTATTGCTATATTTGGACATTTTTGCAGATTTATGAAGATTTAAATACTTTACACCTGATTGATTTTTTTCACTGACATTTGTTTGAGTCACTGTTTTTTTATACTCTTTATATCTGATCACTTAGTACTTTAATTTTGAGGTTATGGATGGAGTGATCCTTCTGGGAGAAGTGATGTCCTACTGGAGTGCAATATTCATCATCTTTGTGGTTCTTGATCGAGCTCCTGTGTAGGTTCATCCTAAACTGCAGCTTAAGGCCAGTTTCCCCAATGTAACAACCTTTGTCACATGCTGAACACTGTATCATGTACACCACGTTAGCAGATGTGCATGAGTATGACCCCTTAATGGTGTACGCTTTGTTATTGTGACTCGCTGTATTTCTGTCACATATATGTTGGCAAAGTTTGCAGCGGGGTTTATTGCATTGTACTGTGCCATTCTGTATAAGTGCCTGTTCTGGGGTCAGCTTACTGTGTACCAATTTTCTTCTCAGGTTCAGTGGTTGCTTGAAAGCCAGTATTGGGGGCTGAGGGAATATTTCTTTAAGAATGGGGTCTTCTGAGAGTACTGGCTGTAGATCTTTGATTATTTTGCGTATTACCTCTAGAGTAGGGTTGTAGGTAACTACAAGAGGGGTCCTGGTTGGGTTTTTCTTCTCTTTGTACTGTAGCAGTCTTTCCCGTGGTGTTCTTAGGGCAGATTTAATCTTTTTAGAAATAGTCTTTTCCCTATAGCCCTTTCGCCGAAATGCATCAGCCAGAGTGCTCAGGTGTTTGTCTCTGTCCTCAGTGTCAGAGCAAATGCGGTGGTATCGGATTGCTTGGCTGTAGATGACACCCTGTTTAGTGTGATTCGGATGGAAGCTGGAATTATGGAGGTAGCTGTACCTGTCTGTGGGTTTTCTGTACACAGAAGAACAGAGTGAGCCATTGCTGACCGTTATGGCACAATCCAGAAAAAACACACTGTGTACTGAGAAATGCATTTTAAATTTCATGGATGGATGGAATGAATTTAATGATTCATTTAACTGCTGTCATGTTGCTTAGTATTGCTTCTGACCTGAAGAAGAGAGGTTCACTCTCGAAAGCTTGTCTTTTATATATTTTGTTAGTCCAATAAGAAAGGTATCATTGCACACTGCAATACTGCGTTTTTGTCTTTTTTGACATCATATATATATCCCATATATATATATATACACGCGCACAGTATCATATCCTTCTATAAAGGGAGGAAATCTGACTGTCTTTTGTAAATTCACAGGGAGGGGGGATTTATCATAGCAATTGCGAGTGTTTGAACTCACATATGGTCGCATGGGATATATATGCGCCAGATTTATGTTGCTATTATAATGTTGTTCATAAATTAAGTTAAATAGACTCCATGAAGGAAGACTCGCAACTCCAGGCAAAAAGCTTAACTGTCACTTCTTGAAGAAGTGGTCATGGGGACTTCTTAAGTTACAATTGTTTTGTTAGGTGATGCTCCAGTTTCAGACAGCCACAGGTCAAGTGCAGATGTAAGTAGTTCCGAACTTTTGCAAAACACACGCAATCGTAATAATAGTGCAAGCTCTGGTTAAAACAGGCGCACATGTTAAAAGGATCGGCTAAACAGATTTTCACATACAAAAATGATCTAAGAGGCTAAAACTGTCGCAATTGCTATGATAAATTCCCCCCACAGTTTTGGCTGATTAGAGGGTTACATAAGTGGGTTTGGCTGGTATTAATAACAGGTATGTCATATGGAAATGACAACCTTTGCATAAATAATCAAAATGTAAACAATCACCTTCCTTTTACTGTTGAAGTGCCATTTATATACGTTCAATAAACTTGGAATATATTTTCACTGCACAAGACAGTGGTCTGGGTACTTCTACAACACTGGCAAACACATGGAAGACATTGAAAATGCTACTACTCTTTTGACTAAGTACATATATCAAACTGTGGTTTAAAGAAATGGAGATACCAGGTCAAATCTTTCATCTCTTGAGCAATCTGCACAAAGTAGCATCCGTTAGAGCTGAAAGTTAGACAAATAAATTATTGCAGATAGTGAATAGAGTCCAATATCACTATGTCTTGTGTCTTATATTTATTTGACTTATACAGAGAATGTGAGATGCTAATTCCTGAACTAGAGGAACCAGTTGCTGAAATAAAACTTTACAGCATAAGAAACTGAAATGATACCAACTAGCTGTATTAGCTTTCTGCATATACTTTAAAATTGAATACAGTGAAATACTTTGTTATCCTAAACTCCAAGATTGTGGCTACTACTTGAGAGCAATGTTATTTCCCAAGACAGAGAAGACTGAAAATATCCCATTATCAACACATTTTGTATCACAAGGATAGTGGTCTACCTATTAGTAACATGTAGTGAGTTGGACTAGAAAGGGTAATTACCAAAAAATAGAAGTATGGTATCAGATGAAGTTGTTAGAGTTCTAAAGAACAAATCAGTACAAATCAGTCATATGTCAAGAAACAAACCCAGACTGCTCACTGGAAAAACTGACATTCAAATTAAAGCTCAGATACTTTGGATATGTATTGCTCAGACACAATTCCTGGTTAAGACTCTGGCATAGGTTGATGGCAAAAGGAGATAGAGGCTAAGATTATAGATATAATTACAGCAACATGCACATCCACTGCTGACAAATAGGACTGGTGTGCCAAAATTCATGCAATCATAAAAACAATTAGGTCCATCTAAACATCATTGCAACAGTGCCTTGGAAACATTGATGCTGCTTTAATTTGCTGTGAGTTCAATGATTTCTCTTTACTATAGAGTGACTGTATGTACTGCTGCTCTATGTAGTAGCACTGCTGTTTTTTTTTAACCAACAATATACACATGCAAGACTATGACCAATTATTATAATATGATAGTGCTAAAGAAATATGCAGACATTTACTGTACTGTATACTATTTCAAGTCATTTATTTTCATTATATTTAGGAAAATGCCATAAGTGAGTTATGTGAAAGGAAACAATGCTTTTATTCAATCTGAGTTGAGTTTTGTGTTGATGTGTGTGTCTGTATGTCCATGTGTGGCTTTTATACATGCTAAAGAGATAATACCTGTGACAGCTATTAATCCTAATGCTCTCTTGGCACACTGTATTAAGTCTGTTAGTGATCCTCATAACACACATCACTATCACTTCCTTAGCCTCCAGTACTTAGATTTTTATTTCAAAAAATGAATTTCATTTTTCAGGAGGTTTATAACTTTTTTTCACACTTTTTGTACATAGCCATTTTTGTGTTTTGGCAATAGTATATATCGAAAGATAGAAAAAAACTGAAGCTAATAATACTTTAAGTTTAAAAATCATGCACCATATTTAAAGCTTGCCAGTTTTAGTAATACGCTTAAAATATTAAATAACTTGATCCTATAAAAAGAACCTTAATCTCAAACCATTTTAAAGTCAAGCTGTGAAAGCACCCACAAAATGATATGTAATTCAAGCTGCCATTATGACATTAGTTGTTCAAATACTGCTGCTGAGAAGTGTAATGTTAGGAAAAGTATAGTTAAGAGCCAATTTGTGAGATCTACACACATTTCATCTTGGATGTACTAGGGCACTCAAGAAAAGATGTTTAAAAGACTTACCATCTGCCAACATATTAATGAAAAAATATGTTTCACTAGCTAAGAAGACTGTGACATTTTAAAATAAAAGTGAATATTACGTTTCAACAATCTTTGATCTGTATCTGTTACTCTCAAAATGTTCTAAAATATACTCTCAAATTGAATCTCAAATAGTGCTGCTTAATATGGACTGATAACAAAACCCTTCGCTTCCAATTTACATATACAGGAGACTTTTCTGAACTGGACCTTGTACACTAAAGATACAAAGTGAACCCGTTTACCTGAGATTCAAATAAACATTTACAATGTTTGGCTCTCCTTGTGAGATATACAAACACTTTAAAAGACTAATAGTGGAAAGACACATCTGTATTATTTTTTACATTGGGGTCTATTCATGAATCTGCCGAGGGCAGCCGAGTGAATGACCGATCTGAAGTGATTCACTTCAGTATTCACTTCAGGCTGGTACGGTTGATTTCAGCCGTACATCGGCTGAAATCAGCCGTACATCGGCTTGCTTTGAGTGGCTTCGGGTCGGCCGAACATGCTCGGCATGTTCGGCCGACCCGAAGTGCAAAAGTAGTTCGACTCAGCCGATCCAACATCTGGATCGGCTGAGCCGAACCTCCGGCAGGCTTCTCACTGCTGTTCGGATGTTTATAATTAAATCTACACTGGTTTGTTAAAGTGGGATCTGTGATGCTGTAAGAAAGATCTAGAAATATTGTTTATTCCTAAGCAGCGCCCTGCAAAATATACCTTTTGCCTTTTAAATCCTCCTAAAAAAATAGCTGTGCTCTTTTTGACGTGACTGTACCTAAAAACCTGTGTTCTATATTCTCATAACTGTACATCTGAAACTTATAAAGGCAAAGAGGCTGTTTACTCTAAAGGGAATTTTCACTTTGCAAGGTAAGTTTCCCGTAGCTTAGTTAATGTGGTGAAAGATCACTTTGCAAAGAATACCCAATCAGGTTCAAGTAATAGAAAAAAAGCAGTATTTTACCTTGCACATGATTGGATGGTTAAAATCAGCAGAGCTTTACCTCATTCACTAAGATAAAGATAAAATAGATTTTTATTGAGATTTGTTACTGTCACTACTGCACTGCTTACTGGTTCCCGTACTGGAGTAGAAGCTGCACCCGAGGACCTGAAATGTATGCATCTGCTTAATACATTCTGTGGTCTTCTGTCGTTCTTTCACCTCTTCTTCTACTTCATGAATGTTACCCCCACCAGTCATCTGATCCTAGTCATTAGAGGGCCAGCTGGGACATGAGGAAACAAATCCCTGTTCCTCTACCAAGATGGCCACCTCCACACAGAGATACTGTGGGGAACAAGTCAGTAATGAAGAAAAAATCAACTGCAGGAAGTCTACAGACAATACTGGTGACTAGTCTCTTGCGTTAGTTTTTATTAATTATTAATAAATAACTTCTGATATAAATATGGTTGAGGTAAAGTTAAACTCTAGTCACTACTTGTTTTTTTAAGTTTTTTTTTATCACTGCCTCTGTCTCTAGTAAAGAGATACCTCCCATACTGGGAGAATAAGTATTGCCATAACAAAACGCTAGCCCTTCTCCCCTCTTTTAAAAGTGTATTTTCAGGTAAACAGGTTCAGATTCTACAGTTTTCTAAAGAGCTCACTTACAGTTATGCCTTTAAATATGTTAAATTTAAGAAATTGAAAAAAATTTAAGAAGAAATGATTGCACCCAAAGAGTGTGTTGAAGTATATGCACATTCATTTTTGGCACTTCAATTTTCTACGGTCTGAGGATGAAAATATACTACTTTGTTGTGAAAAAAATTGTGTGTCTTTTTCAAGCTCAATTTCACAGGGAAGCTGACATCTCACCTTAATATAGAGGCATCTGTAAAGCTTGGAAAACATGCTGTTAAAGTTGGGTTTTAGAAAGTTGCGTAAAATACTTGAGAAGTCTAATACAACATTGTTGTTACACACTGGGGATCATAATTTTGTAAAATCTGAAGCTTACCATCTGTATGTGTGGGTAAGTATAAGAATCCTGAGCACAATTTGCATATGATGCTACTCCTCTACTGGCTCATACAGGCAGATATTAGGCACAGGTTACTATAAGGATGACATTTAGGAAACTCCTCTGAAATAAGCTGTATGAGTAAGATGGGTAGTTGAGATCTCAGATGTGGCTGGAAGGACAAGCAGGAGTGAGATAGTGTAGATTCCAACTCAAGTAAACATAGATGTCACTCCTCATAAACCATTGAGGTTATTAGTCAGTAAACATGACGTTCAAACTCAAACTGACATACAGTATGTGATACTTAGATAAATGGAATGTGCCCTTCTTGCTTTTCTACTGCTTTTATTTACACATTGAAGGTGAATATAAATAAAACTTCACAGACTTGTCAGTGAAGCATGATTCATTTTGTTAGAATAAAGGAATGAACTTACATCCTCAGTGACTGTTGTGGGAATGGGTTTTTCTCAGATCTTTCTTAATATCTGACCATGTATCTGCCTTTGTATGACTGATTTGCACTTAGATTAGTATTAGCACAGGAAATGACTTAAATGTTAGTTTTTAAACATAGGGCTTCATGATAAAGTAATGATTTCAGTATTGGATTTAAGCCCTTCATAACCATTAACTTAATGAGGTTTCACGCTACTTATGTCATGTAACTCTCTCTAATAGGGACACATACAGCAATAACAACAAGAAGGAGATACTTCTTACAATTATATATACCTAAAAAAGGTTGTAACTAGGGATGCCCCGATACCGATGCTAGCATCGGAATCGAGCCCGATACAGGGCATTTTGACAAGTACTTGTCAAAATGACCCGAAGCTTGCGCTATGTTTTTTGTTTTTCTTACTTACCTCGCCGAGCGTCGCTTCACTGCTGCTCCGGTGGGCGGCGCTCCAGGTGGGGTCCTAATTTAGGTGGCCAGAGACTGCCAGATGACCGCGCTCGGAGCGCCGCCCACCGGAGTAGCAGTGACACGAAGCTCGGCAAGGTAAGTAAGAAGAAAAAAAACACAGCAGCGTCGAGTCAGCTCTGGTCCGGCGAGAGGAGCTCCAGGTGGGGTTCTAATTTAGCTGGCAGAGTAATTATACTCTGCTAACATGAATGGATTAAATTATCTGTATGTAGCCCTGTACTATGGATCATTTAACCCATTCATGTTAGCAGAGTATAATTGTAAATGTATTGTTGCAGGCACTCTATATGTACTGTTCATGTACTATATACTACATATAGAATGCACTGCAACAATAGATGTACAATTATCCCCTGCTAATATGAATGGGTTAAATGATCCATAGTACATGATATGTAGCCCTGTACTACGGATCATTTAACCCATTCATGTTAGCAGTGCAGAATTGTATATCTATTGCTGCAGTGCATTCTATATGTACTGTACATATACAGCACAAATGTCCCGTACATTGCAGCAATATATTTACAATGATCCCCTGCTAACATGGATGGGTTAAATGATCCATAGTACAACTACATGTTATGTACTATGGATCATGATTTAACCTTTTCATGTTGGCAGGGGATAATTGTAACTCTATTACTGCAGTGTACTGGACGTGTGTACTGCATATGCACTATGGATCATGATTTAACCTATTCATGTTAGCAGGGCAGAATTGTGAGCGCCTCCCACAAGCTGAGCACCGAGATGCGATGCAGCGATCCTGCCCAGCGCCGACTACAAGAGGCACCTCGTGAGGCAACAGGGTTCGGAGTGAAACTGAGTGAGGGAAGCTGGGACGGGCCTGGCTGTAAATCTATTGCTATAGTGTACTGGACGTGTGTAATGTATATGTAGTACATATATACAGCACACACCTCCACTACACTCCAGCAATAGAGTTACAATTCTCCCCTGCTAACATGAATAGGTTAAACCATGATCCATAGTACATAACATGTAGTTGTACTATGGATCATTTAAAGTCACCTGTCCCTTTAAGAAAAAGTATCGGTAATTGGTATCGGCAAGTACATGAGGGGAAGTACTTGTACTTGGGCCTGAAAGAGTGGCATCGGGACATCCCTAGTTGTAACCCTTTCCCGCACTCCACAAGCGAATGTGGTCAATTGACATTTCTAAATGCAATGGGGGAATTCATCAAAACTGCAGCAGACAAATTCTGGAGCAGATTTGCACTGCAATCAATCAGCTTCTCTGTCTCATTTTCAAATCTTACCTGAGCAAACTGAATAGAGATGCTGATTGGTTCCCATGGGCAACTGCTCTAGATTCTGCCTGCTCCAGTTTTGATAAATTCCACCCAGTGTATTTAGTAATGTGGAAAAGAGATATGCATAGAGCATATTACTCTTCTGAAATGTAATTTTTTTCCCCTTTGTGACATACAGGCAGTCCCCAAGTTACAAACATCCGACTTACAGACGACTCCTACTTACAAACGGAGGCTATTACTGTACAGCAGGGGGTCCCCGTCTGCAGCCAAAGTGTACCGCGCAGCGTTCCAGTACTTGTAATGCTACGGTGCTCATGCCGATGAGGAGTTCCCACCTTTTTGGGTCTGGTTCGTAGTACTGTACGTACATTGCAGGAAGTTGGCTCTTGTTAGAGGTGCAGACGAAGGGTGCACGCCTCTACTTCCAGGTCACTGTGAGGTTATTACTGCTGTCTGTATCCTCATTATAAAGATGTAATCTTACTTCCTGTCCTTGAGACAACAGGAAGTGAGAGGAAATCTACCCCTAGGAAGGGAAATTCTCTTCTGTAAGAGTCATCATGGGAAAAAGGTGTCTCCACTGGAGCTTTATTACCAATCCTTTTTTCCAGGACAACCCAAAATGTTCAAAATCCAATTGTAACAGGGACAGAATGTGAGTTGAAATCTTCTGAACAGGGACACACACAGCAAAACAAATGTTACAGGGGCTAAACCCTTCCCTATGCTATCCAAAACGTAAAAAACATTTTTGGGCTGGAGTTACACTTAAAAAAGGTACCTGTTCCAAGTTACATACAAATTCAACTTAAGAACAAACCTACAGACCCTACCGTGTTTCCCCGAAAGTAAGACCTAGCACTATCTTCAGTGATTTCTGTAATATAAGACCTACCCCGAAATAAGACCCAGTTCGGTGGTAGGTCTTATATTACAGAAATCCGCTAGGTCTTACTTTCGGGGTAGCTGCACATAAACTGAATTTTAAATGTAAAGACCGGCCGCAGCTCCCGCCCACACGCCAGCCGGCCGCAGCTCCCGCCCACACGCCAGCCGCAGTTCCCACCCCGCCCACACGCCCGCCGGCCGCAGCTCTCCTCCACACGCCCGATGGAAGCGGCATAACATCACACCAGGACCGGCAACAGCATGCCGCCTTCTGGGACCTCGTCCAGTCCTCCCCCAGCCAGGTAAGACATCCCCCGAAAATAAGACCTAGTGTCTTTTTTCGTGCAAAAAAGAAAATAAGACAGTGTCTTATTTTTGGGGAAACACGGTATCTTTTCATAACCCGGGGAATGTCTTATATCATATCCAGCTCATTTACTAAATGCACTGTGGTCTGTATCACTGTATCTAATAATAGTGATGATGATGATGATGATGATAATAATAATAATAACAAATTAGCCGTGTGGAGATAGTTCAGCTCACAATTAAATGGCAACTTGAGAGCACATAAGAACTCTGTTAATGGCTGAACAGATTTTACAGTATAGATATACGTATATTAATTTACTTACAAAAGTAATTACAGAGAAATGTATTTACTTCTCTCTGTGTGCTGTCTTTATTAAAACCTTTATAGATTAACATTTTATAAAGAGATTAATTATATTAAAACATATATCAGCATTCTTTTTTTTTTTTAAAGGGCACTGTCACCTAGAGGGATCAATTACATTAGCCCTTCTGTCCTGTAAAAGTGTTCAGACCTAGTATTTGTCCACCAGGCCCAAATACTGCATCATGGGAGGAAGTTACCAGCTCCCTATTACCTGGAATCATATACCCTGTTTCCCCGAAAATAAAACCTACCCTGAAATTAAGACCTAGTACTATTTTGGGAAATTGCTAAAATATAAGACCTTCCCCCGAAAATAAGACCTAGTTGTGACCATTCCCAGGGCCGGTGGTGGCATAAGGGGGAGCTTGAAGAGCCGCAGGAGAGAATCAGCGGTGCCAACGAAGCCAGCGCTAGAGGAAGCGAGGCGGCACCGGAGGGAGCAGAGCCGCATAAGCCGATGCCTCCTCTATAGCGCCGGCTCCTGTCACAGGCAGAGTGATACCAAATGCACACCGACTGTGAGGAATCTATAGTGAAAGCGCACTTCGCTCATTCTGGTTACCAAATTGCTCTTGGAAAGGTGCGGCACCCCTAATTGCCCTGATCACCCTATTCTTAACTTTGCCATTTTGGATTATTTAATTTGGATTTGCATTAACTTTGGATTGTTGTACATAAAAAAAAAAATAAGACCTACCCGGAAAATAAGACCTAGTGTGTTTTTTTGAGCCAAAAAACAGTGTCTTATTTTCGGCGAAACACGGTATTATTATAGTTTGTGCCAACTGTGATGCAGGAGGGAGCAGGGTAATCAATGGAGAGGTGTCACTGGCAGCTTTACACAGACACCGTCCCTTTGTCCTGAATAAGCAATAACAGTATCCTTTCAAAGTTAGAAAAATGTTTGCATTTTAAGTATATGCATACTCATTTACTACCTGTTTATGTTATTTCAAAAGTAATTTTCAATACGTGAAAATCTGCACCTTTCAATAAAATAATATCTGTTGATCCTGCCATGAAGAGCCTTTTTGAAGTACTTGGTGTTACAGGGTGTTACAACTTTCTGTTCCTGTCTCCAAACTGTGCTTCTATGTTGTTCCATTGACTTCTGATAAAGACCACAAGTGGCCATTTCAACCCACTTAATGCAGGCATGGTCCACTGTTATCAGCACCAGCAAAGTGCCATTCAGCCATCGCTGAAGTGGCTAAAAAAACTGTGCGAGATCAACAGTAGTGAAATGCAACAAAAGATAACAAAAAGGTGATAATTTAAAAAATAGCTTTTGGCACACCATGTTTTAGCAAACTAAATGCCATTTAGTTATGGTTTACATTTACTTAAAATTTTTACATTAAATGCTTTTGTACTTTAGTGTTTTACTGCTGCCAGGCAATAAATAAATGCAGCAAAATTCATGTGTACCTTGCCGTTTACTACATTACTTATTTAACTTGCATAACATAAAATAAACTATTTTCACTGGGCAATGAGATTGTAAAGTTTTTATTTTTACTGCCAATATTTGTAAATTATAAATGCATATCTCAGTAATAAATTGTGTTAAACACAAGCAGAAAACAGAAGGTAAATGTTTCATTTGAATTAAGTTTTCTGTACTTAATTATGAAATAAGGCTGAACAGCTTCAGGTTTACCAATGCATCATATCCTGTGAAATACCTTTTCTACTTTGGTATTTATGTCTAAACAGTTTTTCCTGTGCAGCTGTCTACAGATATGGCTTTACATTAATTTTGATCTTGAAATCAATCTTGATTTTGATCTTTGATCTTACTCAGGCATGCTATTCATAAGAAAGAACACACTAGTGACATAACAGCTTTGCTTGAAGTTGGCCTGTCCTACAACCTTTAATTAATTCATTTAACTACATTTCTAAAATTAAAAAAATAAAAGGACAAAAATTACTGGGGTCTATTCACTAAGCTGCCGTAGGCATCCAGCTGACTAACCGACCCCAAGCGAAGTGAGCCGAACGCTGTTCGTCTATTCACTTCAGGTTGGTATGGTTGATTCCAGCCGTGTATCGGGTGAAATCAGCCGTACTTCAGGTCGGCCGAACATGCTGAGCATGTTCAGCCGCCCCGAAGTGCAGAAGGAGTTCGACTCAGCCGATCCAACATCTGGATCGGCTAATCCGAACCTCCGGCAGGCTACTCACTGCTGTCTGCGGTCTATTCTCATAGATGCTGAACAGCAGTGAGTAAATAGCCTAATGCTGCTGAGCTGTGACAGCTAGCTCCGCCCAACTGTTTTCTATTGACCGGGTGGTTCTGCTGCCGTCAAAAAAAAAAAAAGAACACACCATAGGAATGCATAGCTAGATTCCTATTGGCTATTTCACTTTGCAATAGCCAATAGCAAACTAGCTATTGCACCCGCCCAATATTGCAAATTGAAATAGCCAATAGGAATCTAGCTATGCATTCCTATGGTGATTTTCTTTTTTCTTTTTTTTTCTTCTGACGGCATCCAACGGCTCCGATGTCAGAAAAAAAAAAAAAAAAACAAGCAGGGAAAGGTTTACTTTGCACGATCGAGCAGAGCGAACCTTTCTAGGAGAAAGTGTTTCTCTCCCGGGCGGCCGGGAGCCTCCCAGAGCGTCCGGGGGAGTTATGACAGATGGTGTTCCTGGTTACCAGGTAACCAGGAGCACCATCTGTCATTACACACTGAGAACACAAGCTTCGGCTTTCACCGCGGCTCAGAACTAAAAAAAGAAGCCCAAAAAAATGAAACACAAAAAATTTAAGGGGTCTCAGCAGCTAAATGGCAACTGGAGTTGTTGCTGATACACAAAAAAGTAGTCCTGTTTTGTCTATGCACTGTGAACATGGTGGGGGGGGTTCCTAATTATATGTAGCCCTCCATACTGTAATTCACAGTATTGTAACACAATACAGCAAAGTGAACATGGGAGAAGTACACAGTATGCATCCCACCACACTGCAGTTCGCTGTAATGTGGCTGAGTCATCTTTCCCTATCTACTGCAAGTCTCCAACATACACACTGACTGTGTATATGCTTGACTGTAAATATGGCAGTTTTTAGCAGTAGTACTGTATAGTGATAGTGTAGCACAAACTCTCTCTTCCTGCACAGACTGTGTGATCTCTCCCTATATTATTATTATTATTATTATTATTATTATACAGGATTTATATAGCACCAATAGTATGCTCCAAGTTCTCAACATGCACTGAATGTGTATATGACTGACTGTAAATATAGCAGTTTTCAGGTGCAGAACTGTATAGTTGTAGTATAGCAACAACTATCTTTTGCTGCAAACATTCCCTATCTACACCATGTTTCATCCAACATACACTGACTGTGTAAGTGACTAACTGTAAATATAGCAGTTTTCAGCAGCAGCAACTATCTCTCCCTGCAAACATTGTCTGATCTGTTTTTATCTACTCATGTGTCCTCCAACACACAATCAAAAAAGGCTTCTGGGAGCCCTGTCTTTTATAGGGAGGGGACTGGAACATCATAAAACCTCCATCATTGGCTCTTCTAAGCCACCTGACCACAGTTCAGAGGCTTGATAGTGCATTATTGGTAATTGGTTGCTATAGACATGAACAGGCACAATTCTTTGCCAGTTTTTGAATTGTAAATGACTTGGATTCGGGTTAAACTCATGGTTAACCTAAACCCGCAGCTCATCCCTTGTGCTGGCCACATACACATCAATGTTATTAGCTGTTTTGGTGTTTTCCAACTACATCAATTTTCCATGCTTGGTTCAATCATTTTCTAGGTTGAGAGCTGATGGAAAACTCCAAAATTGCCAAGAGAGTACCAGTGTTAAGCTTAACCTAGATTGTGTTTAAAGATTTGCTGGTATAAGGGTCTATTAGACATAAATCAACATCTTAAATAAAAAAAACTGCTCAAGTATTTGTTTTGCTTCTGGGTCTGTATGTCAGTAACAGTTTCTAAAGCCCTGTGTATATTTCTTGCCTGAAGAGGTATAACTGAATTTGTATCTGTCAGAGATCTAAGAGACTTTGATAAATGAAACCATTGCTTCTCTGAGTGTACTCGTGTTCCAAATAAGATCACATACTAAAAGCAAAAACTGAGAAAAAACTGAATTCATGCCTCTGGCAGTGACAACATGTTGCAGAGTTTCCGATATCAGCAGCTTGTTAGATATTGATATAAATCTACGGTTGATCCAAAAATAATTGTATGAATGGCAGCTTTGCAGACGATGTAGTTCTTATTTAAAAGCTGACATGTTTGACAACATTGTATGCCTGAAAATCATATATATTAGTCATCTTGTGGAAAGAATCCCAAAACATAATTTGTGATTCAATTTTTGCTTATTTCCATTATTTTTTAAAGATAAGTAAAAAATTGCATATTTAAAGGCATATTTAAAAGCCAAAAGTATATAAATGTTTTAAGGTGTTAAACCAGACTTGCAGTAGAAGAAAGGATTCAAGATTAAATATATATTTGATAATATCCTTGAAAGTAGTGTTATTTAACAATCAACAAAAGTGGTGTGTATTGAGCACACTCTGATATGGGGTGGGGTGAGGGGGGCGGAGATGGAAGTTTTGTAACTCTCCAATGGGGGGACAGCGATGTGCTGCTCTTTTGTGGGCAGGTGAAGATATCCTGCAGAATACTGGAAGCAATGAAAACACTAACACAAGCGCCACAGCCAAATGGATGTTTTTAAGAATGAAGTGTTGGAGAGTAACAAGGTTGCACTCAGTGTATTTGAAAACTTCATAATAAGTAACAACAAATTATGTCAGGCTACAGAGGAGGGTTCTGTCCTGTTCAGAAGCCGATGGCAGTGTGTGTAGGAAAGGAGAACACTACCACAACACAAGTGGGGTGACAATGTTCAAAAAAACTAAGGGGGTTATTCACAAAGCTGCTAAAGGCAGCCGAATGACTAACCCAGCCGAATTGAAGTCAGCCGAACAGCATTCGGCTATTCACTTCTGGCTTGTACGGCTGATGTCAGCCATACATCGGCTGAAATCTGCCGTACATGCATGTTCGTCTTAGCTGCAGTGCAGAAGGACTTCGACTGAGCCGATCAAACATCTGGATCAACTGAGCTGAAGCTCCGGCAGCTCACTCGCTGCCAATCGCTGCTATTCACAGACTCCCCTGGATACTGGGTTTGTCGTCAGTCGATATATATTTTTTAAAATGAACTGTATGTATAAAATCATGGCAAAATGTGACAATAAGAGTTATACGTAATTGACCTTCTGCCTTTGAAATTTTAATTTTGGGATGAGGGTAGCTCTGGATTGTAATTTATTTGCTACTTGAACTACTATGAATGCCCAAAAGTTACAGCAATTACATTTGTTAAAATATTTATACCTAAAGCAGGACTCCAGCTATATAAAACAAGATAAAAATAAAAAGCCCATTAAAGGATAAAAGAGAAAAAGCAATTTTTTTGCTGCAATGTTCCGTTTCAATCCAGAGATTTCCCTGCAGTACTTTTTTCTGCCACTAGACATCCTCAGTCTGGTGGACAGCATTTTCCAACCATTACCCTTCCTCTGAGCCCAGGTTATCCTGAAAAATGGACTGGGCAATGAAAGCTGAAGCAGCACAGCAATAAGCTCTTCTCTCTGTCATTGTGCTTTCTGTTTCTAAGAGCATGCTTTTTGTCAGCAAATGAACTGATTGGCTCCTTGTCCTGCTACTTCCTCTCTGGTATGCAGAGACTGCAAGAGCCTAATATCAAGTCAAATTCAGATACTTACAGTGCTTGAATACATTTAATGATGTAATAAGGGTTACAGAGCTGCATTCATTTGTGCCTTCTATATCTACCTAGAGTTCATCTTTAATTTCACAGTCTGTTTGTTACTTTAATGGTCAGTAAGGGAAATAATGCACTCACATTTCTTGTCAATAGAAACAATTCCCCTTGTAGTTATGCATAAAGAATTATCTGCTACATTAATGGTCAGTGGAAATGTGCCCTCTTGCATTGGTGGACACTGGTAAAGTGCCCCTTACAATATTGATCAGTAAAAAAAGCACCCCCTTATATTGGTGGTCAATGTAGTGCGTCCTTGCATTGGTGGTCAATGGAGATGTAAGCCCTTGCATTGTTGGTCAGTAGCAAAAAGGTCCACTTACTTTGGTGATTAGTGCAATGCCCCTTTACAGTGATAACTAGAGGCAAGAATGAGGAGTAATACGCTCCTTTACAAACAGCTAAAAGTGTCAACGGTGAGTTACCTGAGGGACAAGAGAAGGTGTTCCACTGGCTTGTGTCAATGGGGCATGAAATAGTGTCATTTAATTTTGTTTTAAAACTTTTGGGAAAAATAACATACAACATTGTATTTGTACCCTGTGTAATATCACTATCTTAATAAGGAAGTGCTGTATAAGAATAGCATTTAATATGGAAGTACACTATTTCCACATTAAGTCAACAATGTCACAAGTGGTGTAGATTCCCAGCTCATTGCACATTGTGGCCTTAAAAGTAGGATCCCTTATAGTGTGGGTTTCCTGTTTGGAGGAAGCACAGTGACGCTGCAAAATCAGTAGTGAACTGATAAATGGTACTTTAGACCATTTTTAACCTCAAATGCAGAGCAAATAACGGAGCCTACTTTGCTGAATTACATTTCTGTCTGTCTGGCTCCTTGAGGTTGTTATACAGGTCTGGAAAATTGCAGCATTACATTATACTAAACACTAGAAACACAAAGAGAAAAGCAATAGAGCTGAACTCATTATACATTCAGCACTTGAGCTCTTGTTAAAAGAAATACATCTTTCTTCCAAGTACTTTAATAGGTTTTTAATACTGGTTCTAGGAGGGACAATGTTGTACACACTGTAGAACAATTGCTTCTCATTTCAGAACAACTCAGGAGGGTCTATATCATTTTAAATTTGGGGTAGCACTAAAAGCAGGACTGGGAGCCAGTGTTTTGTCTGATTTATGCACATTTATGTAAGGCAAGGCAAGGATTTTAAATGCCATAAATCCCTAGCTGCCCTGAACAAAATTGACTTTCATTTATTGTATTGTTGTTCTACTGTTCTGTAAGGTCACTAGGACTTTTCTTATCTCGATAAGAGAAAATAAAGTCTCTTGTGTAAATGGCAATAGTACATAAAGTACTATTGCACATTACTATACAATGAGGCATTCGGTAATGCAATTATCTTAGTGTGGACCGTGAGTATATTATCCCGAGCACAGAAGGATGGAAATACATGCATTCACTTTCATAAACACACCTGTGCTTTCCCCATGCAGGTTAAAGAAGCAGGTCTGTGTTAGTGAATAGCCTGTACAGCATCCCTTTGGTTCGACTGAACCGAAGGGCTCCGGCGGCCGAAGAGAGCCGAAGGATCAGCCAAAGCTATGGCTGGATCCTTCGGATCCTTCATGAATAACCCTGTATGTGTTCTATGACTGTCTGATTGTACAATCAAAACCCTTTTTTTCTGTGTGGATATCCTACAAACAACTCAAGGCAGTTATGCAATAACTATACAATCATTAAATATATTTTTAAATCCGGATAGCATACATACCTGAATTTGACCTTGCATCATCTTCTTGTTATCTCCTGTACAGGAGACCATAGACTGGGAGAGGAAGGGGCAGCACTAGCAGGGAACATGCAGACTGGAGAAGAGAGATGAGATTATCACTATTCTGCTGCTCCTATACTGACCTAGATGTGTTGCCTAACTGCAGTAGAGAAAGGTCAGATCACCAACCAAGTCTGGCAAAGCGGTATAAATCTCAGTAAAGGTTGGACCACATTTTATGGAGACCACCCTTGATAACATCTGATGGTGAACCTCCATGTTCAAAAGAACTGAAATGAAATGAATAAAAGGGGTTGGTCAGGGACACAAAAGCTGGGGTGGAAAGGGCTAAATAATGCTGCACTTCACATGCACTTTGTGAAAAGCTCACAGTATGCAGTGAAACTGGAGTAAGAAATTTCATTACAGGAGAGGAGCCTGTGCAAGTGTGCAAAACTGCGGGTAATACCGGCAATTAGCTTCAGCACACATCACTATATGGTTTGCACAATGTTTATTAAATATTGTGTGCACAACAAGTGATGTGGGAATCCTAGAAAAAAAGTTCCTCTAGGCAAGCACAGGTTGAGTTTCGCTCTACTGGATGGATACTTGAGGATCCCCTTATTAGTTTACTGGAGTACCCTGCACTCCACCCTAAAGTACCGCTATACCATCTCACCTAGCGAAGCAGCAGTACACATAGTACAACTGCTTGTAATAGAATGGCACCATTGCAACCAACTCACCAATATCTAATTGTAACTGTACAGTAAAATAACTTACAATCAAAACACCAGCGAATTGTGTTGTAAGAAAAAAATGTAACGGGTGTAACCATAATAAGAAATGCACACATGTACAAAGATATTTTGGGGAAAGTGGTTCAGATGTATTTCGAATTAATCTTTTAAAGATATGGTCACAATTGCACAATACTGTCATGTTATATAAGCAGTCGGTGCATGCTTAAACCTTTCCTTTGTAACAGAAGAGCCACATTTTTTGTGTAATGATTTTTCTCCGGGGAGATACCCTGCTCCTCTAGGCCAAATTATATCCTTTCTAAACACTAAATGAATATGAGAGCAAATAGCATGCTTTATATGGATGCTTAAGTGCCTGAACCCAAACAAACAGAGGAACGGATTTATGAGTTATTAAATATTCTAAGCACTTTGTGAGACTTTCTGTTTAGAAATTAAAATGCATTCTGGCTGTTAATGGAACAAATAATGTTTAGGTTGTTCACAGAAGCAGTTGGAGCCTTGGGGGATGTTTTTGTTTGATTACACAGAGTACTGGCTGTTCTGTTGTCTAAGACATAGTTTGCATAGAGCATGAAAACAATAAACTATCAGCATTGTCTGATACAAATTTAAGCCAGTTTATTTAAGCAAGAGATAGCATGATCATATTTATGTGTTTTTGCTTGTGGCATACAAAAAATAAATCTTGATGCAAAATATATATATGATTCTTTCCCTTCCACCTAAAAACCACAGAAATAGTGCCATCATATCATAGAAATTAATCTGTTGGGGGTCTATGGAATTCTTAAAGCGGAACTAAACTTTGGAATTTGTGCACAAAAAGGCAGACAAGGGCAAAGGACTGTGGTATCCTTGCAGGTAATCCTTTCTACATCACTGACTTGCCATGCCTAGTTCAGCACTCAGTGTGGGGGTGGCCATCTTGCTAGAGGCAGGACTTTGCTTCCTCATATCAGAGCCTCCAAAGACTAGCAATCACAGGGAGCAGTGCACTGAAGTAATGTATGTAAGCATATGTGTCTGTGGAGGTCTGCATTAAAGTGAACTGTTTACTTTGTCTTGCATAGACAAAGCACAGATTCATTTTATGCATTAAACACAAAGTAGTGGCTCTGGAGCCACACAAATATTTGTTCTACCTTTAACATTACACTTTCCCACCACTTTGTGCATCTGCAGTTCCTGCCTTGTACTTCAAAGAGAACTAAAGCCAAACCTTTTTTTGTGGCTTTAGTTCTTTTTTGTGTCAAAGGAGTACATTTACTAATGTACTCTTGTGACCCACACTCAGCAAATAGCGCTACTGCCTGCTATATGCTGGCAGCTCAGAGCCACGCTACAGCCGGGAAGGATCCCAACAATATTGTCGGGATCCACCCAGCTGCCTGATTGACAGTTGGCTCTGCCTCTTTCCACCCCCTACCCCTGTCTGTCCCCCCAGTGAGCACTGGAGGAATGGAGTGAGGACAGGGGGGAACCCCTGTGAGCCATGACTGACAGTCACCGCTCTCTGCAGGGAGAAGTCATGAGCTGAACGATCAGCAGTTTGTGATCACTCAGTTCTTGATCTATAGAGCTAGCATGTGACAGCTGCAGTGTCACTCGCCAGCTCAAACTATTGGAAAGAGTACATTTTACTCTCCCAATAGCTCGTCTTTAACCAACCAGCAAAATGTGCACAATTTGATTGATTTCAGAGAATTATCAACAAAGATTTATAGTGTGTTTTTGCCACGAAATTTAACTAAGTAAAAATAAGGATAGTTACTAAATATGCAAAGTATAAATGCATTTAATTACCAACTGCTAACTGATTGAATAAATCCTCTTCAATTAGTATACAGTCAAAATAAAAAATACATTTTAGTACAGCAAGGAAGGGTCAGAATTGCTAACAATGTTTTGTGCCTCCCTGTCCCGGTCACAGACACTCCCCTATTTATTGCACAGCCAAGTGAGGGAAAATCTCCCCAATAGGGTCACAGACAGAAATGTATAATTGACAGAAAGGTAAACTTTTCCCCACTCTTTTGACATAAAAAAATGGCTATTGTTAGGCCTTAGCTTTTTACAGTACAGGTGAAACTCGAATAATTAGAATATCGTGCAAAAGTAATTGCAGTAATTGCTGCAAAAGGGGCCCAAACCAAGTACTGAGTACATATGCATGCTTGTACTTTTCAGAGGTCCGATATTGTTCTATGTACAATCCTTGTTTTATTCATTGCATGTAATAATCTACTTTTTTGAGATTGTGGATTTGGGGTTCTTGGGGTTTTCATGAGCTGTAAGCCATAATCATCATCAATTAGACA
>NW_017306576.1:333423-345542 GCF_000935625.1 Nanorana parkeri
TACAGGTGAAACTCGAATAATTAGAATATCGTGCAAAAGTAATTGCAGTAATTGCTGCAAAAGGGGCCCAAACCAAGTACTGAGTACATATGCATGCTTGTACTTTTCAGAGGTCCGATATTGTTCTATGTACAATCCTTGTTTTATTCATTGCATGTAATAATCTACTTTTTTGAGATTGTGGATTTGGGGTTCTTGGGGTTTTCATGAGCTGTAAGCCATAATCATCATCAATTATGACAAATCACGGCTTAAACTATCTTGCTTTGCATGTAATGAGTCTATCTCATATATTAGTTTCACCGTTTAAGTTGCATTAGTGAAATAAATGAACTTTGCACGATATTCTAATTATTCAAGTTTCACCTGTATAGTGCCTGCAGAGTGCATAGTGTGTTTCTCTTTTGTTATTAGTTGTATTGCTGTATAATGTATTACATGTGTAACAAATGGAGACTATACTGTTCACCCTTATTTTTCTCCCACCTGTACTGCAGTTCAGTGATGCAAAGTAAGCCAAGAGAAGGCACAGGAAATAAATAGCACATGGGACATGTTTGCCAGATCAGTGAGGTTACTTCATTTAAAAAAATATATTTACCATCAGGTCTATTTTAACCAGGTGGAACTAAATGGTAATTCATGAATCAGGATTTAGACTTCACTGTAGAAAAATTATAAAATATACTTACCCTAACCCTCTAGCATGTGTCTTCTCCTACACACAGATATATATAACCTACAATCCAGCTTGAAAATCAAAGGTAAGATAAATAACTGTATTAAGAATAAACCAGCCCAAATTATTTTAAGAATGTTAAGCCTCTGCACATTGTGTCTGCAATTGATTAGGTTCATTTATTATATCTACCCATTATTTTTACTTAATTTTAATCTAGAACAGACATTAAAAGTACTGCATATGGACCATATTCAATCAATATATTGTCACTTAACTGTACCTTTACCGCAGAATGCAACATCTTAGAGGTCTGTCCAGGACTATTTTTGTTCAGGACTATTTTGTTATATAACATACACTCCTGTATGCTTATGCAGTATTAAAAACGAAGGTTATGAGAGGGCCTCTAAACCAGGTAGAATGCCAAAAATATGTCAGCAAACCCTATTTCAACACGTACATATGGGATGTAAATAATATCATACTACTCTGCCGCTGAGACTGGTGCTGCCAAGAAAAATCAGTTGTATACATGTTTTTTCCCTTTCCTGACTGCTTTTCCAGAAATCTAATTTCAGCTAATATCAACCAGCTTGCAGCCCAAACCTAACAAACCTAACAAAACCCCACTAGTAACAGCCTGAATAAACAATTGTGTATCTCTATTTTCCATCAGTGGTAGAAAAGAATAACACATTGGTTCAATGTTCAAAAGGCGTTCAGCTAAAGCTGAACTATGACAAATAGCTGAATTGGAACAATTAATTTACCAATAACAACACTGAAGTGTTTGTTTAGGTAATAATATAGATTTGAAGATGGAACACTGGAACTAATAACTCCTTTGGGCTGTGAAAATGTAACTAAATCAAAATATACAAAAGAAACAAAGACATACTTCCTAGTAAGCCATCATTGTGAAAATTACACTCCCAAGTGGAGTATGACCTAATTAAGGCCATATTTGCTTTGGGGAAGCCATACATGGCCTGGTTTTAAGAAGAGAGGTAACTGATTTAATCACATAAATTGTATGTAGAAAATGGTGGTTCTGAAGGTATAGCTGTACGTTGTGTGGCTGCAGGAAGGCAGGTGGAGATGTTGTGCAAAGTAGCTGAAAAAGAGCACCAACAAGAGCGCCACTACCTAGCGCAATTACTTCAGGTTATAACGTGGAATAAAATCAATAGAAGTGGAAATGTAGGGCGTGTCCTGGCCATGGCGGAGTGAACAAGCTTCATCTGCCTGCTCTCCCACACCGCTCCAAACCCAGGCTCACATACAGCACCTATCAGCCCTAGAGATGAGCAAAACGAGGCAGAAGAAAGTGCCCGACACCAGCACCGGGTAAAGTTAAAAACGTTTTCTCCCCGGCGGCTTCGAAGCACACGGGAGTAGGCCCCGATAAAGCCGCGGCCTCGATTAGCGGCACTCGCACGGCACGGCGAACGCCCGGTTCGCGGACCGCACCCAGGCCCTCTCCACCGTCCTCCCCGGCATCTGAGGCCTCAGAGGACTACACTGGGACACCCCTTCCGACTGGGCAGGCGAGAGGCATGAGTCCCAAGGACCCTGGACTGCCCAAGCCCCCTGTTGAGGTGGATATTGGGGCCCTCCTGAGTCAATTGCTCACCAAAGCTGATATTGAGGCCCTAGTGGCTAAAATTGAAGAGGCCCACAGCCGTGATATCCAGAGCGTGCAGCAAGATGTAACACTCTGGGCCCGCGTTCAGAAAATCCAGATCGACCCCGCTACATTGTTTGCAGGTTACAGAAATTCCCGGTTAAGGAGGAAATACTACGCAAGATATGGACTCAGGGACCTCTGGACTTTGATTGAGCGACAGTGCGGATCCTGCCTGATCTATCCAGGGCGACTCTACAGCGGCGGATGATCTTACGCCCACTCCTGGCACGCCTACGGGAAGCAGGTATTGTTTACAGGTGGGGATTCCCATTCCACCTCATTATACGTAAGCATGCCTCCGTCTTTGCCCTGTGCCAATTGGCGGATCTACCTGCTATGTTTGAGTTTTTGGGAATGGAGCCTTTCCCAGTCCCTGATTGGCTGCAAAAACTTCCTGGTGGATATGCCAGGCAACGTGTACGCCCAGCTCTCCACGCTCAGCCTCAAAGTTCATCTCAACGACCACGACGCAGAAGGTCCTCATCCAGGGAGAACTCCAGTGAGCCCTGACGACCTCCAGGACCCAACTCTATTGCGGGCAGCAGTGCTGACGGTGATGTCCGAACCCTATTCCCGCAGTTTCCTGACACTAAACACACCTGTGACACCACTTGCGGACTGGGATCACTGGTGATTGACTGGGTTCCAACCTCCAGGTCCTACTACATATAGTGACAGGTTATGATCAGTGGGCTCTGATAGGCACTCGATCAGACCCAGAGTGCTCGCGTTCCCCTCTCAGCCGCCTAGATAGCCGCATATCTGGACGGCGAGCCATGAGCTGCCAATTCCTGCTTCCCTTGGAGGTTGGGAGGGATACGCTGCATTTGGGGGGTGGGGGAGGAGGGCTGGCAACACCGAAGTACATGGGCTATGTTATGTGGTCCTAGCAGGCTGCCCTTATTGCTTAGTGCGAATTGCTTATTGCTCTGTCCTTTTTTTTTTAGTTCAAACACAAGTTACTGTTTACATTTATAGGTGCTAACCATTCTGAGTTAAATAATGTGAGTGCTAAACCACTCTATTCAATCCTGGCTTGGAGCGGGGGGGGGTTGAGTGGGACCCCGCTTTGTTAAGCCACACCCCACTTAGGTTTTCCCAACCTCAGGGATAGATCCCCAGGGTGGGTAAAGCTTGGGGTAGATACCCCGTTAGACTGTGTTTTTTGTAGGTCTTTGTTTGTGTCTGTTGCTTTCCCTAATCTCTCTGCTTCCCCTCAATATCCCTAGCTTTACTCCCCCTACAGGGCTGAAACTTGTCTCGGTGCAGACAACCTCTCATTCCGCTCGTGCCTTCTGTAACCTCTCCTTTGCTCCCTCTTTTTATACCTCTGCTCTCTCCTAGAGGGCCCGTACTATACCCGACCGTGTCGTGAGCACACGACCCTGCAGTCCGTCTCCAACACAGTGGTGTCCTGGAACGTTAAAGGATTGAACATTCCGGAGAAGAGGACGGCCGTCCTTAACAAACTCCACCGTCTAAAGGCTCCGGTAGGCTTTGTTCAAGAAACGCATTTCCAGGTAGCCAAAATTCCTAGATTTCACAACCACCGCTTCCCACATGCATATCACTGCGGTTCCCCCGACGGTAAAAACAAGGGTGTCAGTATTGTGGTGCATAGGACGGCGAGGTGGCAATATGTGGATGCCCGATATAGCCCAGAGGGGAGGTTCATTTTCGTGAAGGGCAGAGTAGGGCAAACCCTATGCACATTTGCAAACATGTACATGCCCAATGTAGGACAGGTTCCATTTCTGGAATCCACCCTTGAGCAACTAGAGGAGTTCACAGAGGGGGTTTTAGTTCTGGGTTGTGACGTCAACATGGTGCCCGATCCTGCATTGGACAGCTCCAGGTCGACTTCCCATCTTTCATATTCTGCTCTCAGGAGGGTCAAAAAATGTTTGCGTCAGTTCCAACTTGTGGATATCTGGCGCCTGTTCCACCCTAAAGAGCGCGACTACACCTTCTACTCCAATCCACATAGCTCATACTCCAGAATAGATATTTTCCTGGTGAACCACAGAGACCTACCACTGATGAGGGAAACTTCCATTGGTGCTATAACACTGTCCGATCATGCCTCGATCTCTCTGACCCTCGACTTGCTCCCAACAGACCGTAGTTCCTGGAACTGGCAACTGAACGACTCCATCCTTCAAGACCCTACACTAGTTACGGAAATTAAAGACGACCTGGCCCACTATTTCGCGAGCAATGATACTGGTGAATGCGACCCCATGATCCTTTGGGAGGCCCACAAGGCATACATCAGGGGCACATTCATCAAGATAGGTGCCAGACTCAAGAAACAGCGGACCGCCAAAATTGAAGGATTACTGGCAGACATTTCCCGCCTTGAATCAATACATAAACAATCACTGGTCAGGTCGGTTCTCGGGCAGCTGACGGCGCTCAGAGAGCAACTTCAGTCCCTATGCTTAGCTAAAGCCAAAAGTTTATTAACTAGATGCAAAAGAATATTCTACGAATTGGGAGACAAATGCGGCAGACCACTAGCCAGGGCATTGCGGGCTCAGAGAGCGCAGTCCTTCATTTCTGAGATAATGTCCCCCACGGGCGTGAAGATGAGTAAGACCACAGATATAGCGGGGGTTTTTAGGGACTACTACGCATCACTCTACAACCTCCAGGGCCGGATCCCAACACGGAACGACCCACATCGTAGGGCTCAGATCTCGGACTACTTAAACGAGTCTGAAATGCCAGCTATACCTGAAGAGGTGGCACGTTCCCTGGAAACACCCCTTACAGAGGTGGAGCTCACTAGTGCCCTGAAAGGGGCTAGAACAGGTAGGGCACCGGGATCGGACAGTCTCCCCCTATCATACTACAAGGAATTTCTAGAGATCATCTCGCCCCACTTTTTAAAGGGATACAATGCGGTTGGTACTGGAGTGCCGTTGCCAGTAGACTCCCTGCGAGCCCATGTGACTCTTATTCCGAAACCCGGAAAGGATGCATTGCTGTGCTCCAACTACAGGCCCATCTCTTTGCTCAATTCAGATCTCAAACTCTTTACAAAAATGTTGACTTCCCGACTGATCCCGCATCTACAAGAAATCATCCATCTAGACCAGGTGGGATTTATGCCCTCTAGAGAAGCTAGAGACAATGTTACACAAGTGATAGATGTCATGCATGCATCCTCCACCCGGTCGAGGCCTCTAATGCTTCTGTCTGCGGATGCAGAGAAGGCCTTCGACCGGGTTGACTGGGCTTTTATGGAATTGACACTCCGGGGCCTGGGTCTGGGTGGGATGATGATGTCATGGTTGATGGCGATCTACTCTAGACCTACGGCGCAGGTCCGGGTTAATGAACAATTGGCAGCCGCCTTTGACATTTCTAACGGCACGCGAGAAGGCTGCCCACGAGTTCGCTGACGACTTGCTCTTTCTCCTCAATAACCCGACTGTCTCCCTACCAAACCTGATGAGGGAATTTGAACTCTATGGAGCAGTTTCAAATTTCCTCATCAACTTCCAAAAATCCACGGCCCTTAATGTGTCTGTACCGGGTTTCCTACTCACGGGCCTGCGGTCGGCATTTCCATTCCGCTGGGACACGGAATCGCTAGGGTACTTAGGCACCATTATACCTGCGGACCTCTCCCGCACCTTCCACCTTAATTTCCCTCCACTACTCAAGGAGATTCGGTCGGACCTCGCGAGGTGGCATGCTGGTAAATTCTCATGGTTCGGTAGATACAATATCTTGAAAATGAATGTCATGCCGCGCATTTTGTATCTACTGCAGACTTTGCCGATCCATATCCCACAGGCATTTCTTAAAGCCGTTAACAGTGCATTTACACACTTCTTGTGGGCCCACAAACCTCCGAGGATCAAACCGTCAATTCTGCATAGGCATAAACTCCGGGGAGGTATTGGCATGCCCGATGTGACTAGATATCATGCGACGTGCCACCTCGCGAGGAACGACATGGACAGTGTGTCGCAAACTCTTCCCCACGGGAAATATATCACCAGCTCCCTCTCCAATGTTTCCGATCTTAGGGAATCCTAGCTTTGCTCCGGGAGTGGAAAACCCAGGATTCACTACATTAAATGAGACAGGCATACATAGGGCTCAACACTTTATTCGGAACGATAGATGGGTATCTCTGGAGGAACTGTCCTGTGAACCTCAGTGGCTTCCACTGAAATTCTGGGAAAAGATTCAGCTAACCCACTTCCTCAGATCCTTGCCGCTCGCAAAGAAGTTTGTGCGGCCCCTGACTGACTTTGAGCGAGAGTGTACACAGGAGGGTATGGCAGAAGGAACACAGACGTAACGCGATACTCCTAATGTCCGTCCGAATTTCCATATAGGTTTGTTGGTTTATGTTGTACTGTCATTTAAAAAAGTTACAGGATCCATGCGATCGAGTACATGTATCTTATTAACATTGGCACTTGTTAGTCTTAATTGTATTATACTTTTTGCATGGATAACCCTGTCTTACAAAATAAAGAATTTAAAAAAAGAAGTGGAAATGTATTCACAAGGTCTCAATATAGTTGGAGCTTTAAGCCTTTCCATGGCTGTCATCTACAAATACCAGAAGGCAGTATATTGGATGACCGTAGGTCTTATAGACTGAGGTCCAATTTACATAGTTAATATGATTTCATAGCATCCTCCAACCCACTTTCTGTGAGCCCTAGCTATCATGGACACACCCCCCTGTAGGTGCACCAGTACATCAGTCTGGGCTCCCAAAACTACTGAACAGGATGTCATTACCTGAACGCCCCCTGTCTGGCCCGGGGGTAAAGTTCACCCACTGTTAATCCCAGAGGATAAAGAGGAAGGACCAATGATCTCATGTGACTGGCCAGAGAACTGCAGGATTTGAGGTATGTTTAAAGGATTTTATAAACAGTAAGGTTTTATAAACAGTTCTAGCATCATTGTACCTTTCAAGAAAAATCAGTTATGTGTATTTTATAACAAGTGCACACTGGTATATAGTATGAGTGCAGTTATTATTTTCATAAGTCATGAGGATACAAATGGAAAAAAAGTCTCATAGAAAATGTACTGATTTCTCACGTTTTACTTTTTGTTATGCTCTACTGGTGTAATTAACAGTATACGGTTAACAACAGCTTTATCAAGGGAAGACAGTGTGATTAATATCACAGTTTGGTTGCTAAATATGTTGTTACATTACAACACTTAATTTATGAATTGTATGTAACTTTAATAAGTTTTTTCTTCTTCTTTTCACCTTTTTTCTTTCTGATATGACAAGGTTGTCATATTGAACAAAGTGCAGTAAATATTTTATTTGATTCTATTAAATACACAAAGCCAAACAACTTGATTTATTATGGGGGTTATTCACAAAGCTAGCCGAAGGATTAGCCATAGCTACAGCTGATCTATTTTAAACAAGCATGCAGCTGCATGCAGCACTTTCAACCACACTTTTCGTACATTTGTTTTTTAGAACTAAGTATAAGGCTTCTTTCACATGGGCACCTCTCAGTTCCAATT
The DNA here is from genome assembly GCF_000935625.1 of Nanorana parkeri. Lineage (NCBI taxonomy): Eukaryota > Metazoa > Chordata > Amphibia > Anura > Dicroglossidae > Nanorana > Nanorana parkeri. The sequence goes on from NW_017306576.1 coordinate 341,319, forward strand.
AGCACGGAATCTGTGCATGAATCCCCTGCTGATCGAAGCAGTAGAGAATGTGTGGCATCTGTCTGTCCAGTCACTTTGTCACATTGTGACATCTGTCTGTCCAGTTTTTCTCCCATCATATGATGGGGGAAAAACTGAACTTTCTGGACCCATGTTAGGTCTATAGGGAGTGGGATGTAGATGAACACACGTCAGTTTAGATCCGGCTGCCCAAAGACTAGCATTGGACTTTCGAACAGGTCTACCTAAATAACTGACAGGCTGGATTGATCGGACCACCCATCTGAAAGGGGCCTATGGGAGGCCTAATTTTACCTTGACAATATTAAATGTAGATCTTAACTCAGGCACCTAAACCGCTTAAAAGCTTTACATTCAGAAACTGTTTTCTATCTTTTTTAAATCTACAACGTTCCATATACAATAATAAATAGTAATGCTGCCATGAAGGCCCTTGTTCAGACACTTGCTCTTATGTGGTGACAGTAGTTTTCCCAGTTGTGCTGCTGTGTTGTCAACCTGTCACTTATGTAAAGTACATGTGGCAGTGTTGACACACATTGCCCACCCATGGCCCACTAAAACTGGTCTAGAACAATCATGTGCAGCTGACCCTAGAGCAAGTGTATGTCTAAAGAAATGGCTTAAAAAGGCTGAAGAAGTTCTGCAACACTGGCATAAAAAAATTAAAACAGTATTGTATAAGAAAAATGACAATTGCTTGTGCTTTACATAACAAAAATGTCAGCCAATTAGATCTACTATAACAGAATAATTCTGCTACTAGTACAATTATATTTTTTCAATTACAAGGTAGAATAAAGTAGAAAAAACAGCCAAGAGAACAAATTGTCCAGCAATTCCCTCATGGACTGCACCATGGTGTAAGTAGGAAAGTGTGATCATTCCAAGATACATGATTAGAAACTATGTTGTGTGGATATTTTCTTCTTGAGGACTAGGCAGCAGAAATAATTTTAATATTTTCATAACTGCTACTGAATGGTAGAGCATAGAGGGAATTCCGGTTTGCTTGAAGTGGACCTGAATTAAAAAAGTAAAGATGTGCTATGTAATAGGGAACAGCTAGAAATGTTAATTGTGCCTAAGCAGTACACTGAAAATGCTATCTTTTTCTGGACTTCCTGCTATGTGGGGGAGCCTAGGCACTCCTGTTCTGTAGTTTCAGAGCTTTATATCTGCAGTATGAGATCTAAGGCACTGCTATCTGTGATTGCTAGTCTCACAAGGGGGTCTATTCACAAAGCTGCCGAGGGATCTGGCCGTAGCTTCGGCCGATCCTTTGGCTAGCTTCGAGATTTGGTGTGAGATCCGGTGATGTCATCAATCCTGGTGACTAGTGCTTTGCCCTCTGTTTGGCTTTTTAGGGCACAACTTCCACTGTTCAGTTTGGGCACAACTTCCACTTTTCAGTCTTTAAAGGGGTTAAGAGCAGGGGGCTCTTCTAATTTGCTTTAAAAAACATGTCAGTCAAAAGGAAAAAAAGTACTGTTGATGTACTAAATATACAAGGGATTTTTTCCTGCAAAAGTAGAAAGTCAGAGATTTCCCTGCACTGTGCACAGTTAACTTAGGTTCGCATATGCAATTATATTGTTCACTGAAACTTAATGCAAGATGTAATACAGCTTTCCAGCCATGATGGTATCTGATTGTGTTTTGCAAACAGACTGTGGACATAATACTTTTAAATTATTTGCTGTCCAGCTTTTAATGTGTAAAACCTGTAGTGGATAATCAAAAGTCACTTCATTACAGGTCTATTGGAAAGGCATTATGGGTACAAGGAGCCGACCAAGATATACTCGACCCACACCCATCAATAAGTGCTTTCACAAGAATCGTATTTCCCTTCTGCCACTAGGTTAATTGATGTTTCACTACGTAGGATTTATATTGGCTTTTGCAGCCAGGCTCTGTTATTTTATTTAAGGAAGTGATTGCCTTGCTGTGTCAGGTACAATAAATAATGCAACAAATGTGATAGGGATAAATCTGACATGTTATTTTCTTACTTACCATAGCCATACATCATTATAGCTGTTTATTTTGCTACACTTTAAAGTAAGTATTTTATAGATGACATAAACAATATTCAGTTTGTGGCAATCGACTCTAAAAGCATAATATATTTTCAGACAAAGGTAATTGTAATTTAGAGTTTGACTAGATGTGGTAGTAGCACATGTAGTAAAATATATGTGGGTTAATTTTTATCTTCACAGCTTCCCTGTGAACATTGAGACTAAATACCTTCTGTGCACAACAAGACTAAATACCTTCTGTGCAAAGCAATTCATTTTAGATAAAACATGTTTTTTGCTGCTGATATGAAAAAAAAGCTTTACATTTTTCAATCTACTGTTTATCATAAATTTGTGAACGTGACTTGTATGTAGTCCTAGGTGTGATGGCACTGAGTGGCCTTTTATGACATTGACAACACTGTATCTGACATTAATGAGGTTGTCATTCCGCACACTGGAAGATTCCATTAGCCTTTACATGTAGAGTTTCCAGTGACCTTCTACTGAGCATTGTGTGTATATGTATAAGCTGATTGGTTGGGCAACTGATCCAGGTTCTGTCTGCTCCAGTTTTGATAAATGCCCCCAATGTATTCTTCAAAACCCATCTAAAGTGTTTAGAGAAGAGAATGCACAGGTTAAAAGGGTATCCCCTAGAATATGTCTTAGGAAGAATATTTTTATAATACCACCATAAATATGGTTATTACAATTTGTTATTGAAGGATAACACCATAGGGGTCTATTCACGAAGCTGCCAAAGGATCTAGCCATAGCTTCGGCCGATCCTTCGGCACTCTCTAAACAGCTAACTCTCCCTGGCGCCCCGGGAGTCTCCTGCTTCCGGCCGCCAAGGAGAGAAACACTGCTGTTTCTTTTTTTTCTTTATTCTGACACGGAGCGATGTCAGAATAGAAAAAAAAAATTTCCCGTTGAAATGCTTTACTACATTACTATTGGCTATTTCAATTTGCAATAGCCAATAGTAAACCAGCATTGTACCCGCCCTCTGCTGCAGTTCCCCATCAGGTCCATCAGCAGAGGGCGGGTATAATGCTAGTTTACTATTGGCTATTGCAAATTGAAATAGCCAATAGTAATGTAGCAATGCATTTCAATGGGAAATTCTTTTTTTTATTTTCTTTTCGGACCGTGTCAGAATAAAGAAACTATTTTCACTGCTATTGTCACTGCTAGCTCCGCACAATCGTTTTCTTGTCGGAACAATATTTAACAATATTAAAGCAATTATTTTAACATGATAGCTAAGCAACAAACATCTTTTTGTAATAGTGATCAATAATGGCAACCTATAAATATGTCTCTCATATGATGCATCCTAGGCTTGCTGCTGTATTTTGTTAAATGTAAAATCCATTCTCCACTCAACTCACACTTACATAGTTAAATCAGTTTAGGGTAGGAAATAAATGTGCCCATAAAAATGTCTATTTAGTTGGGAAAAACTAGATACATTGCTGGGTAATTTTTAGACAGATTTTTAGTTTGCGCACAAAAAGTGTGAACACAATGATTTTTATTATATATCAATCATTTTGTGCTTACTTTTTGTATGATTAATTGGGCAAGAGGTGTTATATTATTTTGTCGATATTTGTTTTATTGGAGTATTAGGTGGGAAAGTGTAATTTTTCTTGTTGTTAGGGCTCACAATGACTGTTGTGTGTGTTATGTATATATATTTGAGTCTGAAAAATCTCCCTGAAACTGCAGTTAATCCTTCAGTCTTTTATGTAAGAGTTAAAGTGGACCTTTACACTCATAAATTTAATTCTACCAATGCATCCCTCTGTGTATGATAATTAATAATAACATAGACATGTCAAGCGTAAAATGCTGTGATTTTGAAATACTTACACTTGCAGAGCACTCACTTCCTGCTTTAAAGAGGGGAAAATGACTCCCGTTTGCCAAAGCAATGCACATCGGGACTCCCTTGTCATCAGCAGAGCATTGCTGGGAAATCTCATCTGTATTCTCACGAGATCTCAGGGAAAGGCATTTTCCTCCCCTGAGATGATGTGCATGGTCACATGTCCTAGTCACATGCCTAGTTACATGTGCCAGAGACCCAGGAAGTAAAAGGAGAACTAGTAATCAGCCCTTAGTAAACATGCCCCCCCCCCCCCCAAAAAAAAAATTTTTCTTTCACAAA
>NW_017306576.1:345630-408838 GCF_000935625.1 Nanorana parkeri
ACATAACCCCTAGTGAACCCGCCCCCCCCCCCCCCAAATAAATAAAGTTATCTATCACAATGCTCTTTGCAAAAAAACACTTTTCATCTTGCCACTTTTTTGAAGGGGTCACTTGTGGAAAATAAAAAAAATAACTATGGTGGGTCACAAGTTCTGATAGATAGCAGATGTTTAGGTGAATTATTAATGGAGTAATTGTTTAAATATTTTAAAAAGCCAGTATTCAGGTATTCTTAAAAATTGCTGTGCCTCTTTATGGTTGTTTAAAAGCAAAAGAAGTTATGTAGTATTTGTAAAAAAAAAAATGCCTTTATCCAAAATCACAACACTTCCCAGGGAATTTGAAGGTAAGTAAATGCTTATTAAGTGCTCAACCTTATCTGAGATCCTCTTTTGTAGCAGGATTTGTGCAGACCTGGGTATCAAATCCTGCAATTTAATAAGCTTTCTCAGATAATCACAAACGTGTGTAATAAAGCACTGCAGGGACTAAGTAACCATCAAATTATTTCCTCTATGAGGTCAAGTAAATTTAAAAAGGGATTATTTTCCTGTAACTCTTGTGCTGTGGAGCTTTATGGCTGCATTAAAACCAACAGCGTAGCCCTTTTCTAAGAGGGCACTGAGGAATATATAGCATATATCCTGCAAGCAGATTTCTGAGTTTAGATAAAAAGAAAAGTCATAAAAAAATGGATGTGCCTGTGCCAGTGGCTGACTTTGAATTACCCATCATAGTTGCAATATCGCTGTATGTAAGACCAAGCCAGTCAAATGTAAAAGTCTGTTTTCCTTGCATGCTTTTAAAATACTTATAGGAAAAAATGTGGATTTGGTGCAGAATGACAAAAATAACAGTGATTCTGGATGGACAAGTTTGAGGATAACTCAAGTTGTTATGACGCATAAGCTGACTCTATATTGGGATCCTTGATTTATTCAGATACTTTGGAGTTGATTTACTGAAGAAGTAAAGCATTGTTTTTTGTTTTATTTGCAAGGGAACTTTCACTTTAAAAGGGAATTTTTCCCTTAGCTTAGTGAACATGGTGAAGATTCATTTTGCAAGAATACCCAAACAAGTGCAAGTAGAAAAATAACAAAAAAAAAAACATGAATTTTGCATGCAGCACTTTACTTAATTTACTAAGCAAAGAGAAAATTCTGTTCCAAAGTGGAAAGTCCCTCGCAAAATGAATGTGTTTAACTCATTTAGTAAATCAGTCCCTTTGAGTCTTTTACTTTAACAACCTCAGTTCTTTGTCTTAGGGTACTCTTTAAATCTGTGGCCTCTCATTTAACCTTTATCATTCTTTGTTTAAATAGCATGAGCTTCTTAGATCATTTAGAGGCCCCACTTCTGGCCCCAATAAATCTCTTCTTTTAATTATTGAAGCCAATTATTTACAGTTGGGCTATGTGGGGCTTTTTAAGCATATGATAGTGATTAGCTCTGCCCACTGACTGCACTGCTCTGCCCACTGACAGTCAGCTATCTGCGCCTAGGCTCTGCAAGCTACTTTATCCCTTTTTAGAGATACACACATTACATATGTAAAGCAGTTTATGCGAGTCAGCCCCTCCCCACTAGGGAAGTCAGAAATGGAAAAAGATTTGGGGGTCATAGCAGACCATGCAATGCCAGGCTGTGGCAAACAAAGCTAGCAGGGTACTGTCATGCATTAAAAAAGGGAATGTACTGTAGAGACAAAGCAATCATTTTGCCACTGTATAGATTACTGGTTTGGCCACATCTTGAGTATGTGGCTCAATTCTGGTCACCAATCCACAGAATGTCCTGGAGCTGGAGAGAGTCCAGAGAAGGGCAATGAAACTAATTAAGGAGCTGGAGGACCAAAGCTATGAGACAAGGTTGCTATTTTTAAAATTGTTCATGCTGGAAGTGAGATTGGGTGGTGAAGGCAACATCAGACAAACACTTTTTACTATAAACTCCCTAAAAAAGTCTAGAGGCCACCACCTAAAATTGGTGGAGAAAAGATTTAACCACAAAGAGCGTAGGGGCTTCTTTTCAGTCAGTCGTTAAATGTTGGAACTCTCTGCCACGAGCAGTAGTAGCAGCAGTTTTTTTGATTCAAACATTGATTCAAAAATCAATTAGATACCATCATAAGAGACCGTAATATACAGGGGTACAGTTACTCTTAAAAACTAAGACCACACAGGGGCTCATATACACACACGCACGCACAAACACAAACAGTTTGAACTTGATGGACCTGTGTCTTTATTTAACCTCAACACTATGTAACGATGTAACTATTGTAGATAAGGGGCAGTAATGTTTTGCAGCCAATAAATAAATTTCACTATAATTTGACAAATGTAGTTGTTTTTAACTGTTGCATTTATAAAGCTATAGAGAAATTAGTTTTCACCCAAGGGTTCATAAATCTAGATAGTTTACAGAACACAGTGCTCTTTACCACGGCAGTTTTAATGGTCAGTCTTAAATGTGAAAACCACAGTAAACATTCACTATGATCTATGAGTTTCATTTCCTTTCCTAGTATTTTTGTTGCTAAAATATTTTGATTTTGTTTGCTCAAAGGATGAATGCAAGCCCTCTACCTTCATTTAAAATCAGGTCATCTTCAGAGTCACTTTTAAATATTTTAGGATGCTTCTGTTCCTGGCTTATGCATTGGATGTGTTAGAGCTTTGGAAAGTCAAATTCTGACATTTAGATCTCTAATCAGTAATACTTCTCTTTTTGTATTTATATTACCCTGGTCAATATAACCTAGGTTATATTACCCATTCAAAGATAATGGTCTGGTATAGATTTTGGTGGAGACCCCACTTTTTTTTTTCTTGTACATGGGGTCCTTTTTTATTGTTTGCTTTTCTTTCTTCAGGGCATGTGCCCTTGTATTGCATGCAGGACCCCATGCAAAAAAAGAAAAATGTAGCCCACCCGAATCTATACCAGATCCTCATCATTGTTTTAGAGGGGGTCCTAGACACAAAAACAGGCCTAACTGGGAAGGGAGCATGCACCACCCTTACTCCCCCTCCCCCCCCGACCCATTCAACCCCTCCTGGCAAGGCTTCATATCCCCATCAACAGGGGGTTTATCTCCACATATGGGCCCCCAAGAGAATGTGGGGGACTTATTAAAATAAGAAAGCCCTCTTTTGAATAGAATTTAGAATAAGGGAGCCCCGTTACCTTGCTAATTTTAAAAGAGTAAAGTATCAGTCCCATTTCAATGAGTACCTACTGCCTCCTCCTGTTCCCGTATGTTTGGTGTAGCACCATAGGCTATCTCTCTATCCATCTATACCTTCTAGCTTTCTGGAACAACCATATAATTTGCCAGTCATTTAGCTGTCTAACTTCTAACTAATGTCTTTGTTTAGTATTTTTTCTTATAGAGACAATTTTCACCTACAATGTGATATTTTCCTTTTGCTTTTTCTGTAACATCTTTTTACACATTTATATTGGCATTTATTTTTAAGCTGTTTTCTGACTTGAGGTAGTACAATGGGTTCAATTTAAGTCACATGCCATTACATTTATGTGTCTGTCTCAGCATCTTTAAGGCCGATCACTGACTAACTCAGTAGTTTGGAAATGTAAGCTTTAACACATGTTGGGTTCTGTTTGGCTGGCATTATATTTTACTGTATATTGTTCTGTTTTTTAATATTCTTTAGCCAGGGTAAAGCAGTTCTAATATCTTCGAAATTGCATAAGATAGGTTGATGGGTGAGAATTGTTATATATAAATAATATAACCTTATTATATAACAAATAATGATATCAATGATATAGTTATATACATTTTTTTAAACAGACAATAATCATACTGATAGGTACTTTAAAATATTGCACAGTGACACACAATACATAGCACTCACAAGCAGTTCTGGATTACTCCTGTGTATTCATTATTAAATAGAACTGGAGATCATATACAAACAAACACACTGTTTCCCTGTGGAGTGCTTGTACTATGGAGGCCCATGAGTCTTTGCCAACAAATCAGTTGAAAAGCAGCATTAAATTTAGATTGCAGTCTACTGAAATTTAACTAGCTGTTTGTATAACATTTCTCCTTGCAAGTAAATTGAGTCATAAATGTACAGTATATTAATGAAGCATTAAATCTTCAATCCCTATGACCCTATATGAAGACAATTCATTCATTAGCAGTAAATATATAATGCAATATTTACAAAAATAATTTTATGATGGAGATAAAACCTTGCACTCCCACAGACACCAGTGAACATATTGTATGTGGCCTTTTTCACTTGGCTGATAACAGAAATTAGTAGTTTGTATTCCGCTTCCTAGCAAATGTTAACATGGTACTTACATAATGTTAGTCATTTAGGTCTTCATTTAATTACATAGTGTACAAAGTACATAGTGAAGAGAGCAGTTATTTCAGTTCTATAGATTTCAGCTTTAGCTGTTCAGTTTAACCAAACTAATAAAATGTAAACTTTGAATGGTTAGCAAACTAAGCATATAGATGTTTGCACTTATTAAAGTGAATCATTTAGAAAATAAATATTGGTGGCTTGATGCTAATGTTGGGACCACCTGTTTTTTGTCTTGACTTACCAAGTAGTAAAAAAAGGGGGGAGCTTCGGGCTTGCACCTTCAATAAGAATTCAGAGATGGCAGTTTCCATATTTCTATTCTGACAGGTTTCTTTTCAAATATTGGCCTTATAAGGGTTTTAAACTCTTGCAAACCACCTCAATGCAGATCTATTAAGTGGGCTCCCAATGTGCACTACTTTGGGAGAATAGGCTTCTCACTTTTTATTGTCACTGGTATATGTTTTAGCTCTATCAGGGTTAGTTTTCTTGCTGAATTGTTATTCTTTGTATTTTGATAATCCTCCATGAATCTTAATCCATTCACTTGTCTTGATTATTCAGCATCGTAATCTTAACCGGATTTATCCATGTAACAAGTCATAGGAGCATTATCAAATGCATTAGAGTCTTTGTTGGCTTTTGCTCTTTAACATAATGAAAATCAGAGTCAGTGCTGCCTGGAGAGGTAAGTATTTCTCTTTTTCTGATATCAGGTTTAAAATCAATGGCACCCTTTAATATTCTTATGACATGTTATAAGAGGGAAAATGTAACACTTTTGCTTTTCTTGCCTACATATACATGTATGGCATCTTGAAGTAAGGGGTGCTTGTTAATAATCATCAGTTTTTGCTTGTTGTCATGAGAAAAATATGAGTAAATATATTTTTTGTTCTATGTAGACCTAGACATGGGAGCACATACAATATTGGAGTTATCTATAAAACATATTATACCATTACATATATATAATTTGTCCCAAAGGTAAAGATTAAGTTAACCAAAGTAGGAACTCTAAAACACTTGTGCTGTCTTTCTGCAAGGTCAACAACTAGTGTTAAGTACACCATTACTGTCTTGTGTATGCAATCAAAATAACAGCTTTTTTTCTATAGTATCATCCTATACATTGTTTCACAGTGTTCTCCCGCTTGAAGAACATAGCTTTCACAATAGCGATATAAGAGAGATACTTGTCATTCCATCATGTTGATTTCCCTTGAGACTCTCTAACTACTAATAATGGCTAACAGCAGACTCTTTCTGTAATGGTTTCTCTATTGATGTTAGGAGAGGAGTATTTGATCTATTTTCCCATAGCAGAAGAAGCTTTTAGCATGTTGACATACTTTATATCACTTTGCATTTCAACATAATAATTGCAGTTTAGGTAGAATAAATGATATAAGCAAAACCCATTAAGACTATTAATTGACTATTCAAATGCAGATTGACTGCCAGGTACGCCAAGGTATTTACTTTTATTACCTGTGCTTGAGTGGTGCAAGATCTATTAAAATACTAAATTAACCAAATTCCATTTGTTTTTAAACAGACAAAAATGTTATGCTTCCCATGTGTTTATACGTGTAGAAATATACAGTATTTTTAAATATTTATAGGCAATAAGAAACATCTGTCATTCTTTATTTGGAACAAAACTTTGTAACCCATCATTATGGACCAGATGATTTACCAGTAATTATTACAAAATTGGTGTTATGCTATTCCAACATCTCATCCAACATTATGGCTATAAACCTTGCTCCATATGGCTATAAACCTTTCTCTATTACAATGTTCCACCAGCTATAAATTTGCAACCCAACCTGATACCCCAGCTGTGAATACCAACTATTTGCTGCACACTTATGGTAGCAGTGAATTTGAACCTCGTCCCTAGTGCTTAATAGGAGGTACCTGCAGTTAAATATCAGGGCAGCTTTACAATCTCTTTACAATTACTCCACCAACTAGTGTTAAAAATGATAGATATTTTTTTTCCAGTTTTACCTAAAAAATTACATAACAGTATATCGTGGGTACTATACAAAGACCAAATAGGGTTTGGTCCACTGTGATGGGCAGTTAGAGCAAATTTTTAAAGATAATACAAGAATGTACCAAGGTAAAGGCCAGATTATTTATACATTGTGAATGATTTACTATAGAAGTAGACTGTTGTAAAACTGTGTTCATTGTAAACAACCTATCATTTGCAAAGGGAAATCTTTTTTTTTTATTGGACATTTTGGGGTTGATTTACTAACCTTATAAACAGACCACGAACATGTATACACCTCTGTAGTGTGTTCGCTCCTAGCATGATCTATGGGTGGAATCTAAACACCTTTGTAGTGTGTACACACCCAGCAGGTGTGTTGTGCAAAGCCCTGCATGAATTGCAAGGGGATGTTGTGTAAATTAGCTCTATGTTGTGTTGCTCGCGTTGATGAATGCAGGAATGTAAATGCATGAGCTAACCATTTTTGTCTAAACTGTGAAGCAGCATTATATATGCATTATGTGCATGATTTTTCCATATATGGCATTAGTGGAAATATGCTTTTAGAGACTTTTTGGTTGATAAATACGTTTTGCTGTGTGAAAATCACACGCACCTGGTGCATGCGTGTGTTTAGGTTAGTAAATCACCCCCTTTAAGTTATACCAGCTTCACTTTGACTAAATAAACATATGACTCATTTAGTAAATAAACTTTAGCCTAGCAGGGCTATTCACAAAAGGATGACGAGTTTGGAGAATGCAGGAGAAGTGAAAAATCTAGGCCAAAATAGGTGATTTGTAAAACTTCTCCAATTACGCTCACTTTCCAGTTCAGCTATGTTGTCCTCGATTGTTCACTTCTCCTGCCTTCTCCAAACTCTTCACCCTTTTGTGAATAGCCCTGTAAATGTTGAAATGGCTAGTAGTAGTTAGTAAATTCAACTGTTATGTAATGTTGAAGACATTTTGTAGGTTCTCCAAGCTACTTCTTCAAATCCAATGAGTGTCAGGAAGTTACTCCAGCATTTATATTCACTCTGATAGATTCTAATTTAGTATTGTCTGATGTTTAAATACAAAGCAGACAATTTAGTCAACATGTGCAAAATGTTACTGTATGTACTGTAGGTGCTTTTATTTATTTCCACAAAGTATGTATATTTCATCACGGGTAATTCTATGCTGCACATCTTACAAATACAAATATAGTAGGGTACACAGATATTAAAGTATTAATATGTTATGAATGTAGTAGAATGTAGTTAAAGATTAATTATAAGACAGTGTCTTTGAAAGGGCAAAACACAAGATGTGATTCTATCCCAGATTTAAAGGAGAAGTATGAGGTGAGTGAAAATCACTCACCCTCATAGTTCAAGCAGACGTGTGACAATGTACATACCGTTGCTCGCTCACTTCTCAATCATGTCCCTGCAGAGAGCCGTGACTGTCACTCACGGCTCGCTGCAGGGATGATCCCGCTCCGATCCTCCAGCGCTGACTGCCGGAACCGATGGGGGAGGGGGCGGGTACAGCTGGCTCTGCCTCTAGATAGCAGAGACAGCTGTCAATCACGCAGCTGGGTGGATCTCGACAGTAATGTTGGGATCTGTCCCGGCTGCGGCGGTCTCAGTATACCGCGAGCAGTAGCTCGCGATATACTGAGCTTTGGGTCACGGGAGGACGCTAGTTTGTGTCCTCCAGTGAGCCTTAGGAGAACTATGGGGAAAAGCACTGACCCCATAGTTCTCCTTTAACACCTGTATATGATGCTTGGGAAAGGATTGGGCTGTTTAGGCAAACCTAGTGTCAGTGAACATTGCTAATGCTTAGAGGTACTTGTTACTAGGGATGCTCCAATACCACTTTTTTAAGACCGGGCACCAATACTTTTTTTCAAGTACTCGCCGATACCAATTACCGATACTTTTTCTTAAAGGGACAGGTCACATTTTTTCTAAAGCAATACAAAATCATGATTTTAGATCAGTTTCTTAATATTATGAAGAACATGAAATGAACATGAAATGAATATTTATCATGCCATTGCTAACTAAGGCTTGTATCCCCATAGTGGGGAAAATAGATGAGCACATGTCCAGAACACAGTGTATAGTGTGGCACAGCTATATCCAATTCTGTATAACTGGCTTTATATTATTATTATTAAAAAACAAATGTTTTAAATAAAGCCAGGTATGCTAAATTGGATATAGCTGTGCCACACTATACAGTGCTCTGGTCTGGAGTCTGGACATGTGCTCATCTATTTTCCCCACTAGGGGATACAAGCCTTCGTTAGCAATATCTACATAGTAATTTCTTTATTTAATGTCTTTTTTAAAAACATTATATGCACTTAAACAGCATTTTTGTGCCCAGCCCCCATGCGGTGCTGCAGTACTAACCTGCTGTGTCATCTTCTCTGTCTGCTTCAGCCACTCCGTGTCACAGCCTAATACTCATGCAAATACTCGATGCCAAAGCTTGTATCGGAGCATCCCTACTTGTTACCATACACAAACATTTATAAACTTGTAGTAAATATCTGTGTAACATTGCAAATCCTTCCCTTTTCTAACTGAGAGTAAAGGAAGTGAACACAAAACACATAACTGTGCATTTTAATGTGATAAATAGTGGGCAGATTTCTCCCAGATGTGCACCCAGGAAAGCCAAACTCTCTTGCCAAACTGGTATGCATATTTCAGCCATTTTCCCTTGTTGAGAGCTTGTCTCTTTCCCCCTCCCCAACCAACTTCTGTGTCTCTCAACTGGCCTATCACTGATTGATAGCCTCACAGGCAGTAGAGAGAAGCAGCAGGTAAGATGCATGAGGCAGGCACTCAGCTAGACTAGTGGATATTTGTATACCAGTTGCCCTGTGATTTGGTGTTCTTGGGTTACTTAATAGGGTTGACTGAATCTGCCTTGGTTCAGTTCAACAACAGTTTTGCAAAGCTTGATCAAAGTATGGGAAGTATGGGAACTCTCCACTGAACTCCATCAAAGTCTATAGGGATAAGGGGGAAACCTTGTTATTTAATTATGTCCATTTAAGGGTTAATAATCAAGCTATTGTCAAACAAAAGGCATAGAAACCCAGACTCTGGCATGGGGAAAGTGTACCAATGCCGAAAAAAGGATATATAAATAAAACAGTATAAAGACAATATACACCGCACAAATACATATTGTCTTTATAATTTCACGATATAAATTATATAAATGTATTGATTTACTTTACACCATAGGGCAGAAACTTTTGGTTATTTTCAATAAATAAAACAGTGGCTCCCCCTGCAGAAAATTGTCAGCTATTCCTAACTCCAACACACAACGACAATATGGCTGCTGTGAGCCATGTTTTTTCAAAAAGAGGGATGGGTTATCCATCCCTACCTATTAGTGGCTTAGTGACTCAGCTGACCAGGGCCAAATGCTATCGGTGAATTTTAAATTCTTCTCTAGTGCTAAATAGCATGTATCTGCAGTTAAATATCAGGGCGCCTTTACCACCTCTCATATGACTTCAAGTTCTCTAAAACTGCCCACAGTATGGAAATGTTCCCATAGTTCACTGTCTCTCAGAAGCTGTATAAAATAATGAGCTTGCGGTGGTGCAGCATGTAACTCGCGTTAGTTACAGTAGTGTTACAAATAATAAATTGTCAAATTGCTGCTCAGTTTCACACAGGATTAGTGACTGAAGAGAGTGATATTATGATTATCGTACTATGCTACATTGAACTGCCAATAGACTGCTGCTGAGAATGACCTATGATATCAGTAAAATTGTAAGACCACATACAAGTTTCTGTCTAGTAATCGTTTCACAAGTGAAATGAATCTCTGGTTCTCTGACCCTGAAAACAATCAGAACAGAAAAAGTAAATGCAGTAAACAGCTCTATAATGAATCCTCTGTCAGCTTGTGCTGAGTTCTTAGCTTTCTTGGTTACTGTAGCTAATAGAAGTGACCTTTTTATACACGTTTCATAAATAAAGCAGTGCATGTTTGATTACAAACAGTACGCTTATTGTAATTTTAATGTAATGCAAGTATAGTAAGTGTACTTGTACAAAATATATTTCCTATTTAGATTTTTGCCCACATATTATGGGTTAGACATTTTTAAAATGCTAATAAGAAAAATGTAAAAAGTGTGTCTTATGTTTTCTAAATTCATAAAAACAATTAAATAATTCAATGTTGCCATTAACCATTTTACTATGACGAAACTTCAGAGGTTTACAACTAATTTAGAGATTTACCTTCATCCAACACAACATGTTATAGGCATGTAAAGAGGAACTTTACTCGTATCTCCAAAATAACAACAAATACACCTTTAGAAATATTTAGAATTGATAACATAAAAACAGATACTTTTAGATAATTGCTGGCTTTTTATTCTTTATTTCTGTTCCTCCCCATTCTTCTCACAGTTGCCATTTTTACTAAGGGCAGGTTACTAGATCTCCCTTTACTTCCTGGAACTCTAGCACATGTGATTAGGACATGTGACCATACACATCATCTCAGGGGAAGAAAATGTGTTTCCTTGAGATTTTGTGAGATTACAAATGAAATTTCCCAGCAATGCACTGCTGATGTAACCTTCCCAGGATGCAATGCTTTGGCACATTTCATCATTTGTGCCAAAGTGGACCAGGAAGTAAAAAAAAAAGAAATTGTAAGTAAAATACAAATATTTGTTTATTATGTTGTATTGTATTTATATTTGTACTATTGTGTTTGTTTAGCTAATGAATGAAAGATGATTTCATATAAGCATGCAGAGCTCTATGCGGATGTGACTTTTAGTCAAATGGGGTAAAGGTCCACTTAAATACTTTCTCAGTTACTGACCTGGAACAAGTATGCAGATAAGGAATGTCAGATTAAGAACTCCTTATCTGCATATTTACTTAAGGTCAGAATATTTTAGCAAGAATGTCAGAAATAGCCAGGCAACCAGACGTTCCAGAATAAGATCAACACCTGTGCAGGACAGTTTCCTTGTTACACTAGATCAATTTTTGCCATTAGTCCAGATTGTTATGACCGTTTTAGGTTTTGACAAAAAAATGTTTTACTTGCTGCATGAAGACAAGATTGTACATACAAATGTTGCAAAATATTTCATAGCCTTTTGCTGTTTCTATTCCTATTGGTGATCGTCCCTGTCTCTGTTTCTCTAAGTGAGGGCAGTTCTTCTCAAAGGCACAAAGACACTACCTAATAGAGATTCTAACTCTTTTCTGCTCTATAAAAAGCAAAAAAAAAAAAAATCTTGCCTGCAACTCTATGGCTAAGAAAACAAAAAAAAAGGTCTCCTTGCGAAGAATACTTATCTGCCTTGGCACCCATGAGGCCAATCGTTGCTCTGTTGAAGAGCTAAGCTTGCCTGAAAATCTTCACCATCCAACACACTTTCAGGGATGTCAGATGCTTACCCCCCTACTGTGCTCTGTGGTTCCTTCTATTGGCTGCCACATTACTACTGTGTCTTGTTGGGATGTAGAGGCTGACAGAAAGAAGCACAAAGTACAGAGGGAAACTAGGCATCTGCTACTCCTGGGAAGGTCAAATGCTAAAGATTCTTAATTGTAGAATTTCGGGAGAGTAAAGATCAGGCATGTGGAACAGGTACATTTGAATTCTCTTCTTTCCAGTATGGCCGTTTTTTATATAGCATCAGAGTTGCTTTAGATAATTAATGTTACATTCTATTTGCTCACTGATATCTATAGACAAAGATCATCAAGAAATGTCTAATACTAGGCTTCACATTATTTATACTGTTCAAACATAGGAACTAGACATAATAGCTTTGGCATTATGACAAAACTACTGATATAGATGCTGATAAAATGTAGTTGTTTTCTACAAAGTGCTTTAATACACTTTACTAAGTGCAATTTTAATTCAGAAATCAAATAAAGTTTAACAGTAAAGATAGAAGTATTGAAGTCTCTAAGACTCATTCTGATCCTGACTTTTACCTAGCGAATCACTGACCCAGAGCAACTATGTAGCCAGTGAAGTCTGCACATCCGGCATACTTAACAACAATTGCAGCTACAATATATCTCTGCCCACACAGATTCACACTAGATAACTGATTAGTACAATGTTTTATTTGTTTAATTGTGGCAGTTATAGACCACATTATACATTGCAATGTGATATCTCTACAGATCATCGAATCCTTAAAGGTTTCCATTGCACATCTCCCATTTGATGCAAGTAGGGTGATCACCATCACTCATTTTTCTTTTTGGCTCTCTCTTCCACCAATTATTTTAGGGGCCATTTTCTCCTGTTTGCCAGTATCGCACTGTCACCTATTGATTGAGGGCTTTTTTCTCCTGGCGGATTTTTGCACAGCAAAAATTCCCAGTCACTCTGCAGTTTCCAAGGCTGTCCAAGGACCCCTGGACAAGTGCCCAATAAAAGAAAATAGAGGGAACAGTAAGCCCCCTCTGCTCCTGGAACCCCAATTTTGACTGACAGAATGATGAGGCAGAAACTGGGTAACTAAATAGGGCCAAGCCCTGGCCCTTAGACCGGCAGCTTATTCAGCAGAATGGTCACTAAAAGGACTGTCCTACAGCTTTGATTGATTTACCAGTGACCTATAGGTAGCTACATAACCCATCCATTGCAGAATGAACTCCATGGGGTTGATTTACTAACCTTATAAACACGCCACGAACAAGTATACACCTCTGTAGTGTGTTCCCTCCCAGCATGATCTATTGGTGGAATCTAGACACCTTTGTAGTGTGTACACACCCAGCAGGTGTGTTGTGCAAAGCCCTGCATGAATTGCAAGGTGATGTTGTGTAAATTAGCTCTACGTTGTGTTGCTTGCGTTGATGAATGGAGGAATGTAAATGCATGAGCTAACCATTTTTGTCTAAACTGTGAAGCAGCATTATATATGCATCATGTGCATGATTTTTCCATATATGGCATTAGTGGAAATATGCTTTTAGAGACTTTTTGGTTGATAAATAAGTTTTGCTGTGTAAAAATCACACGCACCTGGTCCTTTGATGTACTCTAAAAACAGATTTTACAAGTAAGAAAAAAAAATCCTGATTTTTGTTTACTTAGGTCCTAATAGGTCCTGGCCTGGGACATGGAACTTGGAGGCTGCAGAGTATTGAATAGGATAAAGTCTCCAGTCCTAGGTCCAACTTTTACCTGTTAGCTAGACCTCACTAATTAGTCAGCTGTGCACAGGCATTTCTCTCTCTCTCCTATGTGAGAACTTATTGCTGGGAGAAAAGCTGACACATGTATATGTCTCTGTATGTGTGTATGTATGTGTGTGTGTGTGTGTCTGGATTATTTATCTGGGTGTCCCAGATACTCTAAAATGTTGTGTTGTTTGTTGCTAGTTTTGTAACCAGGTAATTGGAATATAATAGAAAATGCTCTACTACTAATATATAGCTTTAGTTTTAACACTTTTTGGCCACCAGGTAATGGGATGAGTTTAAGTGAATAAACCACTCATATAGTAAAGAAACATTATTTAGCATATTATTATTTTATTAATATATATTTTTATTATTTTATTATCTAACTAATATATGTATACATACAGTATATTTAAGCTTATAATTATGGCAGGCCATACACAGTTTTCGATTATGGCTCAGATAAAGCATTCCCAGAGACAGCTGGGCAAGGAACAATTTGCTTAAAGCTTCCCTACAGTGATAACAAGGGTTTCCACATTGTCAGAAGTGCTTGTTATAGCACACAGATTTTACATTTTGATGGATACTTCCCTTTTTTGTGGAGAGAAAAGGGAACAAAGTTGATAACTGCACTGGTTGAGTCTCAAGCTATAATGTGACAGAACGGGCAGATGTCTCACCACTCTTTTTGAGTAAGACTTCTAGGCATCAGTGAATACCCTAACTGATTTTCTAGCAGTGTGTTCTTTAGACACATTGTACATTCTGTATTCACAAGCCTATTCCCTCTGCAAAGAATGAATAAGTAGCTGGACAAGACTTTATCCCAAGCATGTCAATTTATTCACAGTACTCACTTGTGAAAAGACAGGCTTCATAACTCACTAGAGACTTCACCTTTGCTGAGTTATGACCTCCTTTCTTACAGAACTAGCAAAGATAAAGGATACAAAACCCCTTTTCCTGAGCATATATCATATCAGCTTGGATCATGAATCCATCACTGGTTTTGATAAGCCTCACACCAGTTCCATTTAAATGGAGACATCTACAGCCTTGTCTCTCAGCTTTTTCAAATCTTGCTGTTATAATATTTCTATTATATTAGTAATAAATGGACAGTTACGAATTGGTAGCAGGGCTAGCCTTTAAATTTCTTACCCCATATTAAAAATCTTGTTGTTCCTCCCACCATCATGCATGCATCTTTTCTGACAAAACAAGTAACAGTGTCAATAAAATTATGAAGAGGAGTACATATAGATTCACATGAGCTTTAGAAGTCAGTATGCATTTAAAAAGGAATGGAATGAAATTTAAAGACTTTTGATCTGAACATATAAAGGTATTTGAAAGCATATTTAGCATATTCAGCCCCCTCCCCCCTTCAGTTTGGAAAGGACATGCTGCAACAAACAGTTTTTTCTTCAGAATAGAAACAGGTAGGAAACTGCAAAAAAAATGGTTAAACTCCACGCAATGTTCATTAATCACCCAGGGAGGATTGATTTTTTTCTCAACAAAAGTAGAGTTACACTTTAACAAGACAAAGCACAATTACCTTTCTAATAAAATTTTTATAATAGACTAAGATATTTGGGCGACAGTTTTACAGAGGTCTGTAATAATATAGGCCTGACCGAGCAGAGATGCTATACTCTAACACATTTAGTGGGCTGTGGAATGGTGATAAGTATGCATCTAGTGAAGGTGGATTACCCAAGATATAAGAAGGGGTAGTTTTCCAGGGAAAGGTCACTGGAAAGAAGCGGTTACTAAATAGACCGAGATCAGCGTATATTCGTAAAACATATATAAACTTTATTAACGTACAAAAATTAAGTATCTAGCACCGTCAGTGAGCTTCCTATAATTTGAATAAAAAGACAACGTTGTACATGGCATTCATTCTCTTATTCATTCATACCATGGGCTCCACACATACTATGGCCGTATCAAATCCCTGGGTTTCCAAAGTGTGATGTTTTGTTTCAAGGTTTAACACCCTTTCTCAATCAGCAATTACGCCCCTGAGCTTAGTAAGCTACTTACTATAATCTTACAAATATATCTCACATATATATCATTTCCGGTATAGAGATCAGGTCTGGTTATAGGTGAGTCACCATTCATGTAATAGATTTCTCATCCTGATATCAGATAGTCTGAGGGGGAGACATGTACAGGGCTCTTTTCATAGTAATCCTATAGTCAACTGTACTCACTGTTGGTCGTCTCATACCCCTTGTTTTTCTCCTGTTCAAATTGCGGGTCCTATAGTCCGGTATTGCTGCCGATATTGTAGTTTATCCAAGTATGATTCAGGATGGTTGTAGAGTGGTTTATATGGTGCTCATATATGGTATAGCGTATCCTACCATCACCATTTTTGGAAAAAGAGTCCTCCAGGGAGCTGCCGTGTGTGTGTGGGTCACACTACTTGTGTGTCAAGCATACAAAGGTTGACGCATTTCGCCCCGCCCATCGGAGCTTCGTCAGGATTACCCAAGATAGGGGAAGACAAACAAAATAAATGCACTTTGCTTAAAAGTGCTTCTTTAAAAAAAAAATACTATGCCATGACAAACATAAGACAAATCCATAAAAATATCCTTATAAGTGGGTAGTAAACAACAAATATATCCACAGCAATAGTGCTATAATTTTATTACTTAAGACATTTAGGGGTCTATACACTAAGCTGCCGCAGGCAGCCGAGTGACTAACCGACCCGAAGCGAAGTGAGCCGAACACTGTTCGGCTATTCACTTCAGGCTTGTACGGCTGACTCTAGCTGTATTTCGGCTGAAATCAGCCGTACATCGGGTGGCTTCGGCTGGCTTCGGGTCGGCCGAACATGCTCGGCATGTTTGGCCGACCCGAAGTACAGAGGGAGTTCATCTGGATCGGCTAAGCCGAACCTCCGGCAGGCTACCCGCTGCTGTTCGGTCTATTCCCATAGATGCCGAACAGCAGTGAGTGAATAGCCGAATGCCGCCGAGCGGGATTCGGCTGGGCTATTTTGCTCGGTACCTTTGTGGTACCGAGCAAATAGAATAGAAAAACAGTTAAAAAAGAAGAAAAAATAAAATAGAAAATGATTGAACTGTTTTCTATTGGCCGGGCGGTTCTGCTGCCATCAGAATAAAAAAAAAACACCATAGGAATGCATAGCTACATTCCTATTGGCTATTTCAATAGCCAATAGCAAACTAGCTATTGCACCCACCCTCCGCTGCTGTCAATCACTAGAGGGGACCTGATGGTAACCAGGGACACTGATCTGTCTGTGCAAGTGGCCGGAGCCAACCGTCAGATGATGGCTGGCTCCGCCCAGCAGTCAGTAGATGGCTGGCTCCGCCCAGCAGTCAGTAGCAGGCTGTCCAGCTTCGGCTTTTACCTCGGCTCAGTCAAGCCGAAGCATATGCCTTCGGCTCGACTGAGCCGCTCGGCCTAATTCGGCAGCTGCTATAGTGAATAGCCCGTACAGCAGCCCTTCGGCCGAAGCTAGCTGAAGGATCAGCCGAAGCTACGGCTAGATCCTTCGGCAGCTTAGTGAATAGACACCTTATTATTTGTTATTAATTTCCACAGTCATTGGATGTAGGTGATCATATCTAATGGTGTTCCCAAAGCAGGTACACAGGAAGAAGACAATAGATTTCACACTTTAGACTGGATTGCCCACAGATTGACATTTTCACTGCAGAGAGACATTTTTTAAAAGGACACTGTTAGTATGACCATTAAAAAAGCTGACATTATAGTAAAACCACCTGACATTTTACATTTATTAAGACTGAAGAAAGGGATTATACACTTTACATATACCACAAGCAGGAAATGGGGCAAAACATCTCTTTAACTGCCTCCGGGCCGGCCGTAGTAAAAAAAATGGGCGGCCCGGAGCTCTCTAGATCTGAGCGGGCGTCTTTAGACGTCCGCTCAGACACGCCCCCGGTGCGCGCGAGCGGGTAATGGCCGCAATTTAAAAACAGGCAGCGGTGCCTGTTAACATACAAGTGATCCGCCGGCTACCCCTCCGGTCCCCTCTCCTCTGAAAGAATAAGGAAGTGTTGTATATTACATCACTTCCGCATTCTTTTGTCACTCTCCAGCTTCAGAAGATTTAAAAGTCCCCACCTATACATACTCGCATGCAAACATGCGTCGGGGGCGCATACGTGCAAAAAAGACGATTGCGCCCATTACACCGCACATGTTACATATCGGCGCGAACGTCGGAGTGAGAGCAATAAGTCTAGGGCCATCAATCACTGATAACACTAAACTGATGAGCGGTAAAAGCTTTTAAAGTGTCGCCTATGGCCAATTTTAGGTATGGTAGTTTTCTGCGATGTCGCGGGTGCACACAATTTTAAAGTTTGACATGTTTGGTGTCTATTTAACCGACGTGACCCTGACTTTTATATTTTACCAAAAAACTGGGTAATAATAAATGTTTCCTAACATAATGTTAAAAAAACTTTTTTTTTCAAAATTTTCAGTAATTTTTCCTAATTATAGTAAAATATAAAACCCGTAGTGGTGATTAAATACCACCAAAAGAAAGCTCTATCTGTCCCCAAAAAATGGTATAAAATTCATTTCAGTACAGCATTGCATGACGGAATAAACGTCAGTCAAATTATCGCAGCGCTGAATACTGAAAAATGGCCTGGCCAGGAAGGGGGTATAAACACCTGGTCTTGAAGTGGTTAAGGGCCAACTTTCTATATTTGCCTAAATCACAAACATCATTCTAACCTCGTTACTTGCAACAAATTAAAAAAGCCTTGCTCGTCACTTAAAAGTCATTGCTTGGTGAGATTTACTGAGCAAGAGTATAAATCTTGTTTTCATTTACATCATTCTTGCGATGTTCTATTGCAGCCTCATCTCCTGAATCCTGTATTCATTCCAATAGCTGTGACACCAATGTTCTACATAATTCACAATGGGGTCAGCATGGTATTAGAATTAAAAGCAGTAACTGCCAGAGTAAGAGAAAGGACAAGTGTTGCCTTTGCTCATAAAATTCCAACCGATTCTGTGTTGATTAGTTGGAATTGAACTTTAAATGAAAACCTGAAATACTGTATGAATAAACAAAAAAGGGATAACTAAATTAAACCAAGAAGTTTCTGCACTTTCTTGACTTGATTTAGGTACTCTGGAATAATCACTCTCTGAAAATAGAATGTATTTTTAATTTCTGTATTCACAGCACATTAACATTTTATACATTTGTTAATCTTTTTAAAAAGCCCAAATATATTCATTCTGATTTCCAATTTTGCATTCTAATGGGTAGTATACAATTAGCTATTAGTGTGTGTTTAGCAACACATAGAACCTATTAATCAAGCAGTCCTGGAGGCGTTTATCAGATCAAAATCATAAGCATCGTATTACTTTGTGTCTAGGCTTCAAAAGATTCAGTGGTTTGAAAACAAAATTAATTAGGCAGGAGCTTTTAATCATTGACAGGAAAAAAAAACACCTAAATTATTGTTTCAAAAAACAATTAAAATGTATATAAAACACAAATTGACATGGAGAATTGTGATATTTTTTGTGTGTTTCCTTATTCTTTCTCTTTCTTAATATTGATGATGATTTGAGTGCCAACGAGGTCAAGGAGAAATAGCAATCTTGTATTGTAGTATAAATGTTATACAAATGCAAGATAGACCTCACAAATAAATGATTCTCAGCAACAAATAGATGCCTAGGGTTGGCCCGGTGATTTAGAAACAAAGGATGTCCATTAGATGCTGTAGGCCATGCCACAGATTGCTTATGGGAATTCCAAGTGCTATTAGTATTGTATTGAAGCAAAGGTTAAGGTACCTAGAGGTTCATTTTAGGAAGAATTGCTCTATGAATTTTGTTTGATTTTGACATTTAAAATTGATATTAATTATAAACCTCTGTATATTGTAGTATTGGACTATTGGACCCTGTGTATAGAGCTATTATTATGTCTACATTGATCAAAAAAAAATATTCTCAGTTATCCCAACTGTGGCTAAATGCCTTAATTTCCAATATCGGAAGGGGTGCGGATTTGACTGTTTGAAAAATTGTAATAAATATATGTATCGGGGGGGTTTAGGGAATTTGCAGTGTCCCTTGTTACATATTTTCCCAAAGCCCTCACACATATATACCCTTCACGTTATTACTACAAATGATTACTTTAAAGTAGAATTATAGTCCCCCATTAAAAAATGTGCCACAGCACTTAATTATAAGTGCATCTGCATTTACAGTTTTAACTTAGTCCCCCTGCAAAGTCCTACTAATACCTATCGTTGAACTTGCCATTAAAGGTCAGCTCATGCAGCTTCCTGTAATGGTGTGGCAACAATGCTGCACTGAATTCAGGGCAGCAGTGCCACTACCAATTTGGCTGTTTCTACTTGCACTACAGTGGGATGAAAAAAAGTTGCAGGGGGTGTGGCTATTGACATTGTCACTGTTGATTGACAAGCATGGAGCATGTCAGTCATCAACTATCTATGCTTATTCCTGACCACTGCTTTTCTGGATTGACAGCACTGCATCTGTTGCTGAATCCCTCCCATTGTGAGCTGCAGTATGCTATATGGTATGCTTAATGTTCAGACTGCTGATGTCAGCATATTGAGCCAGTAGTACGAGATGAGTAGAGCAGCTTGTCTGTCCTGGAAACAGTGCCCTATAGAGCAGAGGCTACAGTGCTTCTCTTCCAGAGTTTTCAGGTTGCAGAGGATCCTGCAGAATTATCATATGAAGCAAATGGATTAAATTGTATTGTTTTCATCTCAAATGTAATGAGGTCAGTGAGCTAGTTACCATGGAAAAATAATGCACACTTGGACACATGTTAAATATAAGCAGACATTGATAGTCTTGAACACAAATACAAAGTTATTTTTTTTCTTCCTAAACCCCGATGCAAAGTTACCTGTTGCAAAGTAAGGTTTTCACTAAGCACCAATGCAAAGTTAGTATTACCACTAAGCACCTATGCAAAGCTTGTGATTCCGTCATTAAGATATTTACTGTTCTGTGACCTTTAGATCAGAAAATTTTATTCAAGGGTTCTCTGAGATCGGAAAATTTTAACAAGGGTTCCCCAAGTGTAAAAAGCTTGAAAGATTCTTATCTAGATTCTAATTCTATGGGATTTAACTCCATAGTCTGGCAGGTGACGAAAGCACACAGCAGAATTTATGGAAACAAAATCTAATTTCTCAACAAAATCCTTTGTACCCTGTATATTGTGTAATGACCATAAATAATAATGGAGATTATTATTAAATGGATGACATTATTATATATGGATTAACTAATTATTACTAATTAGCAAAATGGAGATGGATATTTACTTAAGGGTAGTATTAAAGAAGAAACAGATTTTTTTGATCCTGCTTGTAATAGAACCTTTGGCTTGATGTTTACACCATTATCAAATTGATATAAATGCTGAAATGCAGTCTTTATTACAGGAAGTTCCTGGACAGAGGAAAGGTTTCACGCTGGGTTACTGGATAGCTCTAAAACTAGAACAAATACACCATGATTATATGCTTCTTGTACTTAGACAACAATTGCCTATCTTGGAGTTGTATACTCTATATTACAGTTATTCTGGGGGAGACAAAGCAATAGTTAAAGTGCTTAATTTGATATAAATAATTAATTAATTGTGAATATTTTGTTTGTAATAAAGCAGCAGCATTCAGATAGGGAAAGGAAGTGGCTGCACAAATGTGTATACACGTTTGCTGACAATGAACATGTTGAAAGAAAAAATGAAGAAAGGTAATAGATCACAGTTTTCTGCTGCTCCCCCATTATTCAGTCACAAGCAGAAGGCAGTAGGTGACTTGGCCTAGATATGTTGCTTAATTTCAGGAGAGAATATCAGATAATCAATAACCTGTAAGAAATACCACTAAAGGCCACCACAAACCCTGGTTGCCTAACTGCACAGCAAATATAAGTCAGCCAGGACCTCTATAACAACTGGGATGAAAGTGGTATTGCCCACAATATTCAGGTTCCACCATTTTCTCTGGAATTATTGAAAAACTCAACCCTTATATGTGAAGCCCATGGTGGCCTATTTCCTGTACAGTCATTGAATTTCTTTATGAACGTTTTGCTAACTCTTAGCTGTTGCTCAACAAATAACTAGTATTTTTGTTTTACAAAAATGTTTGTTTTTATTACTATGAACTGGGAAATTTAAAGTGACACTAGACTCAGAAGTCAAATGTTAAAAATGCATTGAAGTACCTTAACTATTAACAAAAATTTATCTTATTTGTGTATCACTCGGCTGTAGATCCTCAAATCATCTCTGAATTCATACCAACACTGTCCTTCCTTCTGGAGGGTGGATACTTTTGTTCCCCATGATCCTGCCAAGCTCACTCCTGTGATGGACTACAATCTCAATTTGAATTAGTAAACTAAACATGACATTGTAGTCCATCACGGGAGCGAACCTGGAGCAGTGACTACTTTACAAAACATACAGGGATCATGGGGAACAAAAGTAGCCACCCTCCAGAAGGAAGGACAGTGTCAGCATGAATTCAGAAATAAATTGAGGATCTACAGCTGAGTGATACACAAATAAGATACATTTTTTGTTAATAGTTAAGATATCTGAGGCTTCCCGTGAGAAGCTGGTGCAGGGAAGAACACCACACAGTGAGTCCCAGATGTGCTGAAGCCAGAATAAGCTAGGTTGTCAACATGCAGGCAAGCAGTACCAGGCAAGGTGCGAGGTCAGAGCCAAGCTGAGGTTGATAACAGATGGACGGTGCAGTACCAAATTATCAGACAGGAACAGAGGTCAAGGTGCAGGCCAAGATCACAGGAGCATAGAGAAGCAAGGTCAAACAAGCCAAGTCAGTAACGAGAAGTCAGGGCCAGAATGCAGAATCTCAGAACACAGGTTAGCTTATAATCACACTGCACAGGTCCAGACATCAGAGCCTACAACACGGCTAGGCAAAGTTCTACGAGCCAAACCAGGCACAGACATTTGCGCACAAAACCTGACTCTGGCTTCTTGATACCTCCCCTGAAGTGTAAAATATTCCACTCTACTTATCCATCCAACTGGTCGTATTGTTTAATGGTAAAACTTAAGTATATGCTCACTTTATTTGTAAGCTAAGTAATTAGAAAGAGTAGAGAAGTGGTAAAACACAGAAGTTGCCAATTTTGTTTCTGTGCTGGTTTACTGATTTCTCTCACAGAAGTCTATAGATAATGATACCGTATCCCTGGAAAGTAACAATTGATCATTTGAATGTCTTTAGGGTTATTTCAAGTATTTTTTAAGAAAATGACTATGATTGCTCTTTGGTTAGCTTCACTACATCAGCTCAGAATAGACATGGATGGGGATTGCTGCCGTAAAAATCAGTATGTGGCAAATATAAACTCATATAAGAGCACTGAGAAAGTAACTGAAGCCTCCCCCCTTCCAGATATAAAAGACAGAATCAAGAATTCAGACAAGAACCAATCCCCACAAAATGCTTTGTGTGATCTCGGTACTCTGATCTATGATTTCTTTCTGGTTTTCCATTAGGACTATGGCCTGTATGCTGGATTCTGTTGGTTATCTGTCTGTAGCCTGCCAAGACCCGTGTCTATGTGTTAGCTCTGTCTGAACACCATCTACCTGAGTTCAGCTTGTTTTCAGGCTTTGCCTTTCAATTTGGTAATTTAGTACTCCTTTAGCTCTATGGTAGGGATAAACAGAAAACAAAGTAGTTGCTATTGTAATGCCAGGCTTTTTGTTAACATGTGAACATGAAATTACTAAATAACCTTATTTAGCAGGACACTACTGTGCAGTTATGTTTATATCTGTGTGCTTTACAGTGCTTTAAAGGGTTGGTTTCCTCAGTAGGGATTTTTCAGTTGGTGGCCCTAGGGGGCTGACTCACTCAAACACTCTTTATATATCCTGGGAACTGCAGCAGCAAAATCGCCATACCACAGGTCAGTGCTCTGTGCCCAGACAGCTTGTTGTTTCACTCCTCTAACACAATGGGTGTCCCCTATGTGTTTACACTTCTCCAACAGCATTACCTATAACATAAGCTAAAAACCAACATAAAAAGTGGAACTCTCTCAAAGAATCCATAGCAGCTGTGTAGATGTAAGCCAGGAAACCATGTGTAGTCAATGGGGTTGATTTATTAAAGGCAAATAGGCTGTTCCCTTTGGAATCTGCCTTTAGCTTAGTGAATGAGGTGAAGCTGTGCTGGCTTCCATCATCCAATTATGTGCAAACAAAAATAGTGTTTTTTTAAATTTTCTTTGCGTGTGATTGCATATTCTTTGCAAAGAGAACTTTTCGCCACATTCACCAAGCTAAAAACTTCCCCCTCAAAGTGCAAATTTCCTTGTAAAGTGAACAACCTATTTGCCTTCAGTAAATCAACCCCAATCTAACCATCCAGATTTCTGAGTTATAAGAAACCATTCAGTCATTCCAAACTCTGTTATAATAATTTAATAAAATACAATTATAATCCAGTACTTTTATTTGCATTTGAATACTGTTTAGCTATTACTGTATTATTTTTAGTTTACCACTAATTTGCCAAGCTTGGTAATTAAAAACGAGATCAGGGGAAACATTACACTGCTATGTATTAAAATAAAACATAACAGGAGTTTAAAGCACTTTGATAAATGAACCTAATAATTTCTCACAGTGTGTTCTCCTGGTAATTACATTGTACAGTGTATTTTCCAATTGATAACTAGTAATGTATTAATACTTCTTGCATTTTTCTATTCATATATTTATGACAGCAGGAGAAAAGGAATTAAGCAAATTTAACAGTGTAACACATGTTATATGCTGTGTGAAAAGAATCCTTGTCTATTTCAACCAAAAAAGAACTGATAAATAAATGCTTGCAAGCAGATAAAGACATGAGCAATGAAGAAATGTAACATTTAATTCCCTTGTGTTCTAAATTATCAATGACAGATTTAGCACTGTTAATTACCTGAACAGAAGTACCAAAGCTTGTTTTTTTTCTTTTCTTAACTAATTACCGGAACAAGAGCCGAGTGTTAGTCAGATAAGTGATTGTCTCTTGATGACACATAAGCTTTCCTTTGAGTGCCCTTTAAAACTCTTCACAAAACATATAAATTAGAAGGTGGGAGTACCCAAGTGGATAGTAGTACACTAGAGGGTCTATTCACGAAGCAGCTGAAGGATCGGCCGAAGCTACGGCTAGCTTCGGCCCCAGGACCAGTAGAACCGAAGGGCTGTGGTATGGGGTATTCAGAATAGCCCGTACAGCTCCCGAACTTAGCCGAGCGGCTCAGTCGAGCCGAAGGCATATGCCTCGGCTCGGCTGAGCCGTGCTGAAAGCCGAAGCTGGCCGGCCGACAGCCTGCTTCTGACAGCTGGGCGGAGCCAACCGTGATCTTACGGCTGGCTGCGGTCACTTGCAGAGAGATCAGCATCCCTTGTTACCAGCTAACCAGGGACACTGATCTCCAGACAGCAAAGCCACCCGGGTGCTGCGGGAGTCTCCAGCTCCTGGCCGCCCAGGAGAGAAACACTGCTTTTTCTTTTTTCTTCTTTATTCTGACACGGAGCCGTGTCAAAATAGAAAAAAAAATGTGCCCATAGGAATGCAATAGCCAATAGTAAACTAGCATTGCACCCACCCTCTGCTGCAGTTCTCCATCAGGTCCATCTGCAGAGGGTGGGTGCAATGCTAGTTTACTATTGGCTATTGCAAATTGAAATAGCCAATAGGAATCTAGCAATGCATTCCTATGGGCAAAATGTTTTATTTATTTTTTTCTATTCTGACACGGCTCCGTGTCAGAATAAAGAACAAAAAAAAGAAAAAGTAGTGTTTCTCTCCTGGGCGTGTTTCTCTCCTAAGTTTTTTATTGGTTTGCATATTTATAGACATCAAGGCGCATACAGCAATAGAAAAAGTGACAAAACGATTATATAGTTATCCAGCATATGTGTCAAAATAATAACAACATAACATAGACACTGGCTTTGCTTGGCTTTTCCAAACCTGTGTGCATATACATTGTTTTCAGTTAGGAAAATGCAGGCTTAATATGCTGTTGCATTTTTACCAGAACAATTGTGAAAAGACTGGTTGTATGGTAGTGTTGAACTTCAGATTGCAGCAGCTAAAGAGCCAAACTTAGGTAGACTAGAACTTAGTAAAATGTTACCATATTTCTGAGTGGTTGTTTTGGCACACAGCAGTTTGCATACTATTAGTGCTGTCTGCATTAGATAAAAGGCCCAAGGCATTAAATCACAAGTCAGCCAATATCCACAAGTCAACCAATTCACCAAAATCATATACAGTATTCATATTAAATGGAAATTTGGAAAAACGTGCCAGCAGGTAAACATACCAGCAGGACAAAAGTCTAAATGGAATAGTGAATATGATGCAACTTGAAAAACAAAATACATTTTGCACATTTTTTAATGCAACACTAAAAAATAACAAAACAAATAAAACTGAAAAAATCAGTAGAAAAATAATAAATAAGGGGAAAAGAAGAGGAAGAAGATAATTAGGACTAATGGTTAACTAAGGCTTGATAAAGGGTTGAAAAGGAATACCTTTTATATGTTTGTTTGTTGTTTTTTTTGCTTGTAAGATTTTTTTTTATCTGATGCCATTTGAATAAAATACTAAATACAATTTAACAATACATTGTTGTACTGTATTACTTATTGTATTAGCACTTGCAGACTATTTGCTCATTGACACATTTTACACAGGAACACCTCCATTTTGATAGTCATTCCTGCTAAGTAGTTTGTAATACATGGCAACTGCCGATACTAGCAGAGGGGAGAGTGGTGGCAGGGGATGAGGAACAGAGGGTGAGAGAAGGGAACAATCTAGGACAACATAGCTGAACTGGAAAGTGAGCTAAATTGGAGAATGTTTCCAAATCAGCCTTCTCCCAATGCTTCACCCTTTTGTGAATAACCCTGAACATGTATATAGTTCTTTGTTATCTTAAAGAGTAATTCCACTTTTGTTGAGAAAAAAAAAATGAATTCCTTCTGGGTGATCTTTGTACATTGTGAGGATTTTAACCAACTTTGTTACAGTTTCCTACCTGTTTCTGTTCTAAAGAAAAAGCTTTTTGTTGCAGCATGTCCTTTACAAACTGATTCCTGAATGGCAGAGGGGAGAGTGCAAGTCCAGGTTCATTATAACCAGCTGGTGGGCTTCCTCTGTTGAAATAGGGAAAGGTGCAGTGTCTACATCCCTTTAGTAGTAATTAATCTTTAGGGAGTATCTCACCAAAAATTCAATTCCTATTGCAAAGAATGCAAAAAATGATACTCGTATCTTAGTGCAGTCTTCTGCAGGAAAATCAGTCAGCCAATCACAGAAGCAGGAAGTGACATTTCTGGGTCCAGGTCACCCTATTGCATTGAATGATTCTGACAGATTTAGAACTTTACAGCAACTACAGTTTTAAATGGAAAGTTAATTTTTAATAACATTAAATTACAAAATGGCTTGTGTTACAATTACATACTGTGTTTCCCCGAAAATAAGACACTGTCTTATATTTTTTTGGGCTCAAAAAAACACACTAGGTTTTATTTTCGGGGGAGGTCTTATTTTTTTTTTAATGTGTGTTTTAATTGGTAAGGTCTGCTGCAGACCTTACCAATCCATTATTTTTCAGCTGGAGCTCAGTGAAGAGCTGCAGCTGAAAGGAACAGACAGCCCAGCCAGGAGCAGCTGCTCTCACAAGTCAGGTTCACGGTCCGTGATCACAAGCCTGTCTGAATTTCCACTCACCTGCACTGTATTTCGCCAAATGCGAGCAGGCGAGCGAAAATTTTGAGCCCTGCTCTAGCTTATGGAATTATTCTGCATTGATGTACAATGTATCACTGGGATTTATACTCTTCTATAGCTGGTGGTATTCTGCATTGCTCGATAATGTATTGTAGTCCTCTATAACTAGTGGCATTCTGCATTGTTGCATAAAGTATTGCTGAGATTTGTAGTCCCTCTACTACTTGGAGTCAGTGACAGAACTACCAGGGGCACAGCGTTTGCAGGTGGGATCAGGCTCATTGTCACATGGGTTAATATGCCAACATTTCTTGGTCTAGCAGGGTTCCCTTCTTCTGGACAACACAGTGAACGCCATGTGTCCCTTTTTAATATGTTCACCAGATAGCTACAGCACTATTAAAGAAACTAAGCAGAAGACCTAAATATGGCATTTGTTTCCAGTCTATATTATCTTCCCTCACTGTCTGCTGTTGCTGTTATTTGTAAAAATCCAATAAAACATTAGAAAAAAAGGTCACTGTTTCAGTGTTGCTATTAATAACATAGCAATGATAAAAATAGAGTACATTTGTCACTTTGTACACCTGGGATTTCTCATTCTTTGTAATTTGATTACATGGAAACATGGAAACAGTTCACACGTTCATAACAAGCTTGTTAAGCACGCCTTGAATTGATGAGGAAACTGCATATTATAAGCGCATGTAACACACACCAAAAGTATCAATTATAAATAATAATAGTAGAGACTTTCCTGAAAATGCTTTAACAAGCTGGCACTTGACAAATCATGCCACATTAAAGTGTTGTTTTCATAATACTACTGCAAACACACTTGTATTAACAGAAATTAGTTCTTTTAAAATTAGTTTGGTTTTATCTAGAGTCATATTGTGGCATGTTACTTGATTTTAATTACTTTTAACTCTTTAATTATTTGAGTTTTTGTCACTAGTAGAAATGATTACCCCTTTCACAATTTTTTTCAGCCATGATCAGCTCCTGCTCTGCCACCTCTCACTGCCCCCACAGTCCACGATTATCTCCCTCCATGTCTCCTCTTAAGTACACAGTCAGCTGCTACTTTTGCTCTCGTTCCCCCTCAACCACCCAGTCAGAATCAACTGCCACTCTTTCTTTTGTATCATTTTCATAGATCAACTCCTCTACTCCATGTCATTATCATCCTACCCTCTGACCCCTCAGTTATGATTAGCTGAGGGGTTAGAGGCCCTTAATGTCCTCCTGCTCTGACTCTTCTGTTTCTTCCTTAGCCCAGAAACAGTTTTCACTCTACCCTGTCCCATTTCCATGGTTAGCTGGCTCGCCTTCAATTAAATGTTCCTTTCTTTTATTCCATCTTTCATCTTTTTCCTTACACTCTTCCTGCCCTTTGTTTCAATGGTCCATGATCAACTGCCCTTTCTTCCCTTGCCTGCTTATTCTTTATTTATGCCCCCTGGACTGTGGTATGAACTGAAAATGAGAGGGCACTCTTGACCAATTAAAAGTCCACCTAAAAAAATGGCCTAATTGGGCAGTGTGAGTTATGAATCACTTGCACATCTTAAAGTTTATTGTTTCTGCTAAGAGGGCTGTTGTAATATTTACTGTATATGCAATCATATTCCTTGTTTCACTTTCACAGGGAATTAAATATGAAATCTTACAAGATCTGAAAGCGCAATAGCTCCATTTTTACTTGCTTCTTTAATCGAGCTTGATATATATCAGCCCCATATTGTGTGGCTGTGGCTCACTAACACATGATATATTTAAAAAAAAGCTATATATGAATTAACATAAAGTTAAATTGCTATGCTTTATTATTTATGAACTGCTCTGCTGGCATTGAGTTCATCTTTAATTTTTAATGTATGGCTGTAGCAGAATATGTTAATACTTTTATTATACAGTAAATATTTCCTGTACTGCCAGCTGTCTTTATTTCACTGTGGAGGTTAAGGCACTTTGTATCGACCTTTACAGGCTAGAAATCACCACATTAATTGGCTTCTTGAAGGTCATATGTAAAACATATATTATGTTTTACAAAGTGAATCATCCAAATGACTTGACCTATGCAAAGACCAGAAACGTTTACAATCATGTGTAAAAATGTTACAATTAAATGTGGTTTTGAAAGTGTTTCATTTGTTAACCTATGGAAAAAGCAGATTGTGCTCTTAGATACTATCCATGCAGTCTGTGTCACACATCAGGTCCTGTGTCACACATCAGAATGTCATCACCTCTCAAACAAGGAATGCAAAAGCAGCTTGATGCAGCTTAGAAGGAGGTCAAATGCAGATCAGAATGAGATCAGCTGCACGTTAAATTCACCTTTCTGTGAACCATGAATGATCTCAGAAGCACATAACACTGATTTAAAATGCAAGCTAAATGTACCTGAAAGCAAGCTGCATTTCCCCAAAAACACCTTAAGGTAGTGTTATTATATTATAATTTAGAAATTCATTACTATAGGAAGGTGTATTTTTCAAAGATGAAGTAGGAAGGATGTTATTTTAATGTTCCAAGAGATGTGAATTTAACCTAAATTGTTCTGCAGATGCTTGCCATTGTGATGCTTTATAGACTAGCATTTAGAAGCTAAAATTAGGCAATTGCCATATAATAAGGACTATGATAATAATTTTACCACTAGGCTGTTTATAAAAATACTCAATTAATTTTAGGGAAAACAGCTATTGTTTTGTAACGCTAAACCTGAATGGATATGTAAATTGAACATAACTGGGAAAAAAGTAATCCTTGAATAAATCATAAAATAAGGTATGTTGGCAGCACCTCAGAAAATACAGAATACAGCCTCCTTTAGCCAAATTTCCAATATAGAATAATGTCTCTGCTCATGATTCTCCCACCTGTCCCCACCACCTTGTTGGGAGACAGTATAATTTATTTTACATTATGAAGAATCTAGCTTGAAGAACTAGAGCTCCTCTTTCTATTACAGTAAAAGTCTGCCCACCCTTCATCTTGAGACCAATGTGGTACCATTCCTGTCAGTCATTCCCACTCTGTATCAATGTCATTTTGTCACTAGGTGACACTTTTTGGAGGCTGATGAAAATCCCCAAATGCATCCCCTAGCAGAAAGCTTACAGTTATACAACTGATGTAGCGGACAGGAACTGCATTACCTGGGCCTTGAGAGGAAGCACGGGTCTGGAAGACAGCCCAAAGAATGCTGGATTTGACATTTCTCTCTTCCCTTCCTGATCCCAGCAAGCAATTGCCACAAGCAGCTGTAACAGGAGATAGCCTGCATCTGATTTTAACACTCTACTTTCAGCTATCTTTGTTAGTGAAATACTTTGTTTTAACTTGAATCAAATTAAAAGTTACTATGCTGTGTGTTCTGCTGTGTTCTCTATGCATATGGGTTATACAAGCTTGTATTTATACAGTTTAAAGTGATTAAGGATATGGACATTTAAGTAAATGAGCTTTAAAACAAACCCTCACTGACCTCTGTAGCTGCAGACACTGTGGAGCAATTCATGCTCAAACTGCACAGAAAAATCAATGCCATTCAAAATCAGCTTATCCTGCTCCCTTCTCAGGTCAGCACAAACTTGTTTTAAAACTTATTTACTGCTAGTTAGGAATATTTGAATTTTGCTTGGCCCTTTCTTAACCCACCTCTGAAGCAATGCTACTGGTCAGAGGCCTTCTAGTTCAATAAAGGACTAACAAATAGGCTTTGTAGGCAGGTATGGTGGAACCGAGTTTGACTTTTACACAAAAGGTTGCAATCTACATTAGGGATAAGCTCAGGTTCAGCTTCCCCCAAAGGGGTAGGATGCTTGTGCTGAGCTTACTGTATATGGCCCCATGGCAGCAGCAGATGGCACTTCCTTCCCTGTTTGGAAGAGCTCCTTCCTGTTTGGAGAAGCTCAGATTTGGACTGGGTTTGGCCCAAACCTGAGCTCATCCTTAGTCTGCATATATCTTTGCACGCAGATTTTACTGATGAAAACCCTGATTATATATTTGTGATGTATATACTCAGTTTGAATTACCTAGTTTGTTCCAGGTTTTAGTCAATGTTGATTTCCCAAAGTTGACCCATTGCATTTTAATACACAATAAAACTGTAAAAAAAACGGAATATCTTTCAGAAAACATTTAGCAATAGAACTATCATGTAAAGACCGATTTGAATGTATTCCAAACAAAAATGTTTTAAAATTTTCCTTTCTGTTTTATATATTTTTATTTTTAATGCTTTTATAAACCAACGATGCCATAATCCCTGAGCAAAAATGTTTTCCAATGAATTAAAAAAAGCATTTTCTCTCAAAGTTGGCATTTGAAGTAATTGTATTCCCTTCTGCCTGCAGAAATATGAAGTGAGTTATTTTCCTCTCAGGAAGTGACTGGGATGCTTTTGTTGGCTCCCATTTGTGGTAATAATAGCACGGCAGGGGGCTAAGTGTGTAGATGTGTGCGTTTTTCTCTCTGTATATGTCAATCTCCAATTACAATGGCTCGACAGATGTCAAAAAATACCACCTACATAATAGTTATCGGAACCTTCACTTAACGCAGGAAGGGAACAGGAACATATTTAACTTTTATTTGGAAGCTGACCCCATGCCACTTATAGCATTTACTTCAACATTGCAACTGTTTATTTGTGTGTTACATCCAGAAGAGTTTCTTCAGGCATTTTTGGAGTTACTGGCATTTTGTAATAACATAAACAGTAGAAAAGCAAAGTTTTTATTGGTGCTATGAATATTATTAGCGATATGAGCATCTTAGTGATCAGTTTTATTTATAATTAATGGGAAATTATTATTAACATAAACACTACCTGGTATACACATTTTAAATTATTTGTAGGGGCAGTCCCTGTTTTGGAACCAAATCTCATTTTACCTCATTTCTCCCCAAAAGTTTCTGTTTTAGCTTTGCTGTAGAGATCTGTACAAATGAATATACTATTTAATTGGCAAAATTATTTATAATACTGAAAATATAATCAATTCTATAGATTATTGCATTTAGTACTTTAAAGACATTCAAATTAAGAGGAAGTAGAGGTAAGAAAAGCCCCAGTGGGTTTAAGTGCTCATTCTAGTGCTAATTGTACATCATTGTCTGTGTAATCAGGTGGTGTGGTAGGGATGTGTCCATTGTCTACATGTTCGGTGCAAAAAGGTGTTCCTCTTTCCCATCTCAGTAGGTTGGAAGGTATGGATGAGTGTAGTAACTACATATGGGGTCATTAAAGTGTATATATACCCAAAACTTTTTTTGTGTTTAATAGAGAATTGTAATTAATTAGAATCAATGTTTTATTGTTGTCTTTGTCCCTGTTAGGTAAATTCATCCTCTTAATTTATTTGAGTAAATAATAATACAGAGACAGCAAGTAATGAGAAATTCTAAATTGTAGGGTCGTCATTAGAACAAGAGGTGAGGGAAACTCTTCCAATGGAGACACCTGCTCCAGTGACAGCATTCTATGGGCCCTTTCATACCTTTCCATTCTGGTGCATTGCATTTAAGTACGGTAGAGTTTGCGTGGTGCATTGCAACACAAGTGCGTTTTGGAGGTGCGCACCTGGTGTGGAGCCAGCCTAACTTTGTAAACATTTCCTCTAACTTCCTGTACCAGCATCTTGGGAAAAGTTTATGAAGGGTAATCTTCCCAATGGGACAACAACAAAAAATAAAATAAACTGACAGTTTTAATATTTTCCTTTTTTATAAAAAATTTTATAGACATCTGGAGTTGAGACTCCTCAGCTTGCAAAAAAAAAGAATTTAATCATGTTCCCAAATCACCAAGTTACAGGAAACCAATTTCACATTGTGTGGTGACTTTCTGTACTCAGACATTGGCAGCATGAACATCCTTAAACAGGTAGGTTCTGTCCCTCCTATGTTTACATGCTAAATTCCGAGTCTCACTGCATTTTATTTTTAAGCTTATGGAAATATATATTTCATTTTTTTAAACAAACATATCTTGGCAGCAGCAACATTATTTTCAGGAAAGTATCTATAAACGCTCTCCACAACATAACCAGAACATTTTCCTCTTAATATAGCTAAAATGATTCACAGACATACAATCTCTGCAGCAAACTGATAAGGTGCCAGGTATGTGCTTCAAAGAACCTCCATAACTGCAAGGTGGAAATCTGGACAGCTTTTAACTGTTATCCACTGATATTTCAGCCATTTGATTGTACAATTTCCGATTCCTTTTCAACAGAAAAAAAGTCCTAGGAGTTCAAAAATCTCCAGAGACAAATTATTCTTCTGATGGTCCCTTGGTGAGCAATTCTAGCTTGGTTCTAAGGGAACGTTAACAAGAGTCAACTTTAAGGGTTGCAGCTTGTTATGGTTCTAACAAAGGAAAGGATTTGTAAGACTTAGTATTGAGCAGCATAATGTAACTGCCTGTGTATTGTAGCATCACAGTCTAATCTCTGAACATTATTTTCATAAAATGGCTTTACAAAGTGTTTATAAAGTGATCACATTCAATTACAGCCTTCATAACTTCTTCCTTGTGTCTTTTTGTATGCACAAAAAAAATGCTTTTTATAATGTATAGTTCAGACTGAAATCTGTCCCTTATTGCTTGTGTCATAATTTATTTTGCCTAGCCTGTTTTGATTTTATTTTAATCTGTTTCCATTTTAATACATGATCCCAATTGCATACAAAATGCAAATATTACATTCCCATATAACAAAGTGTGAGCCATCTTCTGCAACGTAAGATAAGCTAACTGCTTTCTTTGTAAAACCCAAACACACTTGTTGACCAGACCATATCAGCAACTGCCATGTGTTCATTCAGAGAAAAAAAATAAAAAATACCGTTTAGAGGTCCAGATTTACTAGGCAACTATAACATATTTGAAACATAATTCCAGTAGCTTAATGACTCTTTGTGTTGTGCTGATTTAAAATATCAAAAAAAATGGAATTAGATTTAAAAATTAACATGGTTATATTTACATATTCATTTAAATGTTAAAAGGATATACATCAGCAATACACTACCTCTGATACAATATAGGAAAGCATACATTATTTGAACTACACTGGGTAAAATGGAAAATGCAATATCCCTAGTCAGACATTTAGTCTAATAACAATAAACGATTCTGACCTCCTGTGTGACCAAATGCTAAAGTATTGGCCATCTGATGTTTTTATCAGAGCTAGCCAGTCATCTCCCTAAACCCTTTCGGTTGAAATTGTGTTTCCAATACCTCAAGAAGTTGAGTACATGACTGTTTAAATGTAAGTATACAGAGATTAATCAAAACCTAAAGGGATTGCTTCAGAGATACTTTGGAAATAACCCAACAGCAAAACTTTTCCATGTGTGATGTTCATGTGGAAAGAGAAGTAATCACACCCCCCACGCTTTATTATCTACTGTTAGGGTATGGTAAGGACAGCTCGAATACATCCACCAGGGGACTTAGGTTGCCTATGCCTAAGAGTGACCCTTTTTTCTAGCCCATTCAAACATTTATTATTTACTTGTTGTTTATAAGGTTGGTTTAACGATCACGGATGTCAAACAAGAGATATATGTATGCAACTTTGCGCAGAATTTATGAACAAAGACACAGTCCAGTTTTATAGGTAGTTATATATCACCAACCATTTATTTATATATTCATTCAATTATATATCTATGCACTTATTTATTCACATGTATTCACTAATTGCAATCATTGGAGGAGATTGAATGTTGATTTATAATTTAATTTATATAATCTATAGTGAGATTGATAATTAGGACCTAGCGCATAACTAGCATGTCTATAAAGCATGAATAGGGGTTGCACAGTGGCGTTGTGCTAAGCACTTCTCTGAATTTTAATTTCGACTAGGGCACTATCTGCATGAAGTTTGCATGTTCTCGCTGTGCTTGTGTGGGTTTCATCCAGGTAGTCTGGTTTACTCCCACACTCCAAAGACATGTTGTTAGGGTTAATGGCTCCTGTCTAAGCTTGGCCCTAGTATGATATTTATGTACCCAAACAGCAATTTAAAAGGGGCTTTGAGTCCCTGTGGAGAAAATCATTATATAAATAATTTCACTGAATAACTATGTTTAGATTTTTCCACAATTAGGGATGAGTAAAATCATTTGTGTAAGTCAGAACGTCCTGGTTCATTTTTCAGCAAGGTTTGCAGATTTTTGAAGCACATGACCTTACCATAATCCAATTAATCCATCCCATTTGTGTTTTATTGTACTATATTGCATGGAAACTTATTGCCATGCAATGTGGTGCAATGTCATTTAAAAAAAAGGTGCTTGCACTTCTTTGAGTGCAATTTAGCTGGGGTAGGCAACCCATTCAAATTTATGAGCGGGCCTACCATAGTGCAGCACAATGCACCCTTCAGGACCTTTGCAATTTTGAATGAAGACTGAAACTCTGTTACTTTGTATCTTTCTAGCTTGCTTCTGAACAGTGTTCAGGAGCACACCCAATGTCCACAAGTGATTAAGAAAGTCAGTGTAATAAAAGCAGGAAATTAAGGTGGACAATGACAAATGGATAACAAGGTGTGCAGGAAGTGAAGACAACCGAAGATGCTAGAAAAGAAGAGTAGCAGGCAAGTGGAAAACATGCGGAACTGCAAAGAGCAGGTGGTGATGGTCCGTGTACCTTTCTGGTCTGGAATGTTTTCTGTCAGGCTATTCAGGCAGATGTTTGGGGACTTCCTCACTTATCTAACACATCCAATGCCAGCACCCCTTCCTCTGGCAAAACCACACTAGCCAGCAGGCACTACCTCCTCCCCTTCCTCCTCCCTAGCAACAGGTGGACACCCAAACCAAGAAGAGACAGAAGGTGCGATAACAGGAAATAACAGAAGATGTAGCAGGAGGACACAGTAGCGGGAGCACATCAAAAAATACGTGCCCAACTGCTCTACAGATGGAGGATCAAGTCGTCGATGACCCCTAAGCACCCAGCTAGGTAGCTTTCTGACAGCAGGTAAGTCCATTCTGGCCCATGTGCAGTGCATATAAGATTACAGCTAACCCAAAAACATTCCAGATACCAGCAGAGAAGGCCTAAAAGATCTTTGCATGCACCTATGCACATAAATGATAATGCAGTACTTCCCAAACCTTAGGTTTCTTAGGTGCTTATTAGTTACTTATTATTTCAATGCCTTCAGGTACAAATTCAGATATATTTAAAAGAAGCACACTATTTCACATGTGGCGAGAACTGTGAAAATTACAGGGGACGTAAATAATCCCTACAAGAAGCTAATAAATTAAATGTTTTTCTTTTGAAGAACACGCAACCTGTTAGTCCTCTGTCTTACAAACAACATAGGGATAACTGTATGCCTAATAAATAATATGCATTAAAATTCACGTTTGGCAATAAAAATCCCACATTCAAATAATGTTCCAATTTGGGTTTGTCTAGTTTTGTAAATGTCCCTCTCTCTATTTATGGAATTTGAGAGAAGATTTTACAAATGTGGAGATAATGAAACAAGCTACAGCTTTTATATGAATTCAGTTGTCCTTTGCTTTCATCCCTGCCCCTAAGAAAATAGGCAGAGAAAGATATCTTGCACTTATGAAAGGCAGAATTACAGAAAAGAAGACATAATCTGTATGTATTCTATCATTTTGTACCATATTTTATGATGATCTACAAAAGAAAATTAATTTTGATTTTGGAATTTCTTTAGGCAATTTAACATGCCAGTCAGTGCTTTTATCGCTTAGTGAAATTTTTTTTTCTGACTGCATGATAAAATCGGTGTGATGAATGAGCTATGCATTCTGTGCAAGGCATATTGGAAACTTGTTACTTACATTAAATGCTCTTAGAAGACAGACAGTAAAGCTGTGTCAGTCTTCTGTAAATATGTCTACAGGATTCACAAAAATAAAAGTAAATGCCACAAAAAGGATGAGCAGAAAGAACAATTGATTTAATTGTTTAAAGCTGAATTCCTGTAAAAATTCTAATAATTTAATATCATGTGTTATGAGATGTATAGCTACTATGAATGTAAATAAATAACTAAACAATATTTAATTGCATTTCTAATTTCATAATGAACTAAATTACTTTACTAATTACTCTTGCTAATTTTTAAGATTACTAAAGGATGCAATTTTCTTTATGCCCTCCCTAATCATGCTGTTATAAAGTAGGGAAAATATCTGGACTATGGGAATGATTTAGTAAAGGCAAATGTGGAATTTGCACTTTGCAGGATAAATTTCCCCTTAGTTAAGTGAATGAGGTGATGCTCTGCTAACTTCCATCATCCAATCAAATGAAAGCAAAAATACTGTTTTTGTTTCAATTTTTCTATTCATGTGATTGGGCATTCTTTGCAAAGTGATTTTTCACCACATTCATTAAGCTGAGGGAAAATTCTCTTGCAAAGTGCAAATTATCATGCAAATTGAAAAGCCTGTTTGACCCAGTTTGCAAATGGGTCAATTCTATTTGGTGCAAACTATGTGCTGATGTTGAGTCCTTCAAAACACCTGTACAATAATCCTTATTTAAAATAAATGAAAC
Organism: Nanorana parkeri; assembly: GCF_000935625.1. Lineage (NCBI taxonomy): Eukaryota > Metazoa > Chordata > Amphibia > Anura > Dicroglossidae > Nanorana > Nanorana parkeri. The sequence goes on from NW_017306576.1 coordinate 383,667, forward strand.
TCCCTTCAGACAAACAGCTAAAAACCAAAATTGAAGTACATATATTATTATTGATTTACCTATCAAAGGATTTGTAATTTTGTTTTGTCAGCATGAGCTTTGGGTTTAGGTTCACCATGAGTTCAGACCTGTATCCAAGTCATTCACAGTTTAAGAAAATGGCAAATGAATGTGGTCATTCATTTCTATGTGGGCATCACCAACAATGCATTTCTCGGTCTCTTAACTGTGGTCAAGTGGCTTAGAAAGGACAATCATGGGGGTTTTCTTAATAGGAGAGGGGAAGATTACAGACTGTTTGCAGGGAGAGCTACATTCTTCTGCTGCTGATTGCTGAAAGTGTCTATTTATATTTACATTGAGTAGTAGTGTGTTGGGCAGATTAGGGAGAAATCACAGAACATTTCTGAGAACAGTTAGATTCTGCTGGTAATTGCTGAAAACATACGACCCCTTCGTCAACTGATGAAATGCATAACAGTTTATAGTTTATATTGCTTCCACATGGTGTCCTGCATTGTGTAGGAGTCCCAAAGCCAGCAGGCATCTGTGTTCTGTTTGATACAGCGTTACAAGTGTTTAGGGACAAGGATCTGTTTGCATGCAATATGTTGCAAGCTATATACAGTATGTAGTGCTGTATTGCACTATGCATATATCATTTTAGTTATTATCCTTACATTGTGTTTTTAATAAATGGTATGACACTATAAGATCTACCTTTGTCTCAGTTTTCAGTGCTGTGATAGTTGGACTGATGCTTACTCGCTTATACAATGCAGCACTTCAATAAAATTTTTTAGCTAGATAGAGCTTTCTTATAGTGGTATTTAACAATCACTGTTTTTCACGTTTTACTATTTAAATATAAAAAAGACCAAACATTTTGAAATAAAAACACTTCCCTTTTACTTTTAAGTATAAAACATATCAAATAAATATTCCAGGACATGCACAACAAACAGACAGCACCTTGTCCTTGTGTAATACAGTTTATTAATCAATGAACATACAAGCTGACATAAAATATTACTCACATGGTAATCACTGAATGAATGGTACAAGGCAGACCCCACACAAAGCTGCCTTGTTCTGCCTGATGATCTGCCCGAAACGTCACACTAAGGGGTCTATTCACGAAGCTGCAGAAGGATCAGGCCGTAGCTTCGGCTGATCCTTCGGCTAGCTTCGGCCCCAGGACCCCTTCGGTTCAGTAGAACCAAAGGGGTGCTGATCTTCTTCTGTTCTGCTCGGTCCCTTTGAGGGACCGAGCAGAACAGCCGAGCCGAATGCCGCTCGGCGGTATTCGGCTATTCACTCACTGATATTCGGCATCTTTAAGAATAGCCCGAACAGCAGTGAAAAGTTTGCCGGAGGTTCGCGAAGGCACACGAAGCAAGCCAATGTACGGCTGAAGTGAATAGCCGAACCCTCGGCAGCTTAGTGAATAGACCCCTAAGTGTGCTATGCTACCTTTTTGCATGTACGTCAATAAATAGATGTATTATATCTACTATTGGAGTGCCGGTGTCTATATTCTTTTGCTTCCAAGATGACGGCATGCATGCACAGAACGCGCCGGTGGCCAATAACAAATTATTATGTGCCCAAATATGTTTTTATTATATTCGGGCATATAAGGATTTAACAATTCTGATCCGTACGAACCGCCGAATCAATGGAATTTCGTTAATTTGCAGGTCTGTCCGAATCCAAATGCACAAGTCTAATGTGCAGAGTCAGCACAATATTTATGGGTATTTTTTCCGAAATAATGCCCAGTAACTTTTTTTCATGATAAAACACACCTGGCCTATCCCTGTTAAATTCCAGCCTAATAGAGCTGGCTCTTGTTTGTTGTTTGTTCTGCAACGTCAACCCTCCTCACTGCCAGCAGCCCAACCCTCCTCCTCCTCTTTCCCACCAGCACCCCAACCTTCCTCCTCCTTATATTCATCCTCTGTCTCCTGCTGCCTCATTGCATTTCACGTGCTGGTGAAGGACAGGTATGGATTTGTGTTCAGTGTAATGGAAGCAGGCATATGGCCCTGTGGTTAAAATAATGATGTCTGAGTACCTGACATTGTGGTGTAGCACACGACACAAAAGGCATACATGGGGTATTAACCAATTATCAGTCTTCAAAAAAAAAGGCTGCTATGTATAAGGGTTATAAAGGAGGGGGATAAAGGGGTACATTAACAACACTCTAAAATAATATGCAATTCTCCCTTCAGAAGGAAGAGAAAGTTGCACCAAGTTGAGGTCTTAAGCTTTATTCATTTTTTAAGAATACAAATTTTTATATCTTGTTTATATCTGTTGTGGCTCCTACTTACACATACTAAATATGTGATGCCAGAATATGATCCCACTGACACTGTCTGTGAGAGTCACACTGCTCCATAACATCATATACAACCTTAGCATGTAAATGGAGGTCTTTGTGTTTTTTCCCATGTTGCCCTTAAATTTCGGATTAAAGTTCACCATTTCCAGATTTTACAATGGGTTTAATGAATGACCCCTGACCCAAACCCAGGCTAATTTGCTCCCCCCCGGTGTCTAGCCAGTCTTGTTGTTTACACACATTTTCCACTCGTACAACTGACACTTACTCACTGATTAAGCATTTCATCTTCTTGGTTTAGCAGTGCAAATATTTTACATCTCCTCCTCACAGACTGTAAATGAATATCCTTTCCTCAGTCAATAATCATAGGGCTTAACCAATAAGCAGTAATCCTAAATCAGAAAAACTTCTGTCTATGCCCAGAACAGTTTATTTGTCCTTCTATAGATATAAACACGAGATATGTGCAAATGCATCCTGTCATTGATTTTAAGAGGTGGCTAGACAGAACACCTGTGCCTCGCCAGGCACATAAACACAGCCCCCTGCGAGGATATTCTGATTCATGCCCGTGTGTGAATGAGCCCTCTGTTGGATATTGACGTTAGAGGAGTGCCTTCCTGCCAAGATCTGCTCTCATTAAAAAAAAAAGAAAAAAGATTTTAGTACCTGTGTTGTGAACTTAAAATGAATAGCTCTACAATATCTATAGATACAAATGTGATGAATGTTTGTTTAGATATTTTGGTGAGTGCCATTTAAGATCATTTCAATATAACATGAACGTTTTTTGAACTTTCTTTTGGAATTTTTTCTCCCCTTTCATACACGTGTATGTTAACCCGTACCTGTGCTGGAGGATTTAATCTCTCTCGATTTTCTGAGAAAATCTCTATATCCAAGATAACAAAATAGAGTATAAAATATATACAAGGCTTAAATATCGCATATTTTGGTTATGGTCCTTATTAGAAGGTAAGCAAAACAAAGGGGTCTATTCACGAAGCAGCCGAAGGATATAGCCGTAGCTTCGGCTGATCCTTCGGCTAGCTTTGGCCCCAGGACTCCTTCGGTTCAGTAGAATCGAAGGGCTGCTGTACGGGCTATTCACAATAGCCCTTACAGCTCCTGAAGTGGGCCGGGCGGCTCAGTCGAGCCGAGCATATGCCTCGGCTCGACTGAGCCGAGGTGAAAGGCAAAGCTGGCCGAGCGGCCGGCCATTGGCCGGCTGACCGCCTGCTTCTGACAGCTGGGCGGAGCCAGCCGTGATCTTACAACTGGCTCCAGCCACTTGCAGAGAGATCAGCGTCCCTGGTTACCAGCTAACCAGGGACACTGATCTCAAGACAGTCTAACTCTCCAGGGCGCTCCAGGAGTCTCCTGTTCTCGGCCGCCCAGGAGAGAACACTTTCTCCGAGATAGGGTTTACTCTGCTCGATTGAGCAAAGTAATCCTTTCCCTGCTTTTTCTTTTTTATTCTGATATGGAGCCATTGGCTGCTGTCAGAAAAAAATAAAATAAATTTCACCATAGGAATGCATTGCTAGATTCCTATTGGCCATTTCGATTTGCAATAGCCAATAGCAAACTAGCTATTGCACCCGCCCACTGCTGCTGTCAATCAGCAGAGGGGATCTGCAGTTCTCCATCAGGTCCCCTCTAGTACAAAACTGACGTGGATAGCTGAACAGCGTTCGGCTCACTTCACTTCGGGTCGGTTGTTCACTGCGGCAGCTTAGTGAATAGACCCCTAAATGGAGATACGGGTGCACGTTTTTGCACTGAAAGTTCTTTCCTTGATTACCTGGATATGTGGAGTGAAACACTGGGACATACCTATGATATTTGGATCATTTCACAGTGTTATTATATGTTTCTACACGGGACTATATAATATAATATCTTATTGATGGACACTTTTTTGTATTTGTTGTTGTAGTATGGTATATATATTTTGAATCACTGTTTCCTATAGTGCTGCACTATTATTATATAGATTTTCTATCAAACTCGACCTACCTTCTACAAAAAAATTAATATATTTCAGCTTACCAGTCCTTAGATGTAGTAGCTGCAATTGTTTTCTTTTTTCAGTATTTCTACCCTTATTTTCACCTGATGATAGGGTTGCCACATTTTATTGTAAAAAGTCCCATTTTAATCGGCTAGGCCAGTAAAATATCAGTGAGGTGGAAACTCTACCTGGTAAACCTAAAAGTGACAAACTTCCTCTTTTAGGTTGACAATGCTTACTTTCTGTACCATATCTATGATAGAGCAATTCCCTTGCAAAGTGGACAGCCTGTTTGCCTTTAGTAAATCAATGCACATAATCCAGATAATCCATCTGAATTGAGCTTTTGTCCTAGAAAAAAAAACACTTTTTATATTAGCACACTACACCTTGCTTATATCTTTAGGCCACTCCCCCTTTCCCAATGACATCACCTCCTTGTCCAGCTCTGCATTTACACAAAGAGCCCAGTCTTAGGAATGCTGCATGCCTAGCATGAAATAAAATAGGAAAAACATTAAAAAATATAAAAAATATATTAAAAAGCGCTTGCTGCAATATTCAGCCACTCTTCAGCAATTCCCCCTCCCCATACTCACCACTGTGCAGCACCAGTCGTCTTCCGAGTTAAATGACACAGCACCATTTAACACACTTCCTGTGGGTCTTTTACACTTCCTGTAAAAGACCCGTCTGCTAGAAGTGCTTCATCAGGGTGCCCTGGAGTCAAAGGAGAATGCTGTACAGAGCAGTGCAACATCATTACAGGGGGAAGGAGGTTCAGCAAAAAGGGGGAGAGGGAAGCTGGAATTGGACTTTAAACAGTTGGAATTGGACTTTAAACAGTTGATGTTATGAATAAAGCTAATTGTGTAGAAACAGGTGTATTGAAATATTAGATTATTTTACCTATATACCTATGCCAGTATTAAAGGGTTTCTAAACCCTCAATTTTTTTTTGCATATATCTACTGCTAGCAAGATATATGCAAAAAGTAAAAAAAAAGCGGTTTAAACTTACCCCATCTTTGCCGCGCACTCCCGTCCGTAAATCCGAAACTGCTCGGCCGGCCGCAAAGCACCTTGGGGCGGGCACATGCACAGTTCACATTTTCGGGCGGGAGACGAGGAGAGACGCAAGGTAAGTCTATGGACGCGTGCACCCGCATGCAGACACCTGAGACAGGAAGTGCCAGCAAACACAGAGGAGTCAGCGCTGGATCGGACACCCGCCTCAGCGCTGGAGGGACAGATTAAAAGGACAGGAAAGAAGAGGAAGATCGGATTAAGAGACATCATTTAAGGTAAGTGCTTTAATTAACATTGGGGGAGGGAAAAACATTTTGACTTTAATGTTACTTTAATATCCATACAGTGTTTTTATTTGCTAAGTTTCCTTTAAGGAATTTTACATCTGCATTTGACTTGTTCACATCAGACTAAGTACTTTGTGCTTTTGTATGGCTGGTATGACTTTATGTTTAGCTCTGACCCATCAATACTGCTAAAGACTTCAAGTGTGGTACAACAGGATATTATAATCCTCTTGTAGCTGGCCAGTGCAGCTGAACATTTTTAACCCAGCTATTGCTCTCTTGGCAAACAGCTGCCAATATGGATTTATTTCAGACAACACAATCCAGTGCATATCAGTTTGCAGGGAGACACTGATTCCATTTGTCTGATGTAGATGCACTTTGTAAGTCTGACGGTAATATAAATTGAATAGACTTTCATACAGAGCTATAATTTGAATTCCACATTGTGCTGCGTATTGAACTAGAGTTTCTACTTTCTTACAGAATAGATTTAGTATGCTCTTTGCCTGTTGCAAATGTACTGTACATTATTTGAAGATAATCTGAGAGAGAGATACAACATTTGAAATCTACAGGTGCCTCACACTGGAACTATTCACACACAAAAAAGAAATACTTAGGCTTAGGTACTCTCTTATAGTCATATTGCTGTGCCTTTGTAACAAATGGTATTTATTGGTGTTAATTCCTTTACTAACTCAGTTTTTACAGATTTGAGCTTCCATAGGGAATTGCCCTGCATGATTAATTACTAGACCCCTGATGTCTCCATAAAGAGTACCTGTCACTTACTCTGTACTATCACATAGAGGGTAGACGTCCTAAGATGGTTAATAAGATCAATACACACATACACATTACTTGAGCTAGGATAAAGGAAGGTACATAAATGCTTAGTACACATTGCATAATAGGTGTGTCCATACATGCCAGCAGTAGAATATTAATTTTAGAGCCATTGGTTAGGGTTTACACTATAATAATGAACTGATAGAGGGGTTTTTTTCCCTTCATTTTGGGAGTCATAGGGGTTTATTCACAAAGCTGCCGAAAGATCTAGCCGTAGCTACGGCTGATCCTTCGGCTAGCTTCGACCCAAGGACCCCTTTGGTTCAGTAGAACCGAAGGGCTGCTGTACGGGCTATTCACTATAGCCCGTACAGCTCCCGAAGTTGGCCGAGGGGCTCAATCGAGCTGAAGGCATATGCCGACAGCCTGCTACTGACTGATGGGCGGAGCCAGCCGTCATCTCATGGCTGGCTCTGGCCATTTGCACACACATATCAGCGTCCCTGGTCACCAGGTAACCAGGGACGCTGATCTCCAGGCAGCCCAACTCTGCTGGACGCTTCAGGAGTCTCCCGCTATTAGATAGTGGCTCACATCCGCCCGGGAGAGAAACACTTTCTCCCGATTGAGCAGAGTAAACCTTTCTCTGCTCTGTTGTCTTTTTTTTTTCTTCTGACATCGGAGCCGTTGGCTGCCGTCAGAATAAAAGGCAGCATTCGGCTATTCACTCACTGCTGTTTGGCATCTATGAGAATAGGCTGAACAGCAGCAAGTAGCCTGCCGGAGGTTAGGCTCAGCCGATCCAGATGTTGGATCGACGGAGTCAAACTCCTTCTGCACTTCGGGTCAGCCGAACATGCTGAGCATGTTTGGCGACCCAAAGCCAGCCGCAGCAAGCCGATGTACGGCTGATTTTAGTCGGTATAGGGCCCCGGCATTCAACATATGGAAGGAGGATTGATCCTGCAGAAGTGAATTATAAATAGTTCAAATTAAACCTCTGGAAGAAGGGTTATATAAGCATATATGTTTAAATGGTGTCAATGTTTGTAGGGAGGAAGATTGTTTGTAGGTTTGGGTGACAACGTTTTTAATTTGTATGTACCTGAAAGTCTTGATGCTGGGGCATAGTGAGAGCTTTGTAGAGAGCCAAAACTTATAGTTCCTTCAAGTGTCACTAGGTTGTAGATTTTTAGAGTCCCAGTGATACCTACCAGAACCCACCAGGTACTCCAAAGCCTGGGGAAAACATAGGATTAAGGATCAGGGTGGTTAGTGGAGCATAGGAAGACATCAGTTTGCCCAAGTGTTTCACATTATAAATTATATTATTTCTGTTCACTCAAGCATTGAGTATTTTTACAAAAAAATTGAATTCATAAACATTTGAGCACACATAATGCAACGTACACCATCTGGGATACATTTTTTCTATTTTTTAGGTCGTCAGCTTTCAGTAAATATATAGCTGTTGGCAGTGGTGGACCTAAGGAACAAAGGGCACTGGTGCAAGATTTTTTTTTGCCCCCCCCCCCCAAAAAAAAACACAGCGATCTCCTCCCGCAGCGCTCGGCCGGCTGTCACTTTCTCTCCTCCCCGCTGGGACACAGAGCAGCGCACAGCGGGGAGGAAAGAAAGCACAGATGCGCTGCTGTATCAGCAGAAAAATTTCATTTTTGGCATTTAGCCAATAGTGCCATTTCGGGCCAATATCTTTTGGCGGCCGATATATCAGTGCATCCCTAATATTTACAGCAATGCAGAGTGCCACAGGCTATAGAAACAGCCGACTGCCGCACGCTCATAGCCGACGAGCCCAGCGGAGTGAGCGGGGACCGGGCAGTAGCAAGCTGTGATTGGCGGAGGGTTGCCGTGGTGATAGATTACACAGCGCGGCTCCCGATCGGGCTCAGCATTCTATCACCATGGCAACCATCAGTATCCGGCGGCCGGATGATCCGACACTCTCGGCGCAGAGATGGGGGGCCCGCTGGCCGCTGGGTTCCACCACTGGCTGTTGGTAATATATTTTAAACTCACTAATGCTCATTTTTAGTATGTGTGTGAAAAAATATGACAAAATGGTCATGCAATAAAAGACTTAAACCTGTTTATGAATCTGAGTGCCAACTTAAAAAATGTTAGTGAAACATATGTATTTTGCCCATAGCAATGTAGAATTTTAATCTCTACCCTTTAAGATAGAAATTACTTCTGGATGTGATTGGTTTTATGGGTAACCCTGGCACTTTTCTTTCCTCCTGACAGCTCCATTGCCTTTTGAATGTTTATCTGTTCTGCAGTGTGCTATTTTCCTGAAGACTGTAGATGTACAAAGGAAACGCAAAAGATATCGACAGCGTTTCAGATAGTATTAGTGTGGATTTAATTCACTGTAATTTTGTGATAAATCTTGTCTGCAATACTCCTATTGTTCTCTTATCGTGTCCTTATTGATTTTACTTTTGGAATGAGTACATGCTGTTAAATAAATGTAACCATTAACTGTAGGCAACGAGACAGATAGAGGCTTCACTTCAAGAGAATAACACATTAAGCAAGCTAGTGTGCAGGAGACACTTTACTGTTCAGAACCAATTCACAGATTAGAAGAGAAAGATAATATTCTAATCTATTAAGTGGTATTAAATAATAATTTATTATTAAACACTGCTATCAAACCCCTATGGTTAGTATGGATGAAAGTAAAAATAAATCTGCAGTAGCATTATTTCCTAAATTTGACTTTTCTGTAGCTTTACAAATGTTAATTTGCTCACACAGGGCTAAGTGGCGTTAAAAAATTGGATTTGAACTGTTTGGGATATATTGAGTGCTTGATTTTTTGAATACTTTTTGTCTCCCTTCCTTCCTTCCTTCCTTTTTAGACCCTTTTTTAGTATTTAAAAACTCTTTCCTTTTCTGTCAGTTTTTTAAACTGTTCCCTTTTTTTTTTTTCCTCAGGTTGAAGTGCTCTTGTTAGGGGGAGGGGTTAATTGAGCTCAGGTGTCTCTCATTGAGCAGGTGTATTATAAACTAGTGCATCACTCATTTTGAGCTTGCTCACACAGGGCTTGGGGAACTAAGTGCCTGGGAGATAAGGGGCGTTAAAAAATTGGCGTTTAAACAATTGAAGTTTTAACCAGGGCGGTTGTAACTTCTTCCAGGGCGGTGGTATAAATTAAATTTAGTTTAACAAACAAGTTATTGACCGTACCACTTGTGAACCATAATTTAACCCAGGTTGGTAGTATAATTCAGTATAATTTATTTAACTTAATCTAATTTAAAATATTGCAGGGACAAGTCTATAATTTTGCCACTTTATAGATCATTGGTTCGACCTCATCTGGAGTACGCAGTCCAGTTCTGGTCACCAATACTAAGAAAATATGTCCTTGAGTTGGAAAAAGTCCAGCGGAGGGCAACCAAACTAATTAGGGGTATGGAGGACCAGAGCTACGAGCCAACACTCCTCGAAATTGGTATTACAGTTTTTCATGACTGCTCACAAGTTTGATAGTAATATGTAGACTTTTTGTATACTTTTGGGATTCCACTGGTGAAATATTCCCTAAGTAATTTCCAGCTCTGCAAAATCTCAAGGCACCCCAGTTTACAATGTAATAAACGTAAGTGTAAAAAGTTAACAAACAACATGTGGCCCCTCCAAAATCTAAATGTTATTACAGATACGGTTCTGGAATGGATTTTAAGGGGGAGTCCCATGCAGAAACACAAAAGAAATAGGGTTTTGCCCTTCACATGGGAGTCCCTTTTTATGGCACCATGGTTGAGAAAGGCTGTGCAGTGTCAAAAACTGGCCTGCCCCCAAACTTCTATTGGCTCATCACTATTATGAACAGCCTAATAGCCAGTAGGAGATAACAGGACACAGCAAGGGCAGCAACCTTCACCACTTGACATTCATTGCTCCTGGAGTTGGTGGAAAGATTTGAGAGTATTGCTTGCATGCTAAGCCTGTTGCCAATTTCAACAGAATTTACAGGTTTACTATAAAGACTGGTTCCAAGGATATGTTGCTTTATCCCATTTTTTGATTGGGCCACAACGCACCTACAATGATTCATGCCACTTGTCGAAATCTCTGTATTGTGGTGTAATTCAAGACACATGTGCTGCTGTGTTTTATGTTGGGGTGCTATTCCAAATTAATGGCACCTTAATGCACCACACTGTAGTACACGTATTGCTGTCAAGTTGTGATAACACACAGTAAAACATGAATTTTACAAGGCATTAAAGCAAAGCACCAGTTTGAACCGATTCTAAAGATAACATGACTGCATAAAATCACAAGATAATATGCAGGCCCCCATTCTTTAGACAGCTGTTAATATTCAATGAAACCATGGCTAATAATTTACTAAAAGCAAATATGGCCTTCACTGTGCAAGGAAAATTTGCACTTTGCAGGGGAAGTCTCTCCTTAGTTTAGTGAATGAGGTGAACCTCTACTGACCTCCAACCTTCAATCATGTGCAAGCAATGTACTTGATTGTTACCTTGCACGTGATTTGGTATTCTTTGCAAAATAAAATGTCACCACATTCACTAAGCTAAGCAAATATTTCCCTGCAAAGTCCAGTTCTCTAAATGATGTAGTGTATATATAGTAAACCATACATTAGATTTGGACATATTGCATTTTTAAATGTTATACAGCAATTAATGCCTTCATATTCTTTTTAAATCAACTTTTTAGTTCTCACTTTTATGATTTTAACAAGCCACAACATTTCTCTGTATTTTTGTAACTAGCAATTGCTCTCAATGTATAAGCTTTTGTGCGTTTCCTTGAAAATTGCGTTCTGTATTGTCCATACCATGAGATCACTGATTGAATGCAAAGCAGAACTTTGTTGAAAAACAACACTACCAAAATCTCATAACACCTTTTTAATGGTCTTTTTGTAGAAAGAAGGTGCCTTGATGCCGGATGAGCGAGAAGCCAAGCAGCAGACTCCTCTCAATAAAAAGAAGAGGGAGATTTTAAGCAACGGACTGTCTTATAAACTGCAAAAGAACAACAAGTATAATCACCACTATGGCTCAGACAGGGAAAATGACCGTAACCTCTGCCAAAAGCTGGGAAAGAAAAGGTTTCAGAAGAGGCTCAACCAGGTAGGATGCATTCTTTTTTCCTGCTGTACAGTGAAACTATGTCTTATTTGTGCTATTTACAGCTGAACTGTGTGTTGCAAACACCAACCCATGACCTGGTTTATTCACCTGAGGCAAAGAAAGGATTTTCATGATTAGCTTAGTGCAGCTTTATTAGCCTCTGACTGAGACACAGCTGTCTATATAACATGCAGTGTCGTTATGCAGTTGGCCTCTGAAATTCAGCTCTATTAAGTCTATCAATTCAGGAGGTATTACCAGCTTGCTGGAGAGGTCACTTGTTCCCCTCATGAATGATACTATTAACTTTTAGACACTTATGTCAGACTCAACCCATCAGGGGCTCATTTCCTAAATCATTTCATTGACTTAAGCTGCCTAAGGGCTACTGGAGTGTACAAAATTCTACTTGCATAATTATTCCACTGTTATGTTTATATGATATATTTTTATGATAGTGTGATATTAACGGTGCTGTGTTTTGCCTGGAAGCTGCAGATATAGAATCTATGTGACAAACTATTAATTGTTTAAACTCAACTACATCCAAAGTATTACCATTTAACCTATGGTATAACCAGGGCTCAAAATTTCAACTCGCCCCCTCGCAATTGGCGAGTGAAAATTGCGTGGGGGCGAGTGGAAAGCTCAGGACTTGAAATTTTGAGCCCTGGTATAACAATAGGCTTATTCAAGCATGTTCCATATTTTTATACTTATCCCCAATATAAACCTACTAAGTGACCATGATATTGCTATTATCAATGCATACAACTTTGTTTATAAAATTCACACTGCACTGTTTGAACTCTAAAAAAAAGATCAAAGTGAAATAACAAAACTTCTCTTTTTCACTTGACTCCTCCTCTACTTTATTCAGCACTTTTAAAAGAAACAAAATAATTTAAAGTACATGTCTAGCCAATACTTTTTTTCAGAGTTTTTTTTTTCAAAACAGTTTTTTTTATTTTCAATTAAAGATATTAACAATGGTTTGTACATATGGTTCAGCACAATACATCAAATATAATCATATACAAGTTTGGAATTACTTATCACATTAAGCTTTTGCAAAGAGCTACGTCAGATATCCCTCAGTTTAGAATTTATACGTTTATAAGACTTTGTCTGCCCCATAACCTCTATCTGAGTTCCCCTTGTCCTTCCCTTATGTGTGAGCATAACCTATAAGCAACCATAAGTTGATAAGTTGTCTTACACGCTATCTCTGTAGCTTTTAGAGCCTGTGATACATTCCTCAAGCCCTCTTTGACCTGGGAATCTCTTCTGAATATTTTCATGTATGAGCTATGCATAGCATCTGAGTTGGTGGCATCAGGACATGTACTAGTTGGTTAGTTCACTCCCCTCTAGTTTTCGAATATCGCACTAGATGTATATCTGAATGGAGATAGAAATTTCTCTTTCTCTGCACTTGTAAAGACTATGTTGATAAATGGTAACCATCTGTCATAGAAGGAGGATATTTTCTTATCGTCTGACAGTAACAATTCAGCATCTAGTTTTTCCAAATGGAGTAAGTTGAGAAGGTCTGTACGTAACCTCTGAATGGTAGGGGGGTTAGGAGCCAACCACTCTCTCAAAATGCCCCTCCTGGCTGCCAGCAAGGTGATACTAATCCAGTGTCTATGATGTCTGCTGAAATCAGCAGGTTCATCCCAGTAGTTGAATAAGATTAGAAGGACTTCGGACGGTATCTGTCGTCCCACTATTAAGGCAATAAAGTCCTTGACCATAGTCCAAAAAGTCTGTATCACTGGGCATTTCCATAGACAGTGAAATAGTGAAGCTGCTTTCAGCTGGCATTTAGGGCAGTGGTCCAGATAATCCCTGTCCATGCCTTGTTTACGTGTGATTTGAAATGCATAGTATGCTCTATGCATGATTTTGTATTGCGTCTCTCTCCACTGTTCATTGACCATAGCTTTACATGTAGTGCGATAACCGTGTAGCACTTTCTCAACTATGTGTTCTGTAGGGATATCGTCCTGCCATTTAACTATATTAGAGTCTGTCAGAGAGAGAATATGAGCCTGTCTCAGGTAAGAGTAGATGTCCGATATAGATTTTTTCCCTGTTGAGAGAATCCTGTCTATAAGAGAGCTGGTGAAGAAGTGGGGTCGGGCACCATACAACCTTTTTATGTGGGCTGTAACTTGCGCGAAGTGGAGATAATCCTGTAAGGGGATTTGGTAAGTGGTTCTTTTTCAGAGTTTTGCTCCTCTCACCCTCCTCTATTTAATTTTTCATGGTGACAACAGTTTCGCCAAGCATGAAGTGCGGGAAAATCTGCTACAGGATACCAGACATCAATGAAAAAAGATGGCTTGGGTTTAGGCTATCCTGTTCTACCAAAAAAAATATATTTTTGTTTGTGCTCCAGTTGGAAATTTCCCCTTACTTCCTGTCTGGATAAATCAATGTCACAGTGACAGCAAGTGAGGGAAAATTTGCTACTGGAAACCAGACATCAATAAAAAAAAGGTGGCTTGGGTTTAGACTTCCTTTTTTACTAAATCACTAATAAATAATAGAAATATATTTTTGTTTGTGCTCCAGTTTGAGATTTTCCCCTTACTTCCTGTCTGGATATACCTTTGTCACTGTGACAGGAAGTGAGGGGGGGATTTCTCTAACAGAATTCCATATAGCAGTAAAAATCATGCAGGGGTGCTAATCCTAACCCCATTCTATGCAAAGCTAATACAATGTTTTGGCTGGACACATTGTGTATTTATTGTAAAAAAAAAACAAGGACATCCTAGGGTATTATTATTATTATATTTTGACACTTTATTCAATTACAAATAACACTGTATTAATTGTATGGTTAAACAAAGTTCCATAGGCTTGTTTGTTTACCATTAGTTACTGGTGGACAGAGAAAATGCTATACAGGCTAAGAGCACCTTTTGACCATGTTTCATGAAACATGGTCACATTGCAAGCCCCCCCCCCCCCCACACACACACACTGCTCTTTTTTAAAATTGGTGCATCTACACATCTGAATCATCCATTTACAGATCCTTTGGACAGGACTTGTAGTTCTCAATGTAAATACAAGTGTGTTGATGTCACTGCACATATAGTCCGTTCATTCTTTCTCCCATCCATATTACTGAATGTCTATAGCTCAGTACGAATATGGATGGGAGGGAGAATCTGCAGAATACAGAGCATTGCTCCCACCATCTACTGATAATGGTTGCAGTGCTTTACTGACTCTATACTGAAAAATAATAAACATGTTTTCTTTCATGAAGAAGTGTGCATTTATTTTATCTTTTTCCAAAAAGTAAACTTTGCCTGTAAGACTATATTTAAGGGGGTTATTCACAAAGCTGCAGGGGGCAGCCGTGTGAATAACCGACGCCAAAGTGAGCCGAACGCTGTTCGGCTATTCACTTCAGGCTTGTACGGCTGATTTCAGCCGTACATCGGCTTGCTGCGGCTGGGTTCAGGTTGGCCGAACATGCTTGGCATGTTCGGCCGACCCGAAGTGCAGAAGGAGTTTGACTCAGCTGATCCAACATCTGGATCGGCTGAGCCAAACCACCGGCAGGCTACTCGCTGCTTCTCTGCCTATTATCATAGGGGCCGAACATCAGTAAGTGAATAGCCAAATGCTCTGTGGTCCCAAGCAGAATAGAAAAACAGTTTCAAAAAGTAGAAAAAAAGATAAAACGATTAGCAGAGCCGGAGGTGATATGAAAGCCGACTCTGCTGAGTTCTCATGGTACTGACAGATCAGCGACCCCTGGTTACGAGAGCTCAGCAGAGTCGGCTTTCATATCACCTTCGGCTCTGCTAAGCTCTCATAGTAATGCAGGGGGGAGAGAGCCGTTCGGCCAGCTTCGGCTTTCACCTCGGCTCAATCGAGCCGAGGCATATGCCTTCGGCTCGACTGAGCCGCTCGGCCAACTTCGGGAGCTGTATGGGCTATAGTGAATAGCCCGTACAGCAGCCCTTCAGTTCTACTGAACCGAAGGGGTCCTGGGGCCGAAGCTAGCCGAAGGATCATCCGAAGCTACGGCTAGATCCTTCGGCAGCTTTGTAAATAGACCCCTAAATATTGCTTTGTGTATTTGATCTTTCTGCATTATTAACATTTTCTTTTTTTTTTTTACTTTAAATCTTTATTAAATGCATACAATATATGCAGAACAAAGGACATACTGTGTTGAGATGAAGTAGAAATCTGAAAGAGCAAGTTGCATAAGTCATAGATAATGTGGAGACACATCATGGGCATGTAAAGATTGCATATATATTCCACTCTGAGTCAAGCTATTATATGCCCAAGAATATTATCCATCAGAGCATATACTGAAGAGACAAAATAGTTTATGAATTTATATTAGGTTAAAACATTTTCCTTTTTTCTGTTATAAAAAATAATGTTGAAATTTTAGTGAACATAATGTAACTATAATTAGCTGTTCCTTCCTTTCTGTACATTAGTTTTCAAGTAGAGCAGGGAACAGCCACATAGCACCTCTACAAATATAGTTAATTAACCTATTACATATGTACATATATATGCAAGCTTGTGTAATAGTGGAGTCATTTTACTGTCGTTTTCGTGGAGAGAAATTAGTCAGATTTCTGCTGGCCAATGAAATAGTGGCTAATAAATTATTTTCCGTAACAGTGAAGCATTGCAAATGTGTAACTACTGTAGCTCCATGGATCAATGGGCCACCCATGTTCTTTGCCCCTGCCCAGCCCTCTCTGTTAGTTTCCCATATATGTTTATCAAGGAAGGTAATGACTTGGGGACCCTGGTTGGGGGAGCTTACTTGAGACCCTGAAAGATCAAAAGCTCACGGTTAATCAGTCCAACAGAGTTCCCCTGTTAGTGTGATGCTAGTTTTGGTGAATTGGCCACTTAACCAAGAATCACTAAAGAATGCTGTATGTGCTTTATACTTGGCATGCTATTTGTTTTATTGGGAAATTCTAAATGCATGAAAATGTCAAATAGTATACTTGGCATACCAGTCAAATATTTCAAACAGTATTAAAAGGAACATTACATGTGCATACAATTTACTAGAATATAATTGACATTCAAGAATATTTGCAGTCTGTATGTTAGTTACATTTACCTCTGGACCAAGCTTGTGCAGTGTTGCTGTCATTGTTGTGGCAAGGGGACTTTGATAAGAAGTCAATAAGACTTTGAAAGAAATGTTGTTAGTTGGAATACCTGTAGACTTGACAATACTTCCCAGTGTTCACAATTTTTGTAAAACACTGGCAGGACATTGATCAGTTATCATTTTGGTCACTCTGCTCCCTCCTCCTGTCAGTTGATTTACTTTCAGGAAATGTGCACGGGAGCAATACCTTATTGGCTCTCAGTGCTGGTCATCCCTCTCTTCCACTGAGTTTTGCTGTGTGTGGAATTACTAGATGATGACATCAAGACCAATTCAGCTATTTATACTAGTTTACGTGAAAATTAATATTTCAGTTAAATGAATGTATGCTTTTATATCTGCCCAGACTTCAGCTTTAAGTGTGAATATATTTATGAGTGTAAATGTGTACATTCAACTTTCAAGAATATATTTCCTTCTCACTCCCCCCACACAAACACCATTTCCCTACCACTATGACAGTCAAGTTTTCCTTGTATATGATTCGGTATTCAAAGTGAATACAGTTCTGCCAACTCTACAAAGCGAAGTGAAGATTCACTCTAAAAAGTGATCAGTTTCTAGTGTTTTAGTAAATCACCCCCTTTGACTTGCAGTAAGGCAACTGAAACTCACATGCTGCTATGCCCTTCAATATTTAAAATTTAAATTGTCTGTGCATATTATAGAAGCCTTTGATAATCTGTCTTTCTATTGGTGGTAGAGATTATACTTTGAAGTTTTTGGTTCAGGGTTTTTTTTTTTAACTTTTTGTATCTTTTTGTTAATCAATCAGGTTTGTTCTAACGTTTAGTAAGAAGCAGGTAAATAATTTCCTGGAACCTTGCAATAATTGCATAACTCAATATATAAAAAGTAAATTATATACTATTTAGATAGGATATATTCCTTGGTAGTTTTTATGCAAATCTTCTTGGCATTTGAACAGGTAGCCTAATATATTCATCAGCTTAACCTAAAGCTCTGACACCTCTTAGATCTGCAAGCTCTCATGAGTGTGCTAATTAAAGCTTATACTTTAGTGGCAGTATGAACATTTTCCAACCCTTCATTTTCATTTCAGCTGTTAACAAATATATTTATTAAATGTCTAAAACTGTAGAAAAGCCAGTAACTAAGCACTACATTGTACACCAGTATTTGAAAGTGATTAAAATGAGTGCTTTAAAGTAAATGAGCTATATGTCCTGATTCTCTATTAAAATGCAATTAGTGGAATTAACTTTTACAGGGAAGTAATGTTAAAAAAGTTGTTTTGTGTAGCAGATAATTATAACACTACGATCTTTCATAACTGAAGTTTAATCTTGACTTTCTACTAATAAAATAAAATAGCTTTTGATCAGGTAAATAAAATACATAAACTACTTTATCATTCTCAATTATTTTTCATTTTTATATTAATTATGTTAACTTCTTCTCTACAGGTGCCCATACACTGTACGATTCTCGTACGAGAATCGCGGGAAATCCCGTGATCGTACGATAATCGTACAGTGTATGGAAGGCGTGCAACCATTTCTACTGTGTGGTCGCACATCTTCCGTCGAACAAGCAGGCTTGAAAACCTGACGAGAATCATACGATTCTCGGCGGGTTAGTGGCCTGCTTGTTCGACAACTGCCGAATGGGCCGTTGTGCACACTGCCCATTTGCAGTGATCGAAAGCCCGCCCCTCACTGCGGTCATCGGGCTTTCGATGATTGCAAGTACGATCTGCCTGTCCAAGATGGTGCAGATCGTACAAGCTTTTAATAAGTTTACGACCATCGCAAGACAAAAGTCTTGCGTTGGTCGTAAGGTGTATGGGCACCTTTAGGCTGTGAACACACTATAGGCTGCATTAAGGTCACAGTGTGACTGTTGGTGTGTGGAACACCCTCATTTTTCTGTGTCATACTGTTTAGTATGCGTATTTGTAAACAATTAATCCTGTAAATCTCTGTTAACGTTCCTTTTGTGCAATTGGAGGCAAAAACAAACTTCTTAGTACATCTTCTATCCAGGTCGAATGTAATATTAGGAAGATATTGCATTATGGCCACTAGATAAAGCTGTAAAGCTTAGAAAATTAATGCTTACTTTTTTATACTCCTCAGCTCCATCTGGTGACTATAAGAAATTACACTAAGAATGTTTCTTCTGCCTTCTTTTGCACAGCATAAACATTCACAGAGTTCTGCAGGACAAATAGATTTACAGCCACCCAATCACTTCCATGGGCTGTCAAACATGTTCCCCACTAGCATGTTTCCTGGGCTCTGATGCTCCTACTGAGGGCCTGGCATGTAGAGATGGTCTCAACGTTCGAGTCGAACAATAGTTTGACTCGAACACCGGTAGTTCATGTGTCTGTTATCTGTTAAGCATCTACTGGTTGGGAATTTTAGGAAAGACCCCATGCTCCCCCATTTTGGGGGGTGGGGTTCCTCCTTAAAATACCTACCATACCTAAAGGGTCTGGAATGACTTTTAAGGGGAACCCCACACACTTTTTTTTACTGGGGGGGGCGCCTCTTAGACCCATCCTTCCAGCCTCTGTAAACCTTATCTGCAGTGATCTAAGGTCCCGTAAATCATCATGTCCTATACACAGTGTATAGACATGAGGACATTGAGGAACATTCCAATGCTGCAGCATAGGAGGAGACAGGCTTCAGAGACCAGAGAAGTAGGGAGGTGGCTTAGAGGTTTTGGTGAGTATAACTTTTTTTAACACCTAAACAAAAATGAGCAGTTAACTCCTGCAGTGTGGGGGTAGCCCCACTGCAAAGGTTAATGCAAGTTCTTTTTTAACCACCTCTCCTCCCCCCCCCCACAGCTGTGCCGCCGCTGTCTGTCCCATCGCCGGTCCGGAGGTCCGCTGTGTCCGGTGTGACCGGGACCAGCACGGCTGCTTTGTCACAGCAGATCAAAGGGAGATGGTACACGATGTCCCTCTGATCTCCTCTCCAGTCCCCGAATGCAGGAAGTGATGTATATTACATCACTTCCACATTCAGCTGTCATTCCCAGCTACAGAAGCCAGGGAGAAGCTGGTGAAGCAGATCTCTGAGCAGATCTCTGATTCATCAACTTCTATGGAGGTCCCTAGGGGACATTAGGGGTCACCATATAGAGGACCTGTCATGTAAATAGGGAGATTCTTAGCCCCTTATGTGATAGCAATAAAGTTAAGTGTAAAAAAAAAAAGAGTAATAAAAAAATTAAAGAAGCATAATTTAAAAAAAAACCCCACTAATTATTTTTAAAGTCCCCCGCCCCCCAGATACACACGGAAACATGCGTCGGGTGCGCCTACGTATGGAAACAACGTTTGCGCCTATTCTGCCGCACATGTTACATATCACTGTGAACCCCAGAGTAAGAGCAATCATTTTAGGGCCATTAATCACTGATAACACTAAAGTGATGAGCAGTAAAAGCGTTTAAAGCGTTGACTATGGCCAATTTTCGGTGTGGTCGTATTTTGCTGGTGCGCGCAATTTTAAGGCTTGACATGTTTGGTGTCTATTTACCCGATGTGACCCCCGACTTTTATATTTTACAAAAAAAACATGTACTGCAGCGCTGAATACTGAAAAATGGCCTGGACAGGGAGGGGGTTTAACACACTGGTCTTTAACTGGTCTGTGTTTGGTTTTTAGCTTTAGCTTAATAAGACTTTTTTGTATTCTTTCACTTGAGTTATAGTGCTTCCTGACTTCTAGCAAGGCGTCTTGAGTACTGTTTGCTTGGGTATGCAATACTTTTTTTGTATTGAGTGTGTTTGTGTTCTTTTTTGGGGGGATTCTTCGGGTTTGTTTTCCGGTGTTTGCTGATGTCCCCACTAGACTACGTACTATTTATAGTGTGAGTTTAGAATTGTGACTTTACTGTGTATTTAATATTGAAGGATAATTCCACATCTTTGTAACATGTGCCTTCCACTCACCAGTTTTGTTTTTCCTACTCGCAAACATTTGATTACATCACAGTCACTGATTGGACTACTGCAGTGTTTTCAGAATCAGACTGAGAAATTGACATTTTCTGCTGCCAATATCATACATGGGTTGTAAAGCCACTAGGGATACTTTCTCCTGAGTTCCCACAACATTGTTAGCTGAAAAAGAATTCCCCCCAAGGCTTTAATTTAGTTGTGGGTATAATCTCTACTATCGAATCAGGATTTTTTTAATCCAGAGCTATACATTTACTCAGTTCATGGAATACAGCCATGTACCTAATCCTGAAAGCATTCTACACACACAGCTGCATTCCGTGATGCTGTAGCCATAGTTTTTCTATGACTATTGTTTTTTTTTCAGATCTGGTAGTAACATGAGAGATAACATTTCTAATAAGTTATGCTTACATAGTCAACTATTACCTTACCTTATCGCACAATATCTAATCTGCTGGAAAGGTGTACTCTAATAATGTGAGCCTTATATATGTGGAAGAGGATTTATCTATCTAGCTATCTATGTATCTACCATGGAGACATGATGAAATGAGCTAAGGTCAACATTCAAAGGCAAGTTGACAGATGGGACTGATTGTCTCTAGCTGTGAAGTCCTCAGAAGATTTGACAGGAACAGTGACAAGGGATTTATAATGTGCTATTTACAGTTTGGGCTTGCAGTATTTCATTGAAGCTGGGGTGCTTTTTAACAGCTGTTTTCATTACTGTTTTTCAGGAGCTGCTAATTGAAATAGAAATTGTGGGTGGGCTCTGTTCAGAAGAATAGCTATAGATAGACCCTTGTGAAGCAGCCTGACAGCTGTACACCCTCGGCAGCCTGAGCCAGCATCAAATGAGTTACTGTAACTGTCAGTCGGTAGCTTAGCATAAAAAGAATGAATAGCTAATTGATTGCTAAGCTGTACATATTGTTTTTCTCTAGAACCGACAACTGTGATGACTGTAAAACACATAATAAGGCATGACACTGCAGACTTACACACTGAGCATTAAGAATAATGCATGGCTGATTATGTTAAGGACAGTCTTCCGAAAGGTTCAGGTAATTGAAAGTTAATTTGCCATTGCTTAATACAACGCTTATCTTGTTTAAAAAAAACATGTTTATTTTCTACAAGTGGCATAATGTTTTAATCCACTGTGGATCTTCTATAAGGAAAATAAATCTGTGTAATATTCCAGCTAAGAGGAAAACATCTGCTTCACACTATAAAATAGAATTCACAACTCATTATGTTAAGACAAAATAATGCCTTTTTTGTTGAGTTTATGTTTCCGGCATGCAGCAAATCATAAGTATTTGGAGTAAGCGAAAGCCTTCAGTGAACTATAAAACTATACTTTTTACCAGTTGGATACTTGTCCTATTTCTTAATGCGTTACAGAATCTTCCTGAACGTACCTTAGTTCTCCATAGTTTAAGGTCATTGTGAAAATTGAAATAATATAGTGTATGCTATTCTAAAATATACATGTTAATCAATTTTCTGTTTATTATACTGTATATGCTCAGCATTGCAAGTCAATGTTGCAGCACTGTTCTCTTATTTACTATATTTCTTTGTTGTTGTTAACTTTATTTGTATATTTAACAGTTTTCATCTTTTGCCAGTGGTATGGCTATGCTGTCTTATCTCTTCTTCTTATGCGTTATTTGTCAGATTTAAGGGTCACTTGCGATGATCAAATAGTGTATGTGTGAAGGAACAAGTGAGAACAAGCAGCTTGCAGTGACACAAATTAGTAGTGTCTGTCACCGATATTTTCCAGTGTGCTTGAAAAGCTCCAAGCGCCTGTTCAACAAAACAGCACTTGAGAGGAGAATCATTTGCTGGGAACTGAATATGAAGCCTAAGCACGCATAACAAGAGTGTCGAGTTCTCAATGTATTTTTGTCATATCTGACTAATAGTCACTTTTTTGAGGCTGAACTTTTTGATTTCATTGCAGCATCTGTTGCTGACTGCTCTATGGTTATTCATTTGGCTTGGAGATTGGAACTGAATGATATGTCCCCATGAAATGTCATAGAGGGAGGAACCTCATGGCCTGTTTCTAATGTACGACCGTTTCTAATGTACGGTCGCACGACTTTTGTATATCGAGCATGTTGGAAAACCAGTGAGAGATCACTGCGGAACAGGCCGGTGTGCGCACACACACACTGCCCGTTCAGCATTGCAGTCATCGGAAGCCCGCCCCTCAGGAGGGCGGGCTTGCGATAATCGCAAGTACGATCTACCTGTCCAAGATGGGCAGATCATACTTTTTTAAAGTACTTTACAACCCTCGCAAGACAAAAGTCTTGCGAGGGTTCTAGAGTGTATGGGCACCTTAAAGGTGCCCATACACCTTACGATTATCGTACGACAATCGTATGCGATCGACTTTTTGTACGACAATCGTAATGTGTGAATAGAGTGCCCGACCGATAGTACTGTACAATCGTACGACTTTTGACGGTCAAGCATGTTTGAAAACTTTGCTAGATCGTACGATGTTCGCATGGTTGGTGGCGTTTCCGTCCGTCAAAAGTCGTACGATTAACACTGCGCATGTGCAAACGAAAACAATTGCGGTCAATTACCGCAAGTCGTCCAGGTGTTTTTTTTAACTACCGCTAATTGGACCTTGCGATAATCGGGGGAAGGTGGGGCCGTCGTACGAAAATCGTACGACGGTTCGATCATTGGACGAAAATTTTCGTCCGATAATCGTAAGGTGTATGGTCACCTTAACACTAATTTCCATCATCACCATTCACATTTAAACATCTGAATCAGGTTTAAATCTAATTGGTGACTCTAAAAAACTTCTTAAAACGGACTTTTTTAAAAACTTAGAGCACTAAAACAGGGTGCATTCCCAGATCACTAAACTACAGGTAAAAAGGCAGTTCTGCACAACAGCAATGCTTGGACATAAAACAAAACTAAGTACTGAAGTACTAAGCTGATGAGCTGTACTCCCTTTGGTCATTTCAATGGGTTTTTTTTAAATTCTTGCTGAAATTGACCAATGGAAATATGGTACAGGAAGCTGGCATGTATGTAGAAGTAACATCTAAAACTACTTAATACCTCAAAATATGTGTTCACTGAAAATGTACTGTTGTTTTCCTTTAAAGCAAATGATCCCCAATAGGAGACAAAGCAATTATGTTTTTTATTTGCTTTCCAGCAGAGAAAATACCAGAATCGCTTAACTTCCTAAAATTACCATAACTCTTAAAATGTGTGTTTGCTTGCAGAAATTAAAACACTTTGAAATTAAATTGTATTAAACATGCTTTTTGATTTGAACAAAAAAATTTAATCGAACAGATGCGTTCTTTAAAAAGAGATAAAAGTGCAGATTTTTCAGACTATGTCATAACTACCATTTAAACATAAATACTGTAAATGCATGTATGACCAGAAGTAGATGTCTTAAAACCTCACTGTTTTAATCCATTTACATCTGGTTACCCCCAGCTCTGGCCAGGTCCGGAAAAGCAAACATATAGGAGATCCGTTTCACCAGACCTGATTGTACCGGATACGGGATAACTGGATGTAAATGGATGTCCACCCGTTTATGTCCGGCTGTCCATAGACTGACTTGGGGTCCGGTAATGTCAGTTTTTTCCTCCATCACAAGATCCTTTCCCATCAGGAGGGGATCTGTGCACGGTTCCCCTCCTGGTCAGACAATGTGAAAGGGGCCTTCGTTTTTAACATGTGCATCTCAATTGACTTTCCATAATCAAGTTTGAAATAAATATTGCATATTTTTTAAACAACTATTGATTACACACACATAGTCCAACTAAATTTCAACACCTGTTAGTTGTATTTGAGAAAGGGTACTGAAAGTTTGTCTAGTGTAACTGTAGAGGTCAATTTATTCTGAAGTTCACGCTTGCTTCTTATTTCTGTTGACATTGCATTATAGAAAAAGCACAGTTATTTGTAGGCATATTCAAATAAATATTGTAGTGTAGTGTCCTTAGAGTATTTTATAGTAAAGCCATGTTTAAAAAAAATAAATCTTTACTGTTATTTTTTACGGTATTAAAGCCTTTTTTCAGTTTTATAAAAAAACGTTAAAAAAACGTAAAAAAATACATTTGTGCCCTGATAAGTAAAAAAAAAAATGCTTTTTGCTGCAATAGTTCATTTTGAAGCTTTCCCCATCATAATTCTCCACCACAAGCATTTGCCAGGGTTCTAGGTTAAATGACACCTAGTTTCATTCAACTCACTCCCTGTTAATCTTGGGCATAAGGGACCCACTCTTCAACTACATGTCCTTATCTCACACTTTAGGACCCACTCACTGTCAGATAAAAACAGAGGAAAAAGAAAGACCCATCATGCAACTAGAAAGAAGACAACTATAAAAAAAAAATATATATATA
>NW_017306576.1:409189-420025 GCF_000935625.1 Nanorana parkeri
TATATATATATATATATACAGATTTTATTAAAATGGATGCATGTGGGTAGGGGCCAGATAGGGTGGTGAGGCATTAGACATTTCTTGATTAACTACTAGATTTTTTTACTTAACTTTATTCATTTTCCCTCATAACAACTGTAAAAATATGTTAGTGCTACAGGGGTTACATTATTTTTAGTGTGTCAGGCGAGTCAGACTCACATTGTGAGAAGGAGCAGTAAAGTCCTACCATTTTGCAGCACTGCATGGCAGAGCCTGGATATGTAATTAGCAAATTTGCATGTACTATGCCAATACATAATTACAACATATACATAAAGGCAATATACTGTATCTACAAAAATAATTAAAGACTGTACAGTAAACATAAAGCTATTGGAAACTGATGGATAGTGACTGATGAAGATACTTAAGCTTCAGGCTACTGGGTGTAAAATCGCTGCATTTAGTAAGGAATTAGAAGTGCCAGAAGTCACTCTACTGATACCCCTGCTTGTCGACCATTGTACATAGCTCTGAGAAAATACTTCCCCACTATTTAAAGTAGTATTAAACTTGCAGGTTTTTTTCTCAATAGTATATCCATATCAAACATATACTGTACACATATCGCCCAGCAAAGTATTTCTTTACATTTTTGGTCAACCGCTTACAGTCATCATGTTTCCAAACAGCTGACTCCTACTCTCTCAGCTCCACTTCCCTGAACTTCCTGTCCAGCGCAAGATTACAAGGGACAGCATTAAGTAGTCTGCAGCAGCTGTCCATCTACAAGCTTGGATAAGGGAGGAGGAAGGAAGAAGCATGGAAGGACTAGAGGGTAGCAGGGAGTAGGAGTGCTTTGCCTTGTTGTGTTTCTGGAGACACACACATCTTACTAGCACACACAAGGGTGTCTCTAGGGGACCCTGCCAGGGAAAGGAGCCCCCCAAAAAACAGGATATTAGGGCCAGTAACTCAAGGGAGCCGCTAATTCAGCAGGAAAATAAAACTTAAACATCAAGAATCGACATCCATTGTTAGTGACTTAATCAGCATTTGCAATAGGTTAAACATTTTTAACTTTATTATCACTTTAAGCACAACCTTGGAAGATGATTGACTGAAACGACTTTTTTTTTAAAGGTAATTTACATGTCTTACAATAAAGTGCAGATTCCTGTGGCCAGAATAATAGTTGTTGTGAACAGCTGCTTCTGCTCAGCCTATACAAAGCAAAGGTGGGCTGACAGTGGCTGCAGCTGTTCGAATGTAATTGGACATGTACTGCATAGCTGCGATTAGGGACAGATTATCTTCTGTCTTTAACCACACATAATCAGTGGATGTCTGACTGTGTCTGAACAGCTGGAAACAGCTTAGACCACTGTCACCCTGCCATTGTTTTGTATAGGCTTAGTAGCAGCACCTATTCACAAACACCTATCATTCTGACCACAGGAATGCACACATTCTTGCCGTCAGAATGTGATATATCCCTAATTACAACTGTGAATGGGGCCATAAATGTACTATTCCATATTGGATGATGTGTGTCATTTTGTCACACATCATCCAATATGGAGTAGTAATGAAGGTAAGTGGCAGTTCCAGAGGACAAGATGAAATATGGGTCAAGAACAAGTGAGGGTTAAAAAACATGGCCGTATTTAGACAAAGCATTATTGGCAGCAACAAGCTGCCTGTTTTATTTGTACACATTAATAATGGTACACATCATCAAATGAGAGAAACAAAATGTGTTATGGTTTTCTAAATTATACTGAGTCTCCTGCATCCTCTTAATAGCCCCTGCAGCCCTTTCCTCTTACAGTTCTTTTGCTGAGTTTAGCCACAACTGTCCAGAGGAAAGGGAAAGCATAGCATCACCGAAAAAAAGCAGTCTAGCCCCTAGTAACAAAATTAAATGAAATCAGAGATGAACACAGCCAACGTTTTCTAATTAGGGTATGCAATAACAGGTATCTTTTAGTACCAACTCTTTGGCAGTACAGTTATTTTTATGAGTTTAAAATAGCGGTCAGGTTCACTTTAATATTCTAATTAACTGCCGGCCCTATCTGGTTTAAATTTCTTTGATGAAATGTGGGTCAAGAGGGTGACATTATCTTAGCTTCAGCAAGGATGTTAATACTTTCAGATAAATCGTGTCAAATTTTTAACACCTGAAAAACATTTCTCCTGTGAAATTATTTCTGCTAAGCGTTAAACCATCTGGCAGTGTTAGTGTTTCATGTATTGCTGTGTAAAATGCATTTTCCTCCAGTGACTCTCTGCTATAGTAATCACAGCTATAATTGATTATTGTGTCTGAAGCACATTTCCATTGTCGGCGGGCTGTGGAGGTTGTTTAGTGCTAAAGATTCCAATAATGACTCAAAAATACTAACTCCAAAAACTCTAATAATTACTCCAAAATACTGACTCCAAAAATTCCAATAATGACTCCAAAGATTCCATTATTTTTTTTTAAAGCTCCTACGGTATTCCTGACAGGGATTATGGGTATATTTTTTTTTCATTACAGCTTAGTAAGTGATGGTCAGTTTATGTATGGCAAGTGCTCCAAGGTCATTGCTGCTTTGTAATAATTGACCTTTACAATCACATACATATAGACTACCTGCAAGAATATTCCACATGCTATTTAAAATACCAATTAAAGCAGACCTGTCACTATACACTACACTTGGGTTGATTTACTAAAGGCAAATAAGTTGTTTACTTTTCAAGGGAATTTGCATTTTGCAGGGGAAGTTCCCCCTTAGCATAGGGAATAAGGTAAAGCTCTGCTGACTTTTACTATTCAATTATGTCCAAGCAAAAATATATATTTTTTTATTTTCTTGGGTAATTTGCCAAATTAAATTTCACCACACCCACTAAGCTAAGGGAAAAGTTCCCCTGAAAAGTGCAAATTCCCTTGCAAAGTGAACAGCCTATTTTCCTTTAGTGAATCAACCTCTATGTGTATAACCCAAAAACCTTACTGCACTATAGTTCCCGTTACATTCAGATTTTCTCATGTACATAAAATTGCCATTATCTAGGGAAATAGAATTATGACAGTAATTAGGAGCATTCAAACAGCCCATTTACTACACTCAGCACTTTTGTTGCAGTACATTCCAGCTCCCTTGTTCACTCCTCCCATACTCGCCTCCAGGACTTCTCTAAAGTCTCTCCCATCCTCTGGAACTCTTTACCCCAACCTGTCCGTCTGTCTCCCACCTTGACTGCTTTTAGACGTTCCCTAAAGACTCATCTCTTCAGGGAAGCCTATCCCATCTCAACCTAACCACTCAACCATCACATTCTCAAACAATTCATCCCCACACAGCTACCTCCTCATGTATCATTTCCCCCTCCTCTTTCAGATTGTAAGCCCTCAGGGGCAGGGCCCTCCTTACCATCTTGTCTTGAATTGTAATGTCTTCCTTATATTGTAAAGCGCTGCGCAAACTGTTGGCGCTATATAAATACTATATAATAATAATAATAATAATACATTAGTTTTTACTTTTCTGGCTGGGCTCCCAGTGTTAAACTTAAGCTCATAGTAACACTGACCTCCACCTAGAGATGCCTGCACATACCTGAAGCAGCTTATGTTGCCCTTTGCTATACCTGAATAACTACCCGTTCTGAACAAAGTTTTGACATTTCCAAGTCGCGTTGGAGCTTGCTAGCTGCTTCCTGCCGCTGACCTTCCTATTAGCTCATCACTATAATGGGCTGTCTCATAGTTGTAAAGGACTGAGTATAAGGTGAGAGGTGGCAGACAAGCTCCATCAATATCATGAAGTGCTATAGCTTTTGTGGCACACAATGGCCTGGCCTTTGGGCAATGCAGGGAAAAGGATGTCTGTGCAGGTATATGCAGTCACCTCTAGCATAGCAGGTTTTTTTTTTAATGTATACATATATCTGTGCAAAATAAAAAATACACATACACATTTCATGTTTTGTCTCTTTAAAACAGAAAATACCTGCTGATCCAGGTAGAATTAGCAATGCTGCCTCTGCTGCTCTACAATCCCAAGTGGTATTCCCAGTCTGGTCTGAACTATCCCCTGCTGGAATACAGAACCTCTCCCACCTCATGCCCAAAACATAAGTGGGAGGTATTCACAACCTCCTCATTCACAGCATAGTACCGTCTGGCAACTCACCTCCCTAGGTCACATGAACTTCCACCAAATTAGCCTCCCCCACACCAATTGCAGGCCTCCCTACCAGCTACCTCATGCCCCTGTCACATACCTTAAAGGGAGCCTGAGATGATGAGGGAGGCCACTCTTGTTGCTCTAGTCCAAACACCCCTGGATAGTGGAAACAGGTGCATGAGGACAACGAGGGTGCCAAGTGCCATTAGGTTGCGACTACTGTCAGAGCTGCGTGCAGGTTGCAGGGGTCCCTTAGCTGTATGCAGTTGTAGTGCCAGATGCTGGAAGCAGAGCAGAGACAAGCCGGGTCAGCAAAAATCTGGCAGCAAGGTACACAATCAGAAGACAGTCTGGCCACACAGGCTAACTCTGGCTTCATGACAGCCACAATCATAAGACCTCTCTGCCACCAACTTAATTGTTTACCCACAAGAATCTCACCCCCTTCCCAAATTAAAGGGCTCCATGCCAGCCATCCCATGTAGACAAAGGCCCCCTGCCACCTGCCTAATCACACCTTTCTGGGTCACCTGTCCTCCAAGCAACCCACCTCAACCCCAAGGTCACAGAATTTCCCTGCCAGGCACCTCATCCTCCAGGTCACAGCCCTTCCCTGCCACCCACTTCACCTCATTTCACAAGCCCTCCTCCCCAGCCTTCCTCACCAGCCTTCCAGGTCACCCTGCATTCTTCTTGGCCAGTCTCGCTCCCCCGTTCCCAACTGTATCCCTCACCAGCCACCTTCAGGTTTGGTGGGTTCTTTATACTCTGGGATTTAAATACACATCAAATTACCCTACATGAATAAGTAAATGTGCCGAGCTCCAACAATGATCAGATATAAAGAGTATAAAAAAACAGTGACTCAAACAAATGTCAGTGAAAAAAAATCAATCAGGTGTAAAGTCTTTAAATCTTCATAAATCTGCAAAAATGTCCAAATATAGCAATAGTGATGAATATTTGTTGTTCCTTCACCAAATGCACCACGTGCACCGCACCAGATATAGGGGTGCTCACCTTATTGATAGACCCCAGCAAGAGGTCAAACCAGGCAATTCCCTTCTTAACCAGGGGAGGGGGCCCTCAGCTCCAATCGCTCACAGATGTCCTCCAATGGTGTAATCAGACCAGCAAACAGATCTGTGCAACACTTTCTAAATAGGAAAGCACTAGCCTCCAATCTTTATCGATCTATAGGCCTCCTCAGTATAAGGTGTCAATGCCAGGATCGTGTTGACCGAAAAAAGAAAGCAAACACCATAGTGCGTACCATCCAAACAGAGTATGATTTATTAAAATAAAATTATTCACATAAAAGCAGTGGTAACATAGCATGGACTCTCTCTTAAGAATATGTGTAAGAGTTTCAAATGACTGTTTGAAAGATTACCCTTTATCTATATAAATGATGTACACATCAAAGACAATTTATTGCATTTCATGAAAACTGACAATTTATATATACTTAGAAAGGTTAAATGAGTTGCATATCTGAAGTACATGCAGGTATTACATGCCAACAAAACTGCAAGTAGCTATGCTGCTATGTATTCTTTAGTTTCCATTGATAACATTGACTGACTCAAGATTTTACACAACAAAATTAAACTCTGTACCTGTCAATGCAAAAGTTTTAAGTTGATCTATGCTAAGTACATTTATACCAACGTACAGTTATATGTATCATACAGCATCTACAAAACGTCTTTCTTTCCACACTTGGCATCTGAAAAATCTTTAAAGAAGAACTCTGGGAAAAATGTATTAACCCTTCCAATGGGGCTACCCCAGAACTTCAAGGGTTAAGTTCTTATGTATGTCTAGGTGCCCCCAAAAAAGTTATACTCACCAGACAATAAGGAGCACTTACATTTGCGGGGCTGGGGTAGCTCCACTGCAAGGGTTAATAAAAAATTGTTGTGTGCAGAAATACGTATAAGTATTAAGATGTACAAAGTAAGACATCATACATGCATCCCCTAAACTAATACTTTGTAAATCATTGAATACTGCAGTGGAGTAGTGACTTTCGAGGGCGCGCAGTTCTAGAAGCGTAGCAATTCAGAGTTAGTTTTTCTGCTTGCTAATAGGTTTATTTTCCTTTGCTTGTCATTGTAATGCCATATTCTGTGTCACTGAAACTGAAGTAAACATATCTGACAGATCTCCAGATACTACAGAAAACAAATCTATTTGTGTGCTTGAAAGAATGGCTTTGGCTCCCTCTGCAGTTTAAACTATAACAGTGCTTTAATGCTACAATTACGTAGCAACTAATATGCTGAAAGCACTCCTCGCAGTGGTGTATAAGCAAGACTGCATACCGCTCAGACAGAGCTGTCAGAAGGATTCAGAAAGCCATGTAATGCTTTCAGCAGATATAACCTGATATCTTGTCAGTTAACATATCCATGCAATATATATATACAACTATTACTGCATTCTGTGTTGTTCTATGTTTTCATTTAACATCATGGTATCAATCTTGCTTACTGTTTAGTATTTTAATATGCACTCGAATATAAATGTTTCCCATGAGTCAGTGGAGAAGGTCTCACCAAGTTCTCTCTCCCAGGCTAAAAAAGCAAGTGCCCGGGCCTGTGGATAGTCGGAGCTCCGGGTCTAAGCAGCCATCTCGTCCGCTAGTTGGCCACGCCCCCCAAACTAATGGTATTTTAATGTCAGTAAAGCCTACTGTCTATTAACCTCCCCGGTGGTATGATTATTCAGGATTTTAGCATCCCAAAGTGGTACATTGTTTTTCATGGAAAAGTGCAGGCAGGGCATTGGACAAAGCTCTGGGGACAAAATTGAAGTGAAATCGTTTGATACATAAGTGTAATCATAGCAGATTACATTGTATTGTGTGTATTATGTGTAAATTGCAACTTTTCACTTTTGAATTTCCGGCCGGCATCGGCCGCTTACAGCAGAGGACACCGCGGGCTCACAGGGACAAGGTAAGTGACACTTTTCTGTGCATTCCCGAGTCTGGCTCGGGGTTACCGCTCCTGGTATTGAAAATTAACCCCGAGCCAGACTCGGGAATACGATCAGGGAGGTTAAAAGCGTTTTTATCTATTAATGGTGTGGACAATGGAGTACTTTTTCTGCCCATGACTTGTATTCTGGAGTTATTACGGAGGCATTTTAAAGAATCTGGAGGAAATTAACTATTAACCCAGTGGAGACATTGGAACAACGAGATTTATCAGAGAAAGACAATTCCTCGGTAACCCGTTTGTTGGTCCTTCGGATATTCTCCCTGCCTGTATATGAAAAGGGGAAAGGTGTAATAAGACCTGCTTGCTGAGGTCTACATAGAAGGTGAGCGTCACTTTGAAACGTGTTCGTGGTGAAAGATTTTGAGAAACCAACACTGCTGCATTGATTTTGCACTTAAATTGGACTCACTATTCATTTTGGAATTTATTACCGTATATTGTAATATTGATAAGGTACCGATTCATTATTTATTCACTTTTATATATTTATTGCATATTGTTTAGCGCAGCACATTTATTTCACACAGGTCCCACCCTGCATCCTTCCTCAGACATCTCACCCCCCCCACTCACACTGTATCCCACCCAAGCCACCTCAACCCCGTATTACAGTGCTATCTCACCCTAATCCAGTACCTCACCAAACAACACACACACTGCATTTCAATACATCTAGAACTAAACTTCTAACATTTGACCTATTCCATTCTGACAGTGGAAAATTCACTCCTTTTTTGCTTGCAAAGGACCGGTTGGGATTTGTTGACTGTTAAGTGGAATTATTCCTGGATGGACTATTGTATTAGACAACGATCTAGGGGATCACAGTACAAGATGCTCCAGATAAGAGAGGGTCATACTATCTTTAAAAGTGAGTGTTCTTTGGAAATGGACAGGGTCACCAAAAGTAAGTGATGCTATGTTCAATAGTTAACGTTCCTAAGTTTGACAACCAATAACATCAGTATCTGTATACCTGTAAAAAATAAGTCAAAGCAACTGGACTTGCTTTATTTTTCTTGAAGACATGGTCATCCAACCAGCTTTCTCTATTCAGAATGACTTGTACAAAAATTCCCTGGGAATATTGCTCTAATCCACATAATCTGTTAATCACAACCAGGTGTTGATTGCATTTGCATAATTGGAGCTAGGAGGTGTTATTAACCTGCCCAGGGAGTGGTGTTAAAACAGCATTGTATGTGGCAGAAAATGGATGTCTCCCCCCCCCCCCCCCACCTCTATTCAAGCTTGGCTTCTCCCTTTCTTATATAAATGGCCTCTTTCACACCTCTGTTAAACCATTCCTCCTCCCTGTCTAGGATGCCTACTTGACTGTCTTCAAAGGAGTGGCCTTTTTTCTTTAGATGTAGGTATACTGCTGAATCCTGACCACAGGGTTTGGCTCTTCTATGCCCTGCCATACGCCGGTGTAGCTGCTGTTATGTTCACCGACATACAATTCTGAGCACTCCTCACTGCACTGGACTGCATTCTAAGTTTCTCAGACACCCCAGCTACATGTGGGATGACCAAATTCTTCTGTTTGTCATTCTTTTCACCCTCACTGGTACTCTTGGCATTCTTTCCTCTTCTTTCTGTTTTGCCTTGACAAAGGCCCAGTCTGGATACCCGCAAGTTTTAAGGGCCCCTCTGAGGTGTTTGAATTCCTTCATCTTGGGCTCTGTTCTGGTGTGAACTTTCTCTGCCCGGTGGTGTAGAGTCCTGATCACTCCCAGTTTGTGGTCTAGAGGGTGGTGGGAGTCAAATAGCAGGTACTGGTCCGTGTGTGTTTTTTTTTTTCGGTAGACCTCTATTTCCAGCCTTCTTCCCTCTTCTACTGTTAATAAACATCCAAGAAAGCCAGTTTGTTGTTTTGCATTACTTACTGTGTAAACTTGATGTTATGATCCACTGAGTTGATCTGGTCAGTTAAAGCCTGTAACTCTTATTTGTGAATCTTAACCCAAGTGTCATCCACATATCTTAACCAATGACTGGGTGTATTTCCCTTGATGGTGGTCAGGGCCTTGTTTTTTACTTCCTCCGTGTACAGGTTTGCCACAATAGATGAAACTGGCGACCCCATGGCACAGCCATGTTTCTGCCTGTAGAACTTGTCCTTGTACTTGTACTTGAAATAGGTGGTACTCAGGCAAAGGTCCAATAAGGCACACACTTGATCTGGGTTAGGCAGCAGAACAGAACTTAATTGGACCTTTGCCTGAGTACCAGCTGGTCGTAATCCTGTAAACATAAGGGTGAGTAGGCTGACACATAGTGGGCAACTCTAACAGGTACCATAGACCATCACATGAGAATCTTGTAGTTCATTTTAAAAGTAAATGATGTTCACTACTTACTGTAGATGTACACCACAATGTAGATGTATTGAGTGAGCCATATGCTTGCCAGAAGCATTAATTTTTATGATGGCTTTGCAAAATGTGAATAGTGTCTGTTAAAGCGTAAAGAGAAGTTATGGAAATCAAGAGTAGCATGCCTTGCTCTTTTGAGTATGAAGGGCTCACATGTGATAGAGCAATATGCAATATGGAATGAACAAATTTGTTTATAGTTTGGGACAGGCAAAAATGTTTGAGCAGCCATATTTTCAATTATTTTATTAATAGTATGGGTTCATGTTCACCCTGTAGTAGTCCCTTAAACAAGGATGGATTTTGTTACAGTATTTTAGAGTCAAATTAAATTTTTTTCTAATCTTCTAGTGGCTGGTTCTAGGTGCACTGATCTTTATCCTCACTATTCCATGTGAGACAGTAATATTCCATCTTGTTAGTGTGATAGGCCAGTGGATAGGGGGAGGGGTTAGGTTGACGGCACAAGACAGAAGGCATGGGGGGCAAGAAGTATACATCTGGCCCTTAGTACACCTGTCATGTGGGAAGTATGGGGACTGCTAGTGGCAAATGCTAGTTGTCTGGCTGTATCTGGGTTGACACTTTTTAACCACTTGAGGACCGGGGTGTTAAACCCCCTTCCCCCTTTGACATTTCTTCAGTCATGCAACACTGTACTGAAATTAATTTTATACTATTTTTGAGGACAGATAGAACTTTCTTTTAGTGGTATTTAATCACCACTGGGATTTAAATTTTTTACTATATAATGAAAAAAAGAACTGAAAATTTTGAAAAAAACCCTGTTTTCCCTCCGTTATGTTATAAAACATTTAGTATTATCCAATTTTTTGTAAAATGTAAAATATGGGGTCACGTTGGGTAAATACACACCAAAAACGTTTGTGTGAAACAGCCGGTAACGGCTGTGTACCGTCCCGGCGGGACTCTAGAGGGCGCACACGAGCAGAAAACAAAATCACGTCCACCCACCGGGAAGGATCCGCCTTCTGCCTATTGTGCAAATATGGGGTTAAGGAACATGTCCAGAACAAGCATGCTTTAAAGGAATAGCTGATGTGTCCTTATCGCTATTTTTCTGGGTTAGTGACTAAGATAGAAATGCCAGGGAACCAACATTTTCAGAAGGCAAGGCAACAAAGACAGCCTACACACTTCTCTCATTACAGGTATTCTTTAATGCTAAGGAATCATCCCATGCTAAAATCTTTATAACCTATCCAAAAAAGAAAACCCAACCTGACTCTTACAATTTTCTTATGCTATATATAGATAGAT